>NC_137337.1:79772096-80142096 GCF_965287045.1 Carcharhinus amblyrhynchos | reverse complement strand
TGTGACCTCAATCGTGCAGCAAGTGTGAGTGCTGAATCCCATTCAGCATGCTCCCCTATATCTCCCCCAGATCCTTCTATTCCCAGCACCCAACATGCTTCCAGCTCCTTACCCCCAAACACCTCCTTCCTTTCGCCCCAATGAGCCTCACTGTGTTTGCCCTCTAAGGGTCACCACCTGATTCTCTGTATGAGTCACACCACCATTTATTTCATGGTTCCTTCTGCCTCCACAGAGGAAGGCCAAGCACAGCACCCGTGAGAGGGCGAAGACAGGGAGGTGGTAAACTGGACCTCCAGGTCCTCACCCCATCCGAGGAGAGGGTGCTGGAGCTCCCCAGAGAAGGGGGGAGGTGGGCTGTCAGCGACAGCATGGTCAGTCTGCTGTCCAGACGTGAGCACCTGTCATTCCTACACTCATGGTGAAAAATATTGTTTCTCGTAAGCTATACAGACAATGCATACCGTTCATAGAGAAGGAGAAGGGGGATGTAGAACGTAGCATTACAGTCATAGCTAGGGTGTAGAGGAAGATCAGCTTAATAAGAGGTAGGTCCATCCAAAAGTCTGACAGCAGCAGGGAAGAAGCTGCTCTTGAGGCAGTCAGTACGTTACTTCAGACTTTTGTATCTTTTTCCCGATGGAAGAGAGAATGTCTGGGGTGCATGGGGTCCTTAATTGTATTGGCTGCTTTGCCAAGGCAGTGGGAAGTGTAAACAGAGTCAATGGATGAGAGGCTGGTTTGCATGATGGATTGGTCTATATTCATGATTTTTGTAGTTTCTTGTGATCTTGGGCAGAGCAGGAGCCCATACCAAACTGTGATACAACCAGAAAGAATGCTTCCTATAGTACATCTGTAAAAGTTGGAAAGAGTTGTGGACATGCCAAATTCCCTCAGACTCCTGAGAAAGTAGTGGCATTGGTGGGCTTTCTTAAATATAGCATCAGTATGGAGGGACCAGGACTGGTTGTTAGTGATCTGGGTACCTAAAACCTTGAAGCTCTCAACTATTACTACTTCATCCCTATTGATGTAGACAGGGGCATATTCTCCTCTATGCTTCCTGAAATCGATGACAATTTCGTTCATTTTGTTGACATTGAGGGAGAGATATTTGTTGTAGTACCAGTTCACCTGATTCTCTATTTCTTTCCTGTACTCTGTCTCGTCATTGATGAGATCTGACCCACTATGATGGTGTCATCAGCAAACTCGAAAATCGAGTTGGAGGGGAATTTGGCCACAGTCATAGGTGTATAAGGAGTTTGTAGGGAGCTGAGGACACAGCCTTGTGGGGCACTGGTGTTGAGGATGATTGTGGAGGAGGTGTCGTTGCCTATCCTTACGGATTGTGGTCTGTGAGTTAGGAAGTGCAGGATCCAGTCACAGAGGGAGGGGTGAAGGCTCAGGCTATGGAGTTCAGAGATGAGTTTTGTTGGAATAATGGTGTTAAAGGCTGAGCTGCAGTAAATAAGTAGGAGTCTGATATAGGTGTCCTTGTTATCTAGGTGTTCCAGGGTTGAATACAGGGCCAGGGAAATGGCATCTTCTGTGGATCTGTTGCGGTAATACACGAACTGGAATGGATCCTGGCAGTCCGGGAGGTTGGAATCAATTCATGCTGTGAATAACCTTTCAAAGCACTTCATAATGGGGTAAATAAAAGAGGGGATACGGTCTGGATGAGATGCTCTGTTGGAGAGTTGGTGCAGACTTGATGGGCTGAATGGCCTTCTTTTTCATTGTACTGCACTGTAGGAATGCTTAGATAAAAAAAACGAGCAGCACTGTCACACAGTGGTTGGCACTGCTGCCTCGCGGTGCCAGGGATTCGGATTCAATTCCGGCTTTGGGTCACTGTCGGTGTGGAGTTTGCACATTCTCCCCATGTCTGCATGGGTTTCCTCCAGATGCTCCGGTTTCCTCCCACAGTCCAAAGGTGTACAGATTAGGTGGTTCAGCCATGCTAAATTGTCCCTTAGTGTCCCAAAATGTGTAGATTAGAGGGATTAGCCATGGGTGGGAGAGAGGGCCTGAGAATGATACTCAGTCAGAGAGTCAGTGCAGACTTGATGGGCAGAATGGCTTCTTTTTGAATTATAGGGATTCCATGATTCGATGGTTCTGTGATTTCCGCTGACCCCAATAATCTTTCAGCCCTTGTTCATCGAGAATCTATTACCATCGTGAAAATATTCAAAGACTCGCTTCCAGCCTCTGAGAGCAAAAGTTCTGTCTCAAATGAGTGAGCCCTTTATTTTTAAACAGTGACCCCTCATTCTAGATTCTCCCACAAGAGGAAAAATCCTCTCCACATCCACCCTATCAATACCCCTCAGGATCTTAAATGCTTCAATCAAGTCTCCTCTTCCTCTTCTAAACTCCAGCAGATACAAACCTAACCTCTCCAACCTTTCCTCATAAGACAACTGACCCATTCCAGATATTAGTCTGGCAAACCTCTGAACTGCTTCCTATGCATTTACACCCTTCCTTAAATGAGGTGACCAATACTGTACATAGTACTCCAAATTCAGTATAACTGAAGCATAACCTCCCTACTTTTGTACTGAATTCACCTCACAATAAATGATAACATTCTATTAACATTCCTAATTACTTCCTGTACCTGCATACTAACATTTTGCAATTCATGCACTAGGACACCCAGATCCCTCTGTATCTTAGAGTTCTGTAATCTCTTACCATTGAGATAATAAGCTTCTGTTGTACTCTTCTTGCTAAAATTGAAAATTTCACACTTTCCCACATTATACTTAATTTACCAGATACATGATATATTCTGAAAGGTAGCCACATCTTCTTTGTAGAAAACATCCCTCTGGTATGGATCTGGTTTTGGAAGCTTTGGTTATGAATGTTACATATCTCCACTCCAAACTGCATGATCCAACACTGAGTTTCAAGCCTAGGGGCTTTTTGGAATTAGTAGACTTCATTTTCTTCCCTTGAGAATGAGTTTAGGCTTTTAGGCAGGACACTGAAGATTTGAAAGCTCAGCCAAAGTTAGTCATACCACCTTCTTCTCCAGCTAAAGCCATAGCTTTGAATACAGTTGTAATTATTTCATTAAGGTCATTGAACATCTGGGCTAATGGTAGCACAGTGGTTAGCACAGCTGCTTCACAGCATTAGGGACCTGGGTTCAATTCCTGTCATAGGTCACTGTCCGTGTGTAGTTTGTATGTTCTCCCCGTGTCTGCGTGGGTTTCCTCTGGGTGCTCCAGTTTCCTCCCATGATTTGAAAGATGTGCTGGTTAGGTGTATTGACCCGAACAGACGCCGGAGTATGGTGACTAGGTGATTTTCCCAGTAACTTCATTGCGGTGTTAATGTAAGCCTTACTTGTGACTAATAAATTAACTTTAAAAACTTTTTTTTAACTTTAACTGCAGCCACTGTGGTGCAATAGTGGCAACTTATTTTCTCTTTTTCCTACCTTCCTGCTCACTTTCTGAATTAGATGCTTCATTATAAAGATTACGTTATAAGTTAAGGAATTAGAAAGATGTTGTGATCAGTCTGAAACAAGAGGTTACAGGGTATAGGCTGAGAGGTGGTAGATGAGGAGGAACTCCTTCTTGCAGTGGGGGGGTGAATTTGTGGAACTCGCTGTCCCAGAGCAGGTGGAGTCTGAATCATTGAATGGTTTCAAGAAGGAGACAGATATATTTCTGACTTTAAAAAATGCATTAACGGGGTAGATGGAACTGGCGGGGAGGTGGATTTGAGACCAGGGAGAGATCAGCAATGATCTGATTGAACAGCGGAGCAGGTTCAAAGGGCTGAATTGCCTCCTTCTGCTCCGAATTCCAATGTTCCTATTTAGCAAGAACCCATAGTGTAATTCAGCAATATGGATTTGGCAAATTAGCTTGAAGCACTAAGATAGGAACCAAAGGGGAAATTATCAGCTATACTCTGATATTACTCTGCAGAATCCCATTGCTGGCACCATCTCCTCCCAAGCTGAATGCCTCCATCAGGTATTGAAATATAATATCCCTTATTAGTTCTCCTGAGCCAGAAAGGGATCTGTCTTGAGTGTTAAGAAAATTATGATTTTTTTCATTCAGTCGTTGCACCGCTTTCACATTTAGATATAGAAATAATCTTCCAAATTGCAGCAAACCAGAAAAGGAAATGGAATAGTATCAATATTCAATAGTTGGCAGTCATTTTTAACAGTTTCAATTAATGTCTGTACAAAATCTCCCCATAAAAGGACAAAGACACATTCACAAAGCATTGGGTTCAGCAAAGATGGTCACCTGAGTTCCATACCAGAGGAAGGATCAATTCCAAGTGGTATTAGCCGTGGAATTATTGGAAATTGCCAACTTGGAGCAAGGAAAACCTAAGGCTTTCAAACATCATTATATTTCAATGACTGAAGAAATGTCGGAAGCTGTGATATTTTGGTTTTAGATGTTGTGACTTGTGAATGTTTTTGTCTCATGGAAAAGGATGGGACGAAAGCAGCAGTCTGGTAAAGCAGGGTGACACTCAGGTGACCTGAATTCACCACTCATCTCCGAGGGCAGTTGGAGGCTGATTTGTGAAATGGATTCAGGTAAAACATACCATCGTTATGGCGCATTGTCACTGCCTATGGACAAGATTCTTTTGGTGAAAGCAAGTATTTGCACATTTAGCAAGTGGAAATGGGACACACTTAACAGCAGGGTGCACCATCTATGAAAGTCTGAGTCTGCAAAGCGGTTTAATCTCCAGAGGTTGTCTCCCTTAGATGTGAGAGAGTTATTAATAGTGAGAAGAATGGTGTAGCCCCTCAAGGTAAAAGTCCCCACATGCAGAGATTTGACCTGCTTCTCAGAGACTCCATTTCAATGTTCTAAAGTCGAACTGCTTGTGAGTTACGTGAGAGTCTTCCTGAGCTTTCCTGAAATCTTTACAAAAATTCACATGATGTGAAATTGTTAAGTAATGATCTAACAGAAAGCTTTGGAAAGTGTGGCCATGATGGCAGTTATACCTACAGGCACAAAGGAGGTATGACACTGAGATACTTTTCTTCCAGCATCAGGGGAAATGCTGTTAATACTCGTAAAAAAGCTGAAACCTGTAGGAAAAGGAAATCACTTGATGCATTTGGATGAAACAACATTAGGTAAAAATGGCATCTCCGCTTAAAGAAAAAGCAAAACATGTTGATATATCAACAACATTTGATAATTCCACTGCATTCTTTCAAAGGGCAATAATAATTTCTAATCATGAAACTAACCTTTCATCAAATACAAAACAAACTCAGTCAGTTAGCTTCTGCGGCATGGATGGAATAATTATAGGCTGTTCAGTGGAGCACTTGCATTTTCACCTGGATATATTTGACACAAGTATCATGTACAGGCATTAAACTGAGGATGTGCATTGTTAGAAATGATTGACAATTAAATTAAATAACTAGTTTATTTAAATATTTGTCAGTACTAATACTGGAACATTTGAATACAATTTATTGATAAATAATGACATTTCAATATTTTTGAAAGCATTTTTGAAATGGTTTTGCAGATGAGGAATAGTTTATTGAAATAGTTTGGCCATTCCTGAAGGTAGCACAGAGCTGAGGAGGCATTTCTTCACCCAAAGAGTGTTGAGCCTGTGGAATTCATTACCACAGGAAGGAGGTGATACCAAAACATTGAATGTATTCAAGAGGCGGCTGGATATAGCGAAAAGGATCAAAGGTTATGGGGAGAAAGCAGGATGAGGCTATTGAGTTGGACAATCAGCCATGATTGTGATGAATGGCGGAGCAGGCTCAAAGGGCCAAATGACCTTCTCCTGCTCCTATCTTGTATGTTTCTATGTTTCTATTACCATTTACATTCTACCAAGAAGTCTTAGTTCAGAAAGGTGTCATGTGATGGGATAGGCTTAGTGGGCCGAAGGGTACTGTTCTTTGTTCTTTGTTTTACTTCTTAAAGACACTGTGTGTAGCCAGAGCTTGAGTATATTCTAAAGATGGAGTAATGTTTGTTATTGATTCAGCTGAGAAGACTTTCATGTAATTGGCAGTTAATTAATGCATTACATTTCAGAGTGGGGTGATAAATTAGTCAATTGAATGTATCATTGTCTTTTACTCACTCCCTGTACACAGCAATTTATTTTCTGAGCTAATTCACCAAACTTATGTTTCGGATTTGTTTGACTGAAGATGGTTGAGAGACAGCAGTGTGGGGTAATGGAGAACACATCATATTCTCACTCGCATCGTGACTAACGGCAGAAAGAAACACAACCCCTTCCTTCATGACAAATTCATCCGAAATGGCTTGGTGTCAGAGTCAATTAAACAACCCTTCTCTCGGATTGATTGGGAAGTGGCCACCTTTTCAAAACAGTGAATCATTTACTAAATGTGTGATTTGATGCGAGTATTGGAGCTTGTTAAACAGTGGGGGACATTTGGCCAGGTGTCAGGGTTTGACTGCAAACTGGAGTGTTTCTCTCCAGAGACCCGGCCAGTATGCTCTCCAGATTTTCGGACACTTTGTCAAAAAAGAACACAGGAAAGAAAATTCCAGCACAGGAACAGGCCCCTCCAAACCTGCACTGACCATGCTGCCCCCTGTCTGAGCTAAAACCCCCTACCCTTCCGGGGACCATATCCCTCTATTCCCATCCTATTCGTGTATCTGTCCAGACGCCCCTTAAAACTCACTATCGTATCCGCTTCCACTACCTCCCCCAGTAGCGAATTCCAGGCACTCATTACCGTGTAAAAAATCTGCCTCATACATCTCCTTTAAAACTTGATCCTCGCACCTTAAATCTGTGCCCCCTAGTAATTGACTCTTCCACCCTGGGAAAAAGCTTCTGATTATCTGTCCATGCTTCTCATAATCTTGTAGACTTCTGTTAGGTCTCCCCTCAACCTCTGTCACTCCAGTGAGAACAAACCAAGTTTCTCCAATCTCTCCTCATAGCTGATGCCCTCCATACCAGGCAACATCCTGGTAAATCTTTTCTGTACCCTCTCCAAATCCTCCACATCCTTCTGGTAGTGTGGCGACCAGAATTGGACACTATATTCCAAGTGCGGCCTAACTAAGGTTCTATAAAGCTGCAACATGAAGAAATGAGTAGGTGGGTTTCATACCGTCATGTTGAGAAGCGAGGCCTAAACACGCCAGCAAAGCCCGGCTACACTGAGATCAGGAAGGGCATCCCAAACAGAGTAAAAAATAACCTCTCCCCCCACGCAACTATGGAGGTCTCAGGATCTCAGGGCCTCCCGCCATCCCGCAATCAAAGCCATCATCTCTCCCCACCGTGACCCTCCCCGAACAGTCAATGCAGCATCACACGCTATTTCCCTCTGAACATTATTGACATCAGTTCTCTTTTCCCCCTGACAAACACTCAAAGCTGGCACAGCCTCCCTTCCCTCTGAACATCATTGGCATTGGATTCCTTTACCCCATCACTCTTCCTTCACAGACACCCATCATTGGCAGCCCCAATTCCCATTTCTGCCCTCCCACCCTCCAAACAAATAAACAAATCCCTCCCACTCGAGTCCGCCCCCTGTAAATGCAGGTTGACACTGCCAGGTTTTCAAGAGCATGGTAACTCCACACGGACAGTGACCCAGTTTCCAGGCGCTGTGAGGCAGCAGTGCTAACCACCGTGTCATCGTAACGCACAGTGAGGCTTGAAATTCTAGAAGTTAAGAAATTGTTAAACTTACATGCATCACGCCTTCTCCACCATTCTTCTCTGCAAAAATGCTTATTGTTACCAGAGAACAATGATTTATTCACTGAGCCTGAATTCAGAGCTTTTTATCCAGAGCTTTCTTCGTCACTTCATCCTTCCAGCACTTTCTTCCTCTGAGTTAACCCTTTTTCTGCTATTTTCAAATTTCTATTCTTATTCATTTATATAAAAATACATGAAATAAAATGGAGAAAAATTTGCATTTATTCATCCCCTTTTGTGACCACTGGACATTCCAAAATGCTTTACAGATAATGGGGTACTTGTCACTATTTTACTGTGTGCAATAGTGCAGCAAGATCCCGTAGCCAGAAACATGATAATGACTGGCCGATCTGATTGTTAACATGTTGATTGAGGGGGTAAGACACTGTGCGTAACTCCTCTGCTCATCTTCAAAACACCACCATGGAACCTTTCAAGCCACGTGAAAGGGCAGATAGTGCATCCAAAAAGAAGCACCTCTGACCCTGCAGCACTCCCTCAGTACAGCACTGTGAGTATCAGCACCTCCAGCACTGCAGCACTCCCTCAGTACAGCACTATGAGTATCAGCACATCTGACCCTGCAGCACTGTGAGTATCAGCACATCCAACACTGCAGCACTCCCTCAGTACAGCACTATGAGTGTCAGCACCTCCAACACTGCAGCACTCCCTCAGTAAAGCACTGGGTGTCAGCACCTCCAACACTGCAGCACTCCCTCAGTAAAGCACTGGGTGTCAGCACCTCCAACACTGCAGCACTCCCTCAGCACTGCACTGTATCAGCCTTAAGTTCAAAATCCTGGGGTGAGAATTGAACACATAACTTTCTGTCTCAGAGGTGACTGAGTTGTGGCTGACACGAAAGCAGGAAAAGTATAATGTAAAAATGAAATATTCTACCACACCCAAATATTCCCATACTCACTTGGAAATAAACAAACAGTGTCCTGGCACAAAGCCTTGCTTGTCACATTGGATGTCTTTCCTGCCCTCTTTCAGGAACTCTCCTCTTCCTTAGCCCCGTCTGCTCCGCCTTGTTACTCCCCTTCCTCTTTCAGAACATACAATTTTTCACTCTCCTCCATCAGTTCCTGTTAAAACACAAAGTCCCTCCCCCATCAGTTTATGTTGCCACTCTTTGCACTCACCCAGGGGCTGCTTCCACCCCCTCGCTGTCACCCAGCGGGATTGAATTGATTTTATACTTGTGAGCAGATACTCATGAGCCTGTGACAATTCCCACCCACATGTAACCATTCCCTGGAATGACACTGGGTGACCTGGAGTGCCACTGAGGAGCAGTGAGGGGTGGAACGGTGCAATTTCATTTTTATCCAGATTTTTGAAAGTTGCAAATTTCCCAGACAATCCATCTCATAAAGTTGTGAGCTTGTTAAAGTTAATTGCGGTACTCTAATGAACCGAGCCCCATGTTCTAATGTAGGAAAGTTTCAGGTTGGTAACAACTTTCCTTCTCAATGTTTTTGGCTTGAGTGTGTGATTTATTTAAATATGCTGCTATGTTTAATGTATTTGTGGGGCTATCTATGCGCAATAACTTAAAGTGGCCAATTATACACTGATTGTAACTTTGGAGTTGTTTCAGTTGCTGAGCAATGGTTCATAGCAACCAGATTCTGACACAGTGAACTGCTATCGATTACGAATGCAGAATGAACTGCATTACAGAGTTACACTGGCTGTTGCTGCATCTCAGGAATGGTATGTTGATGACAAAAGCAACTCAAATAGTCTTGAGCACAATATATTTACATTCCTCCTTCCTTATTTTTCAGGCAGTTAAGTATCAGTTTCCCCTTCTGAAGTACTAGACTCTTACAAGTGGACACTTTTTCACTTGCTTTCTAAGACTGGCCATGGATACTTTCAAAGGTCACTTACCGCTTTTGGCAAAAGCACCAGCACCCTAATCCATTAAGAGCCATTCACAGTAAAATAAACAAACAGAGCTTTAACCACTCCAGTAACAACAGAGCAGAACAAACAAGCAACCCCTGTGGAAAACCCCATCAATTTCAGGATCAATAGTCCTCAACACTGAGTTCTCAAGTGATGAAAGCTGCAAAACCTCTGTTGTGGGAGTTTTATCACTTCTATTTACAATAAGAATCCTGGCTTACATCATAAAGTGAGTTCATAAGGCTCACTTCACACAGAGACACAAGAAAGTTAACTAAACACAAGTTACAAAGCCTGAGCTTCCAGCTCTGTCTGCGGTTTCTCTTTCATACGTCTGACCAGTGAATATTGTGATAATCGGCAATGTCAAAGCCCCATCTTAAATCCGTGAAACAAGAGTTTACAACATATGCTGCTGCTTCATTATCTTTGTTGTGTCTTGTCCCAGAAGTAAATGAATTCACTGATGAAGCCCTCACTGGAAACACCCTGCAGGAAAGACACACCAGTTTCTCAGACATTGGCCTTCCACAGGATCTAATACAGGAAGAAAGGGTGGAATTCTCCCATCCCAGAACCATTCACCAGTCTCATCTGCACTCTGTCCAAGGCCTTCGTAACTTCCCTAAAGTGTGTCATCCAGAACTGAATCCAGTTCTCCAACTGAGCCCGAACCAGTATCTTACGCATGTTTAACATAACCTCCTTGCTCTTGTACTCTGTGCCCTAATAAAGCCCACAACACTGAATACTTTATTAACTGCTTTCTCCACCTCCTTGCCACCTTCAATGACTTTTGCACATGTACACCCAGGTTCCTCTGCTCCTGCACCCCCTTTATAATGTACCCTTTTGTTTTATATTGACTCTCCATATCCTTTCAACCAAAAAGAATTATTACACATTTTTCCGCATTATGATCCATCTCTACCTATACTACCAACCTATGCATGTCTTTTTGAAGTTCTACAATATCTTCCTCATAGCTCACAATGCTTCCAAGTTTTGTATCATCCACAAATTTTGAAATTGTGCCCTGTACAACAAGGAACATGAATATATATCAGGAAAAGCAAGAGTCCCAAACTACAAATCTTCTCCTAGCCTAAAAACATTGTGAACTATGCGTCTCTGTTTCCCGTCACTCAGTCAATTTCATATCCGTTTTTCCACTGTCCCTGCCGTTCCATAAGCTGGAACATTTCCCACAAGACAATGCTGTGAAACTGTATCGAATGCATTTTGAAAGTTCCTCTACACCACATCACCAGCTTTATCCTCATCAGCCCTCTTGGCTAGCTCATCAAAAACTCCCAGCAAATTAGCTAAACTCAATTTGCCCTTAAGAAATCCATGCTGGCTTTCCTGAATTAGAGTCATTGAGGTTTACAGCATGGAAACAGGCCCTTTGGCCCAACTTGTCCATGCTGCCCTTTTTTTTAAACCCCTAAGCTAATTCCATTGCCCGCATTTAGCCCATATCCCTCTATACCCATCTTATCCATGTAACTGTCTAAATGCTCTTTAAAAGACAAAATTCTGCCGGCCTCTACTACTACCTCTGGCAGCTTGTTCCAGACACTCACCACCCTCTGCGTGAAGAAATTGCCCCTCTGGACAATTCCACCCCCCCCCGTCAACTTAAACCTATGCCCTATAATTTTAGACTCCCCTTTCTTTGGGAAAAGATATTGACTATCTAGCTGATCTATTCCCCTCATTATTTTATAAACCCTATAAGATCACACCTCAGCCTCCTATGCTCCAGAGAAAGAAGTCCAAGTCTATCCAGCCTCTCCTTATAACTCAATCCATCAAGTCCCAGTAGCATCCCAGTAAATCTTTTCTGCACTCTTTCTAGCTTAATAATATCCTTTCTATAATAGGATGACCAGAACTGTACACAGTATTCCAAGTTTGGCTTTACCAATGTCTTCAACAAGACGTCCCAACTCCTGTATTCAATGTTCTGACTGATGAAACCAAGCACGTTGAATGCCTTCTTCATCACTCTGTCCACCTGTGACTTCACTTTCAAGGAGCTATGAACATGTACCCCGAGATCTCTTTGTTCTGTAACTCTCCCCAGTGTTCTACCATTATCTGAGTAAGTCCTGCCCTGGTTCAATCTATCAAAATGCATCACCTCACATTTGTCTAAATTAAACTCCATCTGCCATTCGTCAGCCCACTGGCCCAATTGATCAAAATCCCATTGCAATTGGAGATAACTTTCTTCACTGTCCACTCTGCCACCAATCTTGGTGTCATCTGCAAACTTTCTAACCATGTCCCCTATATTCTCATCCAAATCATTAATATAAATGACAAATAAGAGTGGACCCAGCACTGATCCCTGAGGCACACCGCTGGTCACAGGCCTCCAGTTTGAAAAACAAGCCTCTAAAATCACTCCCTGTCTTCTGTCATCAAATCAATTTTGTATCTACCTCAGCCTGGATGCTGTGAGATTAAACCTGATGAAACAACCTACATGCGGTACCTTGTCAAAGGCCTTGCTAAAGTCCATGTAGACAACATCAACTGCACTGCCGTCATCTACCTTCCTGGTTACCCCTTCAAAAAACTCAATCAAATTTGTGAGACATGATTTTCCACTCACAAAGCCATGCTGACTGTCCCTAATCAGTCCTTGCATCTCTAAATGCCTGTAGATCCCGTCTCTCAAAATACCTTCCAACAATTTACCCACTCCAGATGTGAGGCTCACTGGCCTGTAGTTCCCAGGCTTTTCCCTGCAGCCCTTTTTTAAACAAAGGCACAACATTTGCCACCTCCAAGTACAGATAGCCTCTCTAATTCTTCCTCATTAACAATTTTAATCTGAGTGTCCGAATTACCTTCGCTTTCATCATGACTTGAGTAGTATCTTCTCTCTTGGTAATGACAGAAACAAAGCCCTCTGTCAGTACCTCAGCTATGCTATCTGTTTTCATACCTTCCATTCCTCAGCCTTCCCTCTTTCCAAACCTCAGCAGCCATCTCTCTCAATTGGCCACCATTGACAAGGAATCCTGCAGCGGATGAGCAGAATCAGTTCAACCTTTTAGAAACTGTGGCATTGAGTGTTTAACAAAGACCTTTGCAAGTCAGGAGAAGTCTTTGTGCTCAGAGCAGTTATTGTCAGCACACTGCGATAATAGTGAGACCTGAATTGTGTAACAGCAATACATAACAATGCCAGAGAAATTGGCAAAGTCTCTGTCACACATCCTGATTCAATGTGAGGACCATTGAACAAATGCCAGTGACCATCTTGAACCAGTTACATAGCCATTTAGACAAAGCTCCAACCACATCAATTACAATGACTGTATTCAGATGGTCGGAAAGCATCTCCCCCAACAGATTCTGACATAAACTGGTCCTGTTTTCACAACCTTGTCCTTCTAAATGGAAATGGCGGTGGGTTTGGAAGGTGATGTTTAAGGATCCTTGGTGAATTCCTGCAGTGCATCTTGTAGATAGTACATGCTGCAGCCACTGAGTGTGGTGGTGGAGGGAGTGGATGTTTGTAGATGCGATGCCAATCAAGCTGGCTGCTTTGTCCTGGGTGGTGTCAATCTTCTTGAGTGTTGCATCAATCCAGGCAAGTGGGGAGTATTCCATCACACTCCTGACTTGTGCCTTATAGATGGTAGGCAGGCTTTGGGGAGTCAGGAGGTGAGTCACTCGCCACAGGATTCTAACAGATAATCAACAGCGTTCAGTTGTCTTGAATTGACAAACCTTAATTATTGATCTTGTCACATTCAATAATCAATCGTATTCAGGGCATCTTAAAGTTCTGGAACTTGTGGAAGACATTTGTGGTAAATGAGACATTATTGAATAACATTAGCAAGGCTCACACTGGATCAGCAATCACACAGAATGTGTGCATCTCAACAACAAAATACATTATTTTCAAGTTACCAAGCATACATGTAGCAATGCAAACCTTGATGATGATACCTTGATGATGCTCATGTAATTATCTAACACACTGTTGGGAGCAACCTCTCGGTGGGACGCTTTCCCATTCACATGCAGAGTAGCTGATAGAAAATATATGAAAAATAATCCTGAATGCTTTTGGGATGAAATGGATTGTGATGGTAGCAGAGTGCTTTAAAACAATCTTGCATATAATCAATTATTAAACTGAGGTTGACGATAGGTATTAACCATCACAGAAGCAGAGTAGGGAGGACGAAAATCACTGGGTGGATTGCAAAGCCCTTACAGATCCTCCCTCAATTCTCATTAACTAAAATGATAGGAAAAATTCAGCACGTTCTCTTACTTATATCATCCCCTCTGCTTGATCCCCCATTCCAGTTTGCACTTGGAATATCCCGAATGCCTAGAAACTAAAGTTAAAAATCTGTCCCATTTCTGGGATTTGTATTCGGTTTTGCCGATGGGATGGAAGTTTGTTTTCCTACTGGGATGACATTTCATGGTTCTGACATAAAATGATCTCAAGCCAAGTGGGCACAGATTCATCTCATAAATGTAAATAACTTGGCATCAACTGGCATTTAATTAGAAACGTCACCAATGCAGCTGCGAGGACTGTTCCCAAGCTTCCGTTAAGACACGTGTTGGATGGAATAGACACAATATAATCTGCTTTTAGACCACGCTTTACTTCCAAAGAAAGCAACACAAACTTCACATTGACCATGTTATTTGAATGCTATTGAGATTGAATGTTTTATCCTCGGCTGAAGATTATTCTGAATAACTTTAATAATATTATTTAGGTATTATTTAAAGAAGATGACATTTTGTCAAAGATTTTCATCCTGCACTCATCAGGATATTAGCAATGTAAAGGAATGTAATGTAAAGGAAATCAACTTTTTTTTAATATGAGAAGAGAGTGCTGACTGGTTGGCAAGTGGATTCTGATTGGTACAAGCATTGATATGGATAATGCCACAGTTAACTGTGAAACATTACATTTAAGCCAGGCAGCTTGGCTCTGATTGGTCAAGGCAATGCACTGAGGAATGAACTGGTGAATGGCTGGGACAGATGCAATGTGTATACGTGTTATAGAATCATAGAGGTTTACAGTGCAGGCTCTTTGGCCCAACTTGTCCATGATGCCCTTTCTTTTAAACCTCGAAACTAATCCCAATTTCCCGCTTTTGATCCATATCCCTCGAAACTCATCATACCATGCAACTATCTAAATGTTTTTTAAAAGACAAAATTGTACCCACCTCTATGACTAACTCTGGCAACTTGTTCCAGACACTTACCATCTTTTGTATGAAAAAATTGTCCCTTGAGACACCTTTGTATCTCTCCCCTCTCACCTTAAACCTATGCCCCCTAGTTTTAGACTTCCCTAGCTTTAGGAAAAGATATTGCCTATCTACCTTGTCTATGCCCCTCATTATTTTATAGATCTCTATAAGGTCACTCCTCAGTCTCCTAAGCTCCAGGGAAAAAAGTCCCAGTCTATCCAGCCTCTCCTTATCATTCAATCCATCAAGTCCCAGCAGCATCCTAATATTTCCAGTTCTTTCTGTCTGCCAAGAACAGGGTTTTGCCCACTAGCTGATCCATGCAGTAACAACATGAGAATACTTGCCACTAACTTGATGCTGCTGTCAAGCACAGATTACAATCTGCCTATCACACAAATGAGTAATATGGGATATAAATTTCAGTGCCAGTGTGATGCCAGGAATGTAGGCTGTAACATCTCAAAGGCTGTTGGATTGTATCAAACAGCATGTCCCAATTGCTGTTCACAATGGGTGGAATACAGACTCCACCCAAATAGCCCATACTTGCAAAGCACAGAGCTCAACTTTAGTTGTAATTCTGTGATTGGACAATATTTGCTAAATAATCCTCAGTGAGTTAAGAATTACACTGACAAACAATTAAAATGGTCAGTTGAGCTTGCAGTGTAATATTTTTGTAAGGACTGGAAGTTACATATATTAAACAGAAGGTCCTGTTTTTTTGCAGACAGGAAGAACAGATACACACATTGCACCTGTTTTAGATAAACAGAATAAGTGACAGTCATTCACTGGTTCATTCCTCAAGACAATGCCTTGACAAATCAGACTCAAGCTGCCTGGTATAAATTTCAAATAATCCTCAGCAGTTAACTATCAGTCACCATCAACTGGTACATTCTTCATGGCAATGCCTCTACAAATCAGAGTTCACTTATGGAGTAATCAGCACTCTCTTCTCATATAATAAACATTTGTTGATTTCCTTTACATTGTATTCTTGTGAATGTTCTGATAAGTATAAGATGAAAAGCTTTGACAAAACATGTCTTTATTTTCAGTAATACTCATGTTCTGTGCTACAAATCAAATACTCTTTCAACTTTAATGCTGTTTCAGCATTCTTAAAAATGCAAATTCAGCCCATATTTTATTAATATTGGGGATGGATTTACTCAATCAATCTGGTCTAATTCAAGCAAGAATCCAGTGGAGTTTCCTAAAAGTAATCTGGAACCCTGATATACCTGACTGTAACCTAAATCTGGCCTTCATAAAAATCTCTACCTGTGCCTTAGAGGGCGATGGCACAAGGTGGCACATCTGGAGGCGAGGCCAGGAGAAGAGACTGTCTGAACTGGACTGCACTCCTGACCTCATGGCACCTGGTATAAGGTTGGAGAGTGGCATATTCAATGAGATGAGAGTGGCATCTGTGAGTTCCATTGGAGGTGGAAGCCCTGGACGTTGGAAGCAATAGAGGGAGATTATGTTGAAATGAAGTTGGGTTGGCTCTGAGGGCAGCAGACACTGAAATTTCCAGCAATTTGGTTATGATGATGTATGTAGTGGTTGTATGTAAATGAAGTGTCCTCCCAGTGACCCAAGCATTCCTGTAAGGCCCCAGTGAGTATGCTGTGGTGTAATTGCTGGGATCCTAATTGGAGAATATTCCAGCCTAATGTATTTACAGCTTCATCTTCTTTCCCTTTCAGTGTCTCCTCATTTACATTTTTTTTGCTTTATTTTGTACACAATCTGTCGACGGTGCATCTTCCTACTTTGGTTGCTGTCATCAGAGCCCCATGTAAGCTGCAGTTTTATATCCTGACACTATTTTTTTTAGAGTATTAAAGGATTTCGGATTTTTGAAGATTGAGCCCCAGTATAGGATCTAAAGAGTGAAATTAGCACCTGATGTTTAGGGTGAAGATCAATGGGAGGATGTTGGGGTTTGCTGACACTTTGCATTATAACTCCTTCCTGGAATCTGGTAGCTCTGTGTGCTCCTGCCGGTATCTTCCTGTCCCTAACCTTCTTTAGCTGTAACCTTGCCAGCAGTTTATTCTGAATAGGTAGATTCAGAGTCAAATCTGTTGGAGATCAGTGCTTACAAGAGGTTCTTTGGCACAATATTCACCCATCATTGTTCAAACTATTGTGTTGTTGTTCAAATCCCTCTGTCTCCGTCAGCAAATGGAACATGACTTTTTCAAACAAACCTTTATTCTGATATGCTAATTTCTAAAAATTACCTACAGGATTTTCTGGCCTCACTCACCTGAAACCAGAAAATCATGCCCAAAGTCAATGGCCTTTCCATGGTCCATCCTTCACCCTCTATATTCTCCATAGAATCAGAGAGTCCTACAGTACAGAAGGAGGCCATTCGGCCCCTTGAGTCTGCATCAACCACAATCCCACCCAGGTCCTAAATCCATAACTCCGTGCATTTACCCTGGCTAGTCCCCCGACACCAAGAAGCAATTTAGCATGGCCAATCCACCTAATCCGCACATTTTTGGATTGTGGGAGGAAACCGGAGAACTCGGAAGAAACCCACACAGACACGGGGAGAATGTGTAAACTCCAAACACACAGTGACCCAAGCCAGGAATTGAACCCTGGTCCCTAGTGCTGTGAGGGAGCAGTGCTAACCACTGTGCCATCGTGCCACCACTGTGATTCCCACGGCAGGCAGAATGGGAAAGTTCACGGCTATGAGTTATCAATTTATATTAAAAATTGATACATGCATTGCTCTTATTTGAGAAATATTTATTTAGCAACTTTAGTGTTACCAGCAAAAACAAAGGTGAACCTTTATTAGGATAGGGCTGTGGAGATGTCAGTTTCCTGTGTCAGCAAATAGTAAATTGGCGACCTAATAGTTTGGCTGAGAACTGATGACATTCACTTGTTTGCAGATTTGAAAGTCAGTCATTGTTGAAACTGGGAGCCATGCTCATTGGAACATCAATGATTCATACTGGACACATCTATGTAGTATTGAACACTAATTTCTCAATATTTAATCTTAGTTTTACATATTTTAAACAGTGTAGAATGAAAGGGGTTAGTGTACTATCAGGTACAAGTGGAAACACGATATGTTCATAGGTCAATAATTTTTTGAAGCAGTGTAAGATACACATTATAGATGTGTCACATTTATTTTAATACATCAGTTTGTCATTTAAATGCTACATACAATTTTACATTATTGATTATTGGTATAAGCTTAGATGTAACAATGATTCTGGGTGTCATTAATAGAGAAAATTATTCAAACAAAACATTGCATTTTTAAACATGAATAAAGGTTACATTTCACAGAAAAATGTGCAAACAGGAAACATTCAGAGAACCTGTATCTCTTAAAAGTCATGTGTATTAATACCCCGACTGCAGATTATCACAAGTATAAAGACATATGGAACCAAACTGGAACAGACAGCTGGTCTGCCATATTTCTAACATTCTGAGTTCTACAATCTGTACATCCTGAATAAAAAATGTTGAAAGATTTCAGTAAACAAATTGCATTTGCATTGCAATTGATACAAGTCTTTCTGTATTTTTAACCGTATAATGTGTATAGATTAAGCCAATACAAGTGGAAGAATTAAATATATGAAAAAGATAAACATTTATGTTCTCAGAGAGTTTATTAAAGTGGGCTAAGTGGTCAGAATTTTTAAACACAAGAGTTTAACTTACTGTGGTTTTTAATGATTTATATTCCAACTTAATCAGCTGACATTCTATGCTTTTAGAGTTTAATGCAATCTGGTGTTTTGTCACACAACACAACTGCGAGATGTCAACCAAGCAGATCTAGAGCGAGTGTGGGACAAAACAAATATACCAAAATCACTGAGGTATATTTTTGATGATGCAAAAAACTTTCAAGGAATTGGTGGGGAATGAATTTACATTAGTGACATAATAAACCATTTTATTATAAATAGTCAGGTCAGTACTTATAAATAGATAACTATTAAAAGGTTATTGGACATGAATTTGGTTTTGGAAAGAAATATTAATTTTTCCAATACTGCTGTGAGATACAGTGTATCATGCTTCTGGGGCTGTGTGTATGTTGTGTGTGTTTATAACTAATTTAATTAAATTGAAGGCAGTCAGACTGCAAGGTTCAAATCATCAAAAGGGTTCGGTGTAAAAGCACTTGAAGCGGACATGAGCAGTGCTAACATGGGATGCAAGCAAACAACGTGGACAGAAATTTGCATGAGGAGATAAAAAAAAAGTTTGTGTTGTAGTAAAGTGTAATAAAAGGAAGATTTACAGCTGGCAAAAACCATAAACAAATAAAGCAAAGTTATAAAATGTACTTTTCTCAAAAGTAGTAGCCATAGAAACAACATGGAAGATTTTTGTATTCTGGGAAAGGTGAAATTAAGAATGATGAGTTTAAAAATGAAAGAGAAAAAACATATTTAAGGAAAGATTGAAATCTATATTACAAGAAGGCATGTGATATGCTAAAGAATGTGCCATGTGAGGGCAAACATATAAGATAAGCAGCCTCTAACCAACCTCAGAGCAGTTTATTCTTGTTCTGGAAAGCAAGGTTTTGTTACAAGCTTTGTATTTCCAGTGTCAAATGAGAGGGAGAGACAAGCCTTGTGAAATACTTCCCCAACAGCAATAGTGGGTGCCTTGCAGTAATATTACTGGAATTTTTATAGATTGAGAATCTAGAAAGACTGTTCCTTGGAAAAGGGGTGTTTATTTGTGAGTCTAACTAAGTAGAAACCTTTTGGGAAATGCTGTAAGACTAAATTTAACTGTATAACTGTAATTGTGTATGTTTAGGTTTTCTTTTCACAGTAAACATTTTAATTGAATATTCAAGACTTCCAAATATAATACTGGATTTCTTACTCCTGATTTCAGAGCAGATACCTTCTGGTAATAAAATATAAATTGTTCTGTTAGCTTGGTTTCCCTTTGGCAGTTGGATAGCCCAGTAATTACCCCTTGCTATCGCACTGCAGGTACCACTGGAAACCTAATGATTTTTGTGCTGGGAGTTATTATACTGCCAACCACTCCCAACAGAGCACACATTCTAGAGAAGAGGTCTCATGCTGGTGTCTCCTCAGTGTACAAGAAGCATTTGATTCAGCACTGCCTCGATATCACACTGTAAATACTCAACTTCCCAATATGCATCGCTCAGGTCCAATGAAGGAATTTCTTTGCTACGGTGAGGTGAGCCAACGCTATTTAAAAGGCCAGGCATCCAACTTGCAGCTGAGTTGATTTTGAGAAACTTTTCACAGAGCTTCCTGGAGTTCTTTAGAGGTTTTAAATTGAGTCTTTGGGTTTGGGAGAAAGTTGCTGCACCCTTTCGGGAAGGGTGGAGGAGCTGGTGACCTGTCCAATCACAGACTGCAGCGGGTATGGAGGTGGCAGTGCCTCTCGATCAGTAACACAACAGTGGGGTCAAACCGAGGAGAGGGCTGACTCTGTGGATTCAACCATGAGCCCTGACAGGGGCAGGGAGCTTTCTGATAGGACCATGCTGCAGCTAGCTCTCACTGTGCACACCCAGGAGTGTTCTCCTGTCTGTCTCCCCTCCTCTGAGCCCCCTGTGGCTGAACCCATCTACAAGCTCATCCTCCAGGGAGCAGACAAATGAGGCATCCTTTATCGCTGGTGTTATTACTGTCTGAGTGTGTGCTGATCCTAATGCAGTGGCAGAGTCTAAGCTGCTCCCTGTCCCAGGATGTGAACTGGTGGCTGTGAATATCCCATCAAGCGCTGTGCTGCTGCTCTCTCTCTCTCTCCCCCTGGAGCTACTGTCATTGGCCCAGCAGCAGTTCCCCAGGGTCTGAAACCAGGAAATCAGAGTGGGGAGGCTGCCTTGCGGGCGGGGGCTGTGGTGGGTCCAGGATCGGACCATCAGTGGCTTGTCCGTTCTGCCAGATAACAGGGTGAGGGTGAGCTGGGAGCTGAGAAGGGGCTTAGGGCAGGAACATACCCATCTGTGATGCTGGCTGTTAAGAATTTGACTACTGCCAATCCCTAATTCTGAGACCTTTCTCCCCTTTAGGACTCAGGAGATGCAGGAACCTTGTCCCTGCTGCTTCTCTTCTGCTTATTTTATTGTCCTTCAAGAAAGAGGACAGAATCTCAGTGATTATGTAGCATTGTTTTTGGGTGATACATAGTTGAATAACTGGAGATATCTGCAGGTAGTGAAAGGTGAAGATAAGGTTGGCAGCAGTCGGTGTATGAGGGTGAGTTGAAGTATCAGGATGTTAGGTGTGAGTCCAGGGGTTGCTGGTGGGTGAGCGATGGGAATACGGAGCACCCAACAGCTGACAGGTCAGCGACAGGAAATGTTACTGGAAGGTGAACGGCTAACTTGACAACCTACATGAAGAATTGCTACCAAGCGCTCAGGGTCAGACATGGGGCATTGAAATCTCTGCTCTCATTCCCTTCTAAGTGTGAGGGTGTCCAGCACCTCCCCCCACCCCGAATCATAGAACCATTGTTTCTTCCTCCTCCTCCTCATTCCCATCCCCAATGCCTCTAATGCAACATGCGCCACTCTCAAACCCTCACCGTAGCCTGGTGTTCAATTTCCCATGTTTTATCATTCAGTGCAACTTCCCTCTCAAAAGGATAGACTTTCTTTAAGAGCAGAAGGCTAACTAGAGTTTTGTACAGCTGCAACATGACCTCATGGCTCTGAAACTCAATCCTTCTACCAATAAAAGCTAACGCACCATACGCCTTCTTAGTAACACTATCAGGGATTCGATGCAAATGGGCATCAAAATCTCTCTACTCATCCACACTACCAAGTATCTTACCATTAGCCCAGTACTCTGTGTTCCTGTTACTCCTTCCAAAGTGAATCACTTCACACTTTTCCACATTAAATTCCATTTGCCACCTCTCAGCCCAGCTCTGCAGTTTATCTATGTCCCTCTGTAACCTACAACATCCATCCTCACTGTCTACAACTCCTTCGACTTAAGTGTCATCCGCAAATTTACTAACCCATCCTTCTACACCCTCATCCAGGTCATTTATAAAAATGGCAAACAGCAGTGGCTCCAAAACAGATCCTTGCTGTACACCACTAATAACTGAACTCCAGGATGAACATTTCCCATCAATCATCACCCTCTGTCTTCTATCGGCTAGCCAATTTCTGATCCAAACCGCTAAATCACCCTCAATCCCATGCATCCATATTTTCTGCAATAACTTACTGTGGGGAACCTTATCAAACGCTTTACTGAAATCCATGTACACCACGTCGACTGCTTTATCCCCATCTACCTCTTTGGTCACCTTCTCAAAGAACTCAATAAGGTTTGTGAGGCACGACCTACCCTTCACAAAACCGTGCTGACTATCCCTAATCAAATTATTCCTCTCTAGATGATTATAAATCCTATCTCTTATAGTTCCAAACTTTGCCCACAGCAGAAGTAAGGCTCACTGGTCTATAATTACCAGGGTTGTCTCTACTCCCCTTCTTGAACAAGGGGACAGCATTTGCTATCCTCCAGTCTTCTGGCACTATTCCTGTAGACAATGACAACCTAAAGATCAAAGCCAAAGGCTCTGCAATCTCCTTCCTAGCCTCCCAGAGAATCCTAGGATAAATCCCATCTGGCCGAGGGGACTTATCTATTTTTATACTTCCAGAATTGCTAACACCTCCTCCTTATGAACCTCAATCCCATCTAGTCTAATAGCCTGTATCTCAGTATTCTCCTCGACACCATTGTCTTTTTCCTGCGTGAAAACTGATGAAAAATATTCATTTCATGTCTCTCCTATCTCTTCGGACTCTATGCACAACTTCCCATTACTATCCTTGACTGGCTGTGATCTTACATTCTTGTATTCTTGACATACCGATAGAAAGCTTTAGGGTTTTCCTTGATCCTCCCTGCCAAAGACTTCTCATGTCCCCTTCTGGCTCTTCTTGGCTCTCTCTTTAGGTCCTTCCTGGCTAACTTGTAACTCTAAGCACCTTAACCGTCGCATCTCATCTTTACATAAGTCTCCTTTACCTTCTTTAAGAAGTATCCTTCAACCTTGTTAAAAGAAGCAGTTGTTGGAACCTTGACATGAAAGCCAACAGCAAGCAGTAATATTGTCCAAACAGAACATAGGAAGATAGTATCATCACTAAATGTAAGATTTGTGTGTTATACTGAACGATTTGCTGCAACATTGTTTCTGGTAAGTTTAAGTCTGACCAGGCTGATTCCAGGGACGGGGGGACTGATGTATGAGGAGAGATTGACCAGGTTAGGATTGTTTTCACTGGAGTTCAGACGAATGAGGGGGGCGATCTTAGAGACTTATAAAATTCAAACAGGGAGGATGTTCTCGGTGGTGGGGGGAGTCCCAAACCAGGGGTCAGTTTGAGGATTCGGGGCAGACCATTTAGGACGGAGGTGAGGGGACATTTCTTCACCCAGAGAGTGGTGAGCCTGTGGAATTCATTCCCACAGGAAGTAGTTGATGCCAAAACATTGAATGTATTCAAAAGGTGGCTGGATATCGCACTTGGGGTGAATGGGATCGAAGGTTACGGGGAGAAAGCAGGATTAGGCTGTTGAGAAGGATGATCAGCCATGATCATGATGAATGGCAGAGCAGGATTGAAGGGTCTCCTCCTGCTGCTATCCTCTCTGTTTCTACGAGTTTTCACTATTTGGTAACAGCAGGAGCATTATGCCATGTAAACACAATGTTTTATTAAAATAATAAGTGGGACATTTAAATTTTCATAAACCTTTGGGAACAGATATTGAGATAAACTGTCTGCTGCTAAGATGCTGCTGTGCTAAAGTGACCTGTTCCTCTAAAACCATAAAGTGTACTCGATGTGGGAAGGGCCCCAGATGAGTGCAGCCTGGGCTCAATCCCAGCTAATTGTTGTTACTGAGGGATTCCAACTTAAGGTGAACAGCTGCTTGGAACTCCCCGCACATCCTGTCATCAATTAGAAGTTAATTGCTGTTGCTGAAGGAAGTTAAGATTTGTTGTTATTTTATGAATATGAAAGGTGAGTCAATCGGGTGTTAGTGTGATGCAGACTTTCAGCTGTGGTGAAATTACACAGCTCCGTATGGATGGGAAAACCTATAAATTCTTTGTAACACGTAATCACTAATCTGAATGTATGAGGAGAGAAGGGGGAAAGAAACAGGGGGTAAAATTCAATTCCTGAGAATGCTGGAATCTGAAACAAAAATAGAAAATTCTCAGCAGGTCTGACAGCCTCTGTGGAGAGAGAATAGAGTCAGCGTTTCAATCTGGCTGACCCTTTGTCAGAGCTGAAGAGAACTGGAAATAGGATGAGAGTTATACTGGAAGGAGAGGGCGTAGGGTGGTGGGGGTGGGGGGAGGGTGCCGTGAGGGATGAGGGGGGGGGAATGAGGGAGGTGCTGGGGGGCTAAGTGCAGAGGTGGTGGGGGGGAGGGTAGTGAGGGGAGGATGGATGGGGGATTGGGGGAGAGAGGGGGAGGGGGAGGAGGGGTGGGGAGAGAAGGGGATGGGGGAGAGGGGGGCTGGGGGAGAGAGTGAGTGGAGGATGGGGTGGGAATGTGTGGAGAGAGGTGGGAGGGTAGTGGAAGGAGGGGGCGGGGGGGGAGAAGGAGGTGGGGGGGGCAGGGATTGGCCACAGCCGGACTCCTCCACACTTTTTATAATGACAAGAGGCATTCTGGGAAGGTTGTCAATGCAGCAAACATTTCCCCTTCAAACCCATCAACCTTTTCTTTCTGCTGCCCCAGTGAAATCTTCACCCACACCCTCTGCAGCAGGATCTTCCCTCTGGCTGTCCCTTCCCCTGGTCTGATCACAACCCACTCTTGTGTGGTGAGCCACCATGTGTCGATCCTGCCTCTATTTTACCCTCTACCCTGCGCACTCTGCCAATATCTGACCTGGTGTCTTTGAGTGTCAGAGCAAGCGGTGATTATTCTCCATCTGCTGTTACACACGTTCTTCACAACGACCCTGACGAGGTGGCAGTCTCTGAGGATCTGAAAGTATCAATGGAAAAAGAAGGGGAGAGTTAGTGGAGGGAACAGAGGACTGGGAGGAAACAAGAGTTTTCTGGTCATTCTGTCTGCAGATTGTACACAATATCAATGAGGGTGAGGGAATTTGAGGAGGTGTGTGAGGCAGAGTGAGGGTGAGGGGATTTGAGGAGGTGTGTGAGGCAGAGTGAGGGTGAGGGGATTTGAGGAGGTGTGTGAGGCAGAGTGAAGCTGAGGGGATTTAAGGAGGTGTGTGAGGCAGAGTGAAGCTGAGGGGATTTAAGGAGGTGTGTGAGGCAGGATCATGCTGCCATACAAGATATTCTTGCTGTTGGAACAAACTCAATTCCCACTGGTGGAATAAATTGCAACTCCTTCATTGCCAGGAGAGTCTGGAGATTCTTGCTCACTGATTCTCTGCTGCTTCTCCCTGTCACTTCATCCTGGAAGTGGGAAGGAAGGGGGGTGGGGAGTATGTATAAGGAGTTTGCCTGATGTGTTTGCCGTACAGTTGAATAGCTGGCAGGGAGTGGAAGTGGAGAAAGGTGGATATGAGGCAGCACTGGGAGGTGTGTGGAGGTGGGAAGGAATATATCTGAGTGTTAGGCCTGAGCCCTGACTGCTAGAGATTGTTGATGGGTGAGTTGTATAATTTGTATACATATTCAAACAGAAAACCAACTGACGAAGAAAACAGTGTCTTTTCTGAAAGCTCTCTCCTTTAATCATTGGAGACACTTATAATTGGACTGAAAGGTCAATATCAAATGAGTTAATTTGTAGACTGACTTATAAAGTTTCCATGCGTATTCTTAATATTATATTGCAATTTAAATCAATGTGATAATAGATATCTGCTGCTCTCACACTGTCAGTATTTCCATTGATTTACAGAGAAACATCCTTTCATTACACAATATTAATAAAGGCTCACGTGGAACCATGCATTAGTGAGCTGGGTATATCCAGGACTGCAGCAATTTCCAACATTCCTGGCCACAATTTTCCAATCCTCCTTAGATGTGGGATTGCTTCCAGAGACTGGAGAATGAGAAATATTATACTCTTGTTCAAAAAAAGAATGTACAGAGAAAGCCAGTGACCACAGGCCAGTCGGTTTAATCTTGGTGGTGGGGACTGATAACACAGGACAAAGTGGAAATTTAAGACAATTGATTTGAGCTTTAAGATGAGATACCAGAGAGGACTGGTGAGGGTAAAATATGGTTGATGTGGTATATATAAATTTCCAGCAGGCTTTTGGAAAGTGCCACATAACAAGCTGGCAAATTAAAGTTCCTGGGATGAAAGGTTCAGTAAAAGCATGGGTAGAAAGTTGGCTAAGTGACAGAAAATAGAGGATAGCGGTGAATGGTTGTTTTTCAGACTGGAAGGTATACAGTGGGATACAGGGGTCTGTACTAGCACCACTCCTTTTCTCAATCTATATTAATGACCTGGACCTGAGAGCACAAAATTCTGAGAAGCTTAGGGTTAGAGTTAGGGTTAGGATGAGGTATGGATAGAACATAGAACATAGAATACTACAGCACAAACAGGCCCTTCGGCCCACGAGTTGCGCCGATAGTCAGGGTCTTTTTCCCAAGGTAGAAATGACAATTACTAGGGGACATAGGTTTCACGTTAAAGGGGAAAAGGTTAAAGGAAATGTGAGAGGCAAGTTTTTTTACATAGAGGGTGTTAAGTGCTTTGAATACACGGCCAGAGGAGGTGGTCAAAACAGATACAAATAGCAATTTTTAAGAGGCATATTGACTGATACATGAATAGGCCGGGAATAGACAGATAGGGACCGCGTAGGGGCAAAAAGGTCTTTAGCAAGGCTTCTTGCTTCAGCATAGGCTTGATAGGTCAAAGGGCCAATTCCTTTGGTATATGTTTCTTTGTTTTTTTTTACAGGGCACAATTTAATCATTTGCGTTTAACACAAAACTCACAAGTATTTTTAATGGGATGGTGATAGATTGAATGGACATTAGCAAATTGGGGAATGTATTGGTGAGTAATAGATACAAGTTACAAAGTGTGAAGTTGTACATTTTGGGCTGGGGCGGGGAAGAATGAGGAAATAAAAGAATAAAATTCTAATCGGGTCCAGGAGCCGAGAGGATTTGGTGTGTGTGAAGAAATCACTGAAAGTAGCAGAGCAGTTATAGTTGAATCAACAGGTCATGGTGAGCAATAGTTAACACATCATTACAGTCAGTAATCACTTTGTGTTGTCACGAATGTAAATTTGACTGGATTGGAGGATAATCTATTTCACAAGGCTCATATATACTTACACGGGAGCCGAACTGTATGTTACCTGTTAGCACAATCTATACCTGTCTGACTGTAATGATGTGTGGGTAAGGGTAGGTCAGTGACAGATATGGATGCTCCTGTGTCCACCAGCATCTCACATTGCCTGCCCCCTTCTAGTGCTGACACATAAATTCTTCCCTCCTTCTTACCCTTGTGAATGGGAGCTGCAGACCGTCAATCTTGCTGAACCTGGAGGTCCTGTGGTCCGTCTGGTTCTGCTGTGGTCATGGATCGGGTCGGGGGTCTCCCATGCTTATCCCAACACACTGCTTCTGTGTGTCTATGTTTATTACAGTGGCTGCAATGTTTCCCACTGCTCCCAAATCTGTTCCCTCTCTGTGGGGCCCTGCAATCCCTCACAAAGTGCCCTTGTCAGCCACAATTGTGGCAAGTTAGTTTAGACTTTGTTCCGTTCAGTTACTGTAAGCTGCTACTCTTTCTAGCCTTGTTCTTGTCTGGGATTTCTCCTCCCCACCTCCCAGTACACCGCTAGCCCACTCTACCAACTCATCATAATCTTGGGATATAATCATTCCCGATTTTAGGATGGTTTGGTGAGTGCTGGAGAGCCCATCCTTGAAAGCCTGGATGAACGCTCGATCCCCACGATCTGGGTTTCCTTGACCTGAGCATTCTCGATATACCTGGACCAATCGTTCCCCGTATTCAGAAGCTCCTTCCCCTTTTAACTCTTGTGTTGTGGTAATTCTGTTCCAGTTAATGGGAGCATTCCCTAATACCCTCTGAATCTCTGCTTTAAACTGGGTGAAGGCTGCCTGTTGGACATCTTTCTCTGATATTAGGGTGACTACATGTGTCCACTGTCCCCCACTATAATCCTGTGCTGGAGGAGCAGCGGGTCGCGGGTAGATAGGTTTCTGATGGACAGGGGAATTAAGGGTTTTGGGGAGAAAGCGGGAAAGTGGAACTGATCCACTTCAGATCAGCCATGATCTTATTGAATGGCGGGGCAGGCTCGAAGGGCTGGATGGCCTACTCCTGCTCCTATTTCTTATGTTCCTGTCTACCCACCCCCACTTATCCACTGGGCAGGCTGCCCTGACCAGCTGGTGTATGTCTCTCAGGTGTAATTGGTGCTCTACCCAGATTGTGTCTGATTCTTCCCAGAATTTACGTGTTTGCGCTTCTAGGTTGTAATTTACCAGGGAAGCTATTATCTGCTGTCTCTCACCTGGGTGAAGGGTTTATAATTTGCTTTTGGCTGTGTTCCCCCTCGGGTCACTGGTGCTAAGTTGTGTTCTAACTCTTCCCATTCCTCTGGAGGGGCAGCTGGTTCCTGCTGTGTGGACTCATAAGGAGGTTGAGGAACAGTTTCCCCTCTCCATTGCTTCTCTTCTAATACCTGGTTTCATTTCTGCAGTTCCCTCACTTGGGATTCTAACTCTTTAATCTTTTCTTTATCTTCACTTCACTTTTCAGTAGAGGCAACTACTTGCTCAATTAGACCAGGTAACTGACGTACTAATAATACCCCTACCTTCTTTGTCTTGTTTCTCTTTTTTCCATATTTTCACTTTCTCTGCTGCTCTAAGATCTGGGAAGGATCCCAGCCATCCCTTTACATCCTCTATTAACGCTTGCCCGTCTGTCATGTAAATTTCAGTAAGAGATCCTGCAGCTCCTCTCTTAACTCCATTATCTGCCATCTCACAGACTTTACTACCCCCAGTCACTATTGCCGCCTTGGCAATGTGTCTTAGGCATCGTACAGTCACGAGCCCTCCCTAGTACAGTGTGTTCTCCACTGTAGGAACTTCACTGCCCCCATCCACTATAGCACCGTGTTTCACTACCATCTCAGGATTTCAATTTGTCCTCACGGCTCCACTATTACCGCCTCGGCAATGTGTTTCTCCGCCGGAGTCTGGCTCTCGGTCAGAGTTGATCAGCTGCTTTTCAACATTGACCGCCTAATATCCAACTATACAAACTTCCATGTAAACAGATGGCAAATTCTGCGTTTGTTCGCCACTTCAGAGTTTGATGTTAACCGACCTTTATCACTTGTGTTTCACAATCCTAAGTGCCCTCGGTGCCTCTACGCTCACTTCAGGTTCCTGATCTTCGCGTGGGAGATTTTCCCTCTTAACAAGCGGTCTAAGGTTGAGCGTTTGAGACGGCTAATTCCTTGTCCTCTAGTCAGTCAGCACAAGTAACAGTTACTTATCACTATCAGCAGTTGGTACGTATCACTATACCATATACAATCAATACTTATCACTGTAAATACCCCTTAAACTGTATTGTTGACCCTGTCTGACTCCCACAGATTCAGTGATCTCTACCCCGGCTTTCCGATCATGGCCAATTGATCGAAAGTTACCAGCAATGAGATCCTTGCCGACTACACCAATTGTTGTGGAAAATTTACCACTGGGAGGTTCAATAAGACAAGATTTATTTTGGACACAAAGCTTCAAGAGAAAGCACTGGTACTCCACAGCACCTGACACCTACCTTCTAAATCATACCATAGCAGTTGATCACTTTTATACCTTTCAGACAATAGGTAGTCCAGACATTAGCCGTTTAACACATTGTTATAGTTAAGTCGACAGATCATGGTGATCGATAGTTAACACATCATTACAATCAGACAGGTACAGATGTGGGCAGTTAACATAGCATTGTTCATAGAATAGACACATTTCCTCTATCAATGACTGGTTTCAATCTATACATTCAGTGATTGGTTTTTGTTGCATTTATGTGTTTATGTTCCCATCTAGGGCTGATCCTATTATCAGTCTCTATTGTTCTTGGTCTGTCCTTATCTTTAAAGTGCTCCAAGTTCTGACAAACTTCCTGCAGTATTTTGGTTACTGCATATTTTAACTTTAAGTGACTGTGCTAAAAGTGAGTGCCTGATGTCTCTTCCCAGGTAATCATTTTATGTGACAGGTAACCATCTCTTTATTTTCCCCACTTCAATATAAAGCTGAGTATTGATTATATAAAGGCGAGTATTGGCCCAAATCAACTGGCTGATTGATTCCCCCCCCCACCCCCATCGAAGTTCACTTGCGGGACAGAAGGCCTGCCTTCAATTAAGCACCAGTCCAGCACATCGTGCGCACTCTCTCCAGTCAGCCTGTCTCCTCGAGATTTACAAATGCCTTCCACCCATAAGAAGGCCATAAGCTTCGAGAAGAATGCAGCACCCCACTTCCCCCCTCAGACCCTGAAGGCCTTGATTAGGTGAGTGTGGGTGCAGGGGCATGCCCTGTACCCCAGGGTTGGCTCACATCGCTGGCTAGGAGACCTTCACAGGGCAAGTTGGGTGGCACAGCTGCCTCACAGGGCCAGGGACCTGGGTCCAATTCTGGCCTCTGGTGACTGTGTGGAGTCTGCATGTTCTCCCCGTGTCTGCATGGGTTTCCTCCGGGTGCTCCGGTTTCCTCCCACACTTCAAAGATGTGTGGGTTACGTGCATTGACCATGTTAAATTGTCCCTTTAGTGTCAGGGGGACTAGCAAGGTAAATATGTGGGATTACAAGGATGCAGCCTGGTTGGATTTATTATCAGTGCAGACCAGCTGGGCCAAATGGCCTTATTGTCCACTGTAGGAATTGTAACTCAGTGTGGCTGGCAACCGCGCCCAAACTGCTATCCAGTGCAGGAAGCGATGACAACACACAGGGGACATGTGGGGTACGGTGCTGGATTGGCGCTGGGGGAAAGGGTAGGGGAGGGACTGGGACAGGCTACACTGCTCTTGAAGAGAACTGCCGTGGATGTGACAGGCTACAAGTTCTCCCGAAACCAGCCTGCGCTTGGTGTGAAGTATTCACTTTTCAGTATTTCCTGATTCATTCACCTGTCCGATTCCTTGTGAAGATTTGACAAGATTCATTGTGCTGAATGATGGTTTGTTCATGGAATACCTACACATCGAGTGGAGATTTCCTCTTAATTAGAAATTTATTTTTAAAGTGGGAAATTGAGTCAATTTCAAATTTCATAAACGAAATGTCCTGTCTTTATTTACACAATCTGTCGCTGGGTCAAAATCCTGGAACAGCCTCTCTAACAGCACCGTGGGTGGACCTACACCACACAAACTGCAACAGTTCAAGAAAGCAGCTCACTGTTACCTTCTCAAGGGGAATTAGGGATGGGCAATAAATGCTGACCTAGCCAGCGACACCCACATCCCATGAATGAATAAAAATGCCTTTCTGTTTTTGTTACCTCAGTATTTTTTTCGGATGAGAACCAGTTGCGGTATTTAAATCAAAAACAGAAAATGCTGGAAATCTCAGCAGGTCATTTTGGTAAATCTAATGTAAGGGGGAGCTATACAATAAATGGCAGAACCTTCAGGAGTATAGACACACAGAGGGATCTGGGTGTGCAAGTCCACAAATCCTTAAAGGTGGCAACACAGGCGGAAAAGGTGGTGAAGAAGGCATATGGCATGCTTGCCTTTATTAGAGGGGGCATAGAGTATAAAAGTTGGCGTGTGACGTTGCAGTTGTATAGAACGTTGGCTAGACCACATTTGGAATACTGCATCCAGAAGGACGTGAAGGTTTTAGAGAGGGTGCAGAGAAGGTTTACCAGGATGTTGTCTGGTATGGAGGGTATTAGCTATGAGGTGGGATTGAGTAAAGTAGGGTTGTTCTCCCTGGAAAGACAGAGGCTGAGGGGCGACTTAATAGAAGGGTGAACAATTGGGAAGCTTTTTCCCAGGTCAGAAATGATAAACACAAGGAGTTACAAGTTCAAGCTAAGTGGGGGGGCAAGATTCAATACAGAGGGTGGTGGGGGCCTGGAAGGCACTACCAAGCAAGATGGTTGAGGCAGACACACTAGGATTATTTAAGACTTATCTAGATAGCCACATGAACAGACTGGGAACAGAGGGATACATGATTGGTGCAGGCTTGGAGGGCCGAAGGGCCTGTTCCTGTGCTGTATTGTTCTTTGTTCTTTGTCTGACAGCATCTGTGGAGAGAGAATAGAGCCAATGTTTTGAGTCTAGGTGACCCTTCACCTGTTTGAATGCAGAGGTTGAAACTCTTGTTTGAATCTCTGCATTCAACACAATAAGATTTCCAGGTGGCAAAACTACCTCAGAGAGAGTCACGTCAGCGGAGGGAAGGATGTTCCAATTTCCACCCAGAAAGAATGAAGGGAAAAAGAGAGACTTGCATTTCTGTAGCACCTTGTACAACCTGAAAATGTGTCAAAGCAGCTTAATCACTGCTGTAATGTTGGAAAGTCAGAATTTCCTCACAGCAAGATTCCTCAAATAACAATGTGATCAAGACCTGGTAATGTCATTTACTGAAACTGGTTGAGGAACTACTGGCCAGGACACAGAGTTAATCTCACTGCCCTTTGAAACAGTGTTGGGGGATATATTGTCCAACTCAAAGGGTAGATGGGGACTTGGTTTAACCTCTCATCAGAAAGACAGCACCTCCTTCAATGCAGCACACCCTCAGCACCACAAATTTCAGGTGCATCCTGATCCCACAACCATCTGATCCTGAGAAAATGGTGCGACCATTAAGTCACAGCTGATATCTTACCTGGGGCTGGTATGAAGAACTCTCAGGTTTGGTATCACAGATCTAGAATAGACAGGAGTTCTCCCTCGGCTCTATTCTGGCAACGTGCTTTGATTCTAACTTCGATCGTAGCAGTGTTATATTCCCCACACCGGACAGGCTTGAAAGAGATGGTAAACTCAGTGCCAGCTTGAAAATCATTTTGTGCTGTGAATTAATGCCTGGAACAACCTAACCGACACTCCCCGAACCCATTCCAGATTGAATATCTGCAGACGTCAACGAGAGTTTATTTTTCAGTCCATCTGGAGTGAACCCAGGAGTTAATGATGTAAGAACAGTATTGTCACCCTGTAAATAATCAAATTGCATTTTGGTAAAGCTTTTAATGATTTTCACAACTCCAAATTATCTTTGCATTCAACTACCTTCTGCATTATACTCGGCTCTGTTTAATCACTTGTTACATTTTTCTTATTATTTTTATTTATGTGGCTGCCATTGGCCAATCAGCATTTCTTTCTTTCAGAAGGTGGTGGTGAGTCTCTTTCCACAATCCATGTGATGCCGGTAAAGCACAGTGCAGTTAGGGAAGGAGTTCTCAGATCTTGGCCCAGCGACAGTGAAGGAACGGCCAATATATTTCCAAGTCGGGATAATGGGTGACATGGAGAGGAAATTCCAGTGACAGTGTTCCCATGATTCTGCTGCTCTTGACCTTCCCGGTGGTAAAGGGTCAGGAGTTTGGAAAGTGCTGTCGAAGGAGGAACTGAAAATATCAATTAGACTCGTGAAACTTTCATCATTAATAACGATTTGTCTGTCACCTGATCAGGCGCAGGGTCTATCCAATTACACCTGAATTTACTAATTGGCTGGCTATCCAGTACAAATTCTGCCATCAACTAACTTGGAAATTTTGCCTACAAGTTAAAGGTCATCGACAGTCATAAACAGATCAGAAGTCTGTCCCTGTGGGACAGCTAATTGGTTAATGCCCCACAGATAACCGCCTCTGCCCCTGCTGTTCTGCTTCTATCCAACTGGAAACTCCCTCTGTAAACTCAGGAGAAATAATCATTTCTGGCAAAAAGAAAGATGCTTCCAATGGTTGGAGGGTCAGTCATCTCAGCTCTAGAACATCTCCGCAGGAGTCCCTCAGGGGAGTGTCCAAGGCCCAACCATCTTCAGCTGCTTCATCAATGACCTTCCCTCCATTGTAAGGTCAGAAATGGGGATGTTCGCTGATGATTGCACAATGTTCAATGTCATTTGTGACTCCTCAGATTCTGAAGCAGTCCATGTTCAAATGCAACAAGATCTGGACAATCTCCAGGTTCGGGCTGACAGGCAACATTCACCCCATCCAAGTGCCAGGCAATGACCATCTCCAGCAAGAGAAAATCTAACCTTCACCCCTTGACATTTAATGGCATTGCCATTGCTGAATCCATGATTAACATTCTGACTGTTACCAGTGACTAGAAACTCAACGGGATTAACCAGGTAAATACAGTGGCTATCGGAACAGGTCAAAGTCTGGGAATGCTGCAGTGGCTACCTCACTTCCTGATTCCCCAAGGGACAAGTTCAGGAGTGTGATGGAATATTCTCCACTTGCCTGGATGGGTGCAGCTCCAATAACACTCAAAGTGTTCGATACCATCCAAGACAAAGCAGCCCACTCGGTTGGTACCCCATCCACAAATATTCACTCCCCCCATCACCAACGTACAATGGCAGCCGTGTGTACCAACTACAAGATGCACTGCAGTAATTCACCAAGGTTCCTTAGGCAGCATCTCCCAAACCCACAAACACTATCATCTAGAAAGACAAAAGCAGCCAGTGTGTGGTGTCAAGTCAGACAGACAGTACGCGGTTCGGTCACAGACAGACAGTACGCGGCGCGGTCACAGACAGACAGTACGCGGTTCGGTCACAGACAGACAGTACGCGGCGCGGTCACAGACAGACAGTACGCGGTTCGGTCACAGACAGACAGTACGCGGTTCGGTCACAGACAGACAGTACGCGGTGCGGTCACAGACAGACAGTACGTGGTTCGGTCGCAGACAGACAGTACGCGGTGCAGTCACAGACAGACAGTACGCGGTTCGGTCGCAGACAGACAGTACGCGGCGCAGTCACAGACAGACAGTACGCGGTTCGGTCACAGACAGACAGTACGCGGTGCGGTCACAGACAGACAGTACGCGGTTCGGTCACAGACAGACAGTACGCGGTGCGGTCACAGACAGACAGTACGCGGTTAGGTCGCAGACAGACAGTACGCGGTGCGGTCACAGACAGACAGTACGCGGTTCGGTCACAGACAGACAGTACGCGGTTCGGTCACAGACAGACAGTACGCGGTTCGGTCACAGACAGACAGTACGCGGTGCGGTCACAGACAGACAGTACGCGGTTCGGTCACAGACAGACAGTACGCGGTGCAGTCACAGACAGACAGTACGCGGTCGCAGACAGACAGTACGCGGTGCGGTCACAGACAGACAGTACGCGGTGCAGTCACAGACAGACAGTACGCGGTCACAGACAGACAGTACGCGGTGCGGTCACAGACAGACAGTACGCGGTTCGGTCACAGACAGACAGTACGCGGTGCAGTCACAGACAGTACGCGGTTAGGTCGCAGACAGACAGTACGCGGTCGCAGACAGACAGTACGCGGCTCGGTCACAGACAGACAGTACGCGGTTTGGTCACAGACAGACAGTACGCGGTTCGGTCGCAGACAGACAGTACGCGGTTCGGTCACAGACAGACAGTACGCGGTTCGGTCACAGACAGACAGTACGCGGTTCGGTCACAGACAGACAGTACGCGGTTCGGTCGCAGACAGACAGTACGCGGTTCGGTCACAGACAGACAGTACGCGGTTCGGTCACAGACAGTACGCGGTTCGGTCACAGACAGACAGTACGCGGTTCGGTCACAGACAGACAGTACGCGGTTTGGTCACAGACAGACAGTACGCGGTTCGGTCGCAGACAGACAGTACGCGGTTCGGTCACAGACAGACAGTACGCGGTTCGGTCACAGACAGACAGTACGCGGTTCGGTCACAGACAGACAGTACGCGGTTCGGTCGCAGACAGACAGTACGCGGTTCGGTCGCAGACAGACAGTACGCGGTTCGGTCGCAGACAGACAGTACGCGGCGCGGTCGCAGACAGACAGTACGCGGCGCGGTCGCAGACAGACAGTATGCGGCGCAGTCACAGACAGACAGTACGCGGTTCGGTCACAGACAGACAGTACGCGGCGCAGTCGCAGACAGACAGTATGCAGCGCGGTCACAGACAGACAGTACGCGGTTCGGTCGCAGACAGACAGTACGCGGTGCGGTCACAGACAGACAGTACAATCAGGATAGGAGTCTGGGGTCCAGAGATAAATCTGCATTCCTGTTGTTAGCTTTTCCCAGTGATGTGGTTCTGATGTGTAGTTTTGTTTTGAAACTTTTGCCCACAATGTGTGTGATATAAAAAGGCAGTTGGAAATGTGAATGAGAAACATTTAGAAAGTCTATTGCTGCCCGTGTTTGGTGAAATTACAAACTGTCATGAATTAGAGGCTGTTTTTCACTATGACTTGGTGAAGCCTCCAGAATGGCCTGTTTGTGGATATTTTCTGGTCTTGGATATTATACAGAAGTTTGATTGAGGTGAAAAGCACTGTCTTGCACTATTTTACTCTCCTCTTTCATAGTTGCCTTTTTTCATTGCATCAGTATGATGAGTGAAGACACACTACTCACCCATCTGTTAGTTACAGTGTAAGCACAGAACCATCTGCTCAGTAATCCATGCCAAGTAAGTGGCAATTGGCATTGTACGCCACACAATCGTCTATCCACAAGGGCTCTGACTTGTATATTTGAAAGTATTTATGAAAAATCCATATTTCGTTTATAACAATGGTTTTATACAAGTGAGAAAAATGCTTATTTTTGCTTTTCCAGGCAAGTTTTCAGATAATAAATAACTTGGTCAAATTTCTCCCTTTGTGCAGTGGTATGGACAGGGTTTCAGAGTTGGTGCTGGAGCAATCAGAACATTCTTGAATCCACGGCTTTCATTCAGTCCCTCCCTCTCCACCGCTGGGGAACTGACGTTGTTGTAAGGACTGTAAGTGGAAGTGGACTGGAATCCTCAATGGCAGAATAACACTCGTCCACAACATGCAGTGTCGCTACTGTTAAAGCCTGTGTGATTGCAGCTTTGTCCTGTCTCCCACCTGCCACAACAAAGGAGAATGTTTCAGTGAGCTGCACGGACCAGGGATATGAACATGAGTTTAATAAAGTGAGGTTGTACATCCAGAGTAGAGTTATGTTAGATCAATGACCAATGGTGTTCAGTGGAGAACTGCAGGGTATACCTGGCAGGTTTGGAGTTCTGCTGGAACCTGTGTCCTGCAATATAAGCTTCAAGCATTTTCATATAGAGAGCTTCACCCTCCTGGTGTCTGACCCAACAGAAATAGACGGTTCAGACTAATATTCTTAACTCCCAGTTTGTCCTGGTGTTCCATTTTAATGTAGACAAGAGCAGTTTTGTCCACTGTTCTTATTTTCCTATTTTGACTCAGTCGTAAAGTCATAAAGTACAGGAGACACCCTTTGTCCCATCGAACCTGCTCTGACTAAACTACACTTTACTGTTTTTTTCCTTCAGGGAAATAAGGTTTGAAGTTTTCACTCTCTTGAATGAAATAAAAAGCCCTTTTTACTGGGATGAGGAAGGACTCTGGTGTTTCACCCGGAACTGTTGAAAATACAACTTCCCAGCAGAGTGAAGGTACGTGCCCCCCCCACCCCCGGGACGCTCAAGGAGATTTTAGATCACCAATTGCATTAAATATAACACCTACACAGATGCATAAGCATTTTACAATTTCTTTCAATTACATCATTAAAAAAAAATGACAGATGCATTCGAAAGAACACTCTTAACAAACACAGAATAACCGTGAAAAACACATTGAGAAATACCTTTACCTTCTATTCATGCTTCACCTGACTTCCCAATAGTCTGAAAATTTAGAACTTATCTTTACAGAGCAGCCTGTCCTCAGCTCCCATCACAGTGAGTGCAGAGTTGCTGTGCGGTTGGGTATATTTGATTCTGTTTGAGAAAGTGCAGGTCAGCAGGATTAGGCAGAAAAATGGTTCGGCACAGCCAAGAAGGGCCAAAAGGCCTGTTTCTGTGCTGTAATGTTCTATGGTTCTAAAGGCACATTCTATCCATCAGCTTGCATGGGCTCGAGTCCCTGTTTGACGACAGATGCAGTCAGCTTGATGAGGGAAAGAGGCAACATGTGGAGAGTGTGAGGAAGGAGCACATGAGTGAGGGAGACCCCTTAATAAAGATGTTCAATGTGCATCTGGAGTTGTTCTTAAACAGGAAGAATCTCCCATGTCCTTCAAATACTCCAATCAGGTAACTGAGAATGGGACAGTGTGTGTGGAATCAGTCCAGAATCGCTGGATTAGATATCTAACAATCTAACCCTGAAGTCTGAGAAATTATACAACAATCAGAGTATTTGAATTGCGCTATTTAACTGGTTAAAAAAGCATAACAAAAAGCCTCTCTGGGTGATTTATTTATTAAAGTCTAAGGTGAGTAGCCAATGTCTTTTTGCCAGGAGTGGGGGAGTCCAGAACTAGAGGGTATAGGTTTAAGGTGAGGGGGGGAGATATAAAAGGGACCTGAGGGGCAACATTTCACACAGAGGATGGTGCGTGTATGAAATGAGCTCAGAGGAGGTGGTAGAGGTGGATACAATTACAATATTGAAAAGACATTTGGACAGGTACACAGAGGGGAAAGGTTTAGAGGGATATGGGCCAAACGCAGGCAAATGGGACTAGTTCAGTTTAGAAAGCATGGCCAGCATGGAGGAGTTGGGCCAAAGGGCCTGTTGCCGTGCTGTATATCTCTGGGACTCTAAGAGTGGGATTTTCTGGCCACACTCGTCCCAAGGTTGGAAAATTCTGCCCAAGGTCGATGGACCTTTACATGGTCTGTGTCCCACTCATGACAATTCCTGTGGCAGGTGGGACACAGGACAGGAAAATTCTGCCCTGTGACTCCAGCCTTTCTCCCTCCATGCAATTTACTAATGGTTATAAGCCTAATGACAGTAAAACTTGTCCCACCATGTGAAAATTGCCAGTTTATATCAGCAAAGGTGATATTGTATGATAATATATTAAGCTATCATTCCACTAGTCTTTGGGGAGGTGGGGAAGAGTTAGACTCAGGTAGATTTTAAATTTCCCCAAGATCTACAGTGCTGCTAATTATTGGATCTGGCCAACTGGCCAAGCGTACAAATGATTTAAATAGTGTATGATGCAGAATACTTAACTCTCTGTATGTGTGACACTCAATAACATCTCTGTGCTGTGAGGCTGAACAGTCAGCTACTCATCCCTTCTGCCTCCTTGTTTCATTCGCTACCTATAAACAAAGATGTGAAGGTTAGGTGCATTGGCCTGGCTAAATTGCCCCTTCATGCCCAAAGATGTGCAGGTTAGGAGGAGCAAAGAGTAAAGTTGTGGTTGGCTGGGACTACTTCCTCCCCCTGGTGTGGGGATGGAACATAAAAATCCATCCAATGTGAGGGTCCTGAACCCAAACACACATTATCCATTGAGTGAATCTTTCATTAGGTGTTGTTGAAGGAAGAATGAGCTTCCAACAGAAAATCTAATATTTTGTGGTTTGGGAAAAAGAAGCTGAAGCTTACAGATCTTTTATTTTGCTCAGTTGTGATCCGCTCAGAAAGAAGTGATAATATTGAAACAAAGAAGGGTTTGATTATCTGTAATACAAGAAGGAACTGCACTTTCAACAGCCTTGTTTCTAAGATTGTCATTGCAGTCAGTAGACTTTATCTAATCCTGTTTCATCCTTTAAAACTACCTACAGACTAATGGGAATCTCAAGGGACAAATCCAATACTAAGTGACAATGAGAACGTACTCCTTCCAGTGTGAATGGGAGAGTTGTTGTAACACTGCGTGAGGTTTAAATAACGTTACAATGGAACCATTTAGCTGTAAAAGAAAGAAAATCTCTTGGTGCAATGAAAAGACCGAGTTTTCTTCTGTGGGTTAAACTTTTTGACCCTTGGCATTTCCCTAGACATCTATGTTACAGTCATATTTGGGTCCCCTTTACATCATTTGAAGTAAACAGTGAAAAAAATGGAAGTAAACAGTTTATTTCAACTGTGGAAAGGCAGGGTCATGTTTAATTGAGTTTTGGTGATGGATATGATGCAAATGGACTGAACATTTTTGGCAAAGCAAAGTGATATCTTACAAGTAACATTGTGCCCTAGCAATCTTCAACGGTTAAAAACCTTTTGTTATGAAAAAGGAAATTTTATACTACTAAATGTAAACGCTACTGCCTAATAAGCTCATTTGTCCCAGTTCAAAGCACCACAAGGCAAATAGATTTTGCTTTGCTTTTAAGTTATTAGCCCCTTCCATCGGAAATGAGTAACTGAAATAGCTTACTATATTATTCTCACAAATCAAATCAAATCCAAGTAAATCTGAAGGTGATGCATATTTGGACGGAATTACATGTTTTATTTTTGCATTTTTACATTCGATTAGTATTGATGATTTGATTAGTAGTTATTAGATATTTGATTAGTATTTATGATCAGATAATTGCATGTTCTTTATTCTGGATTAAATATTAAATGTGAAAGAATTGTATTCTTGGTATGTTCACAACTAGTCAATTTTAAGTTTCAATTCTTTAACAGATCTGAATAATTATATATTTTAAGTAAGCTTTTAAATATTATGTGTCTGAAGTCACATGATAATAACAAAAAATGGATTCAACATGGATTTGAATTCTTTATTACATAATTACCTATTTTATTATACATTGATAGATAATCTGTCAACTGTGGCATGGGGGTCTAGCACATGTTGAGTTAATGTAAGACTGAGTACAGTACTGTCCACACCATAGCGTAGGTAAAGACGTGACTGGCACCAACGTGTCAGTGTGGTGGTGGATCAAGCCATCTGTATCAGCAGGCATGGAGATGGTTCCCAGAAAACACTCTGAAAGCGTCAGAAGGTCCAAAGATTATCTACGAGGTCAAGACTGCAAATGTTTCTTGGGTGAGGTCAAAGATCTCGGTTTATCATTTTGGAATGCGGACGTCTCAGTCAATTATCCTTGAACAAATTTTAAATTAGAAGCAACAGCCAGTGTAGCAAGTCTGTAAGACAAAGAACCAAGATGGAAAGACTCCTAGCTTTGAATAACAAACACACCACTCTGTGGGATTTGGATTTCCAATTGTGGAGATGGTTCTGGAACCACTAAAGTATGGTGGGAAACGAATCTTCAAACAGAGGTACGCGATCTGTAAGCAGCTTCCTGGGCTGGAATGTCTGCGTAGCCTTAGATCACTACAAAACAGCAGAAGATGTCAAGACAACACTCTTGTTAATCATATGGAACTGCAAGTTCCTGAGAACTTAAATCAAAGACAGCATCCTGACTGGGACTTCAGCTCTGAACCATCCTCTCTTTGTGGTACACGGTTGCCGGAAAAACTTCCACCCAGCCAAACAGCCAGGAGGGAAGCAGAGTGCCTCCAATGAAAGATGTAAAAGAGAGTGAGCAGCAGTACAATCAAGCTCCAACTCTAATGACAGGTCAACACTGCAGAAACAAAACATATGCTGCAACTCCCAGCCCGTAAGACAAAACCACAGAAGATGTGAGACCTGGGAGCCATCCATTGCCAAACAGCAAAAGACAGAGGTAAACGTACCACTAAACCTCATTCTCATCACAGCAGCACTTTTCCTCAGCCACAGATATCATTCCACAGAGCGATGAAAAACTGAAAGTAGCGACAGGGAAACAGGCGCAATGTTCATCCGCCCTTTCCCACTTAACCTCATAACTTTGATTCCCTCACTGATTAAAAATCTCTCTATCTCAGCCTTGAAGATATTTAATGACCCAGCCTCTACAGCCTTCTGTGGTAAAACATTCCACAATCCTTATCGAATTGTGAAGCCTGCTCTGACTGTAACCCCTCCAAATACTCCTGATAACTTCTTACTTATCTCTAGGTTTAAAGAGAATCTATCCAGCCCTACCTTGAAAATATTCAAAGACTCTGCTTGCACTGTCCCTCGAGGAAGAACGCTCTAAAACCTCAACCACCCTCAGAGAAAAAATAGATAATCCCTTATTTTTAAACAGTGACTTGAAAGTTCTTGATTCTCTGACAAGATGAAACGTCCACTTCAATCCAACCTATCATCTTCTCTGTAACCCGATGTAAATTCTTCATGAACTTGAGCATCACGAACAAATTGCCCCTTAACTTAGCCTTTTATAAAAAAGTAGAACCTCAGCTTCTTCAGTTTATCTGTCCCATTGTTACTTCTCATCATGGGAACTATTCCAGTAAATCCTCTCCAATTCCTTACAAAATTTTCCTCAAGTCTGGTACCAAGAATGAGACACAATACTCAGCTATAGTTGAATAGATATTTTTCATTGGTTTAGCAGAAGCTCCTGGCATTTGTAATCTGTGCCGCTCATTGTACTGAGCTCAGGATCTCAGATGCTTTGTTAACCTGTCCCAAATATCTGTGCACAGTTACCCCCTGTTCAAACTTCCTTCACTCCCCAAGTGTTGTCTTTCCATACTCTTCCAAATAAAAATGAATCATCTCACACTTTCTCTACTAAACTGTATCTGCCATGTGCCCATTCCAACTACCTCCTGGAAGCTCTGTTATTATCTTTTTCATGCTTTACTAACTTCCCAGTTTCATGTCAGCTATAAATTTTGAAATTGTGCCCTATTGCTCTCAAGTGCAAAGTTTATCTCAAATAACAATGTTACAATACAAAAATCCTACAATACAGTACAAAACTACAATAAAAAAATCCTACAATACAGTACAAAACTACAATAAAAAAATCCTACAATACAGTACAAAACTACAATAAAAAAATCCTACAATACAGTACAAAACTACAATACAAAAATCCTGCAATACAGTACAAAACTACAATACAAAAATCCTGCAATACAGTACAAAACTACAATACAAAAATCCTACAATACAGTACAAAACTACAACAAAAAAATCCTACAATACAGTACAAAACTACAATACAAAATCCTGGGGAATATTGTTGCTCAAGTCAAAAGCCTGCCATCAGCACAGCTCTGTATTTCCTAGTCAGTGTTATGTCCAGGCTGCTGTTTAACTTTACTAACAAGCCTTTTGCATCACTCCAAAAGCGCTGGCCTTATGCAGCCTCCCTATACTTCAACACAACTCAATCTAGCAGGTCAGACATAATTTGATCAATTCATGCTATCTCTCCTTTATCAGTTCATATTGGCCCGAGTGGTAGGCCACCAATAAACACATCATCTCCTCTTGGAAGATCACCTGTTCCACATTTCTGCACAACTGTCTTCAACTGAGTTCCAAAACTTTGCTGTACCCATCTGTGCATTCATTTGATGCATTGTGTGGGCAGCACGGTGGCACAGTGGGTTAGCGCTGCTGTCTCACAGTGCCAGGGACCCGGATTCAATTCATGGCTGAGCTCAATGTCTGTGTGAAGTTTGCACTTTCTCCCCATGTCTGGATGGGTTTCCTCCCGCAGTCCAAAGATATGCAGGTTAAGTGGATTGGCCATGCTAAACTGCCTTTAGTGTCGGGGGACTAATGGGGTAAATATGTGGGGTTACGGGAACAGGGCTTGGCTGGGATTGTTGTCATTTCAGGCTCGATGGGCCAAATGACCTCCGGGATTCCCCCGGTGCAGTTTGCTGCATCCTCCAGTGGAATCCTTTGCCAGGTTCAGCATTGAACTCCATTGAGATTTCACTCCCAATGTTTCCTTGAAAATGTCATTGTTACGTGGCCATGTTTTCAGTGCAAGTTTTTTGGATGACTGAGCATCAGTAGCTTTTATGACCTTAAACAAGCTTTCTGTAAGTTCCAGGTTGTTACACGGTCTCATGAATAGATTAGTAACAATATTGTGCTGCCACCCTCACAGTTTCAGTGAAGTATTTTGTACACGGATACCTTTCCAAGACGGCTTGCTCTGCTTCCTTCAGGGATTGCTGGTTAAGCCGGATGTGGGTCTGCTTTCCTTGGAGACGGTCTTCTCAGTATCACGGGGAGCGGGGGGGCTCTAATAAGGAGCATTAGATTTCTTACTCAAATCTGCAAAGAGACAAATGGCTGTTTCTGGCATAGCTCCTGGATGCCTATTTCTTTTACCGACAACAGTATTGCAGGCGTTATAATGAATGCACTTCCTGCCTGCCATCTTGGCAGCTTTCACACACATTCAGTCCCCGCAAAACAGGCACAAACTCTCAGATTACTCAGCTATAATCACAGTGTTATATAGCAAGTTTCTTAATCATTGTCATACCAAGAAACTGTGACAATTTAATTGATACCTATCTATAATCACTGCAATTTGCAGAAATATTTCAGTAATTGTTGTCCATTCTTTGTAAAAACAAGCACAATAGATGGCTGGCTTTGTTTCCCAAGTTTAGGTACTTTAATGTTTGCACTTTAATTTAGATTAAAATAGGAGAATTCTTTTGGCAGTATTGGTTTCCTTGTAAACTACTACTTGGAAATCCAACACCAGTTGACTAAACAGTGCTTACTATGCTGAGTGTGTTGTGTCTTTCAGTGGTGTTAACGTGTGTGTTCTTTCTTTGGAGTTTGCTGACAGAAGCTGTGCTTTTCCCTGGGCTGGCCTGTCCCTCCCTCCTCCTGTCAAAGTATTTGTGGATGGCCACGACTGGGATCACCCAACTCAAGTAAGCAAGAGTGCCTCTCGATTCTCAGTCAGGGTAACACCAACATATCATTAATTTACTGACAACAGGGGTGATAATTTGACACATGAGACACAAGTTGTTAAGAAACAATCGGGAGAACTTTTCATCACACAAAGCCATCTCAAAAATTACCTTAAGGAGGTGTTTGTCGTCAAACACAATTTCAAATGATAATAAAACTGTTTTTCAGTTTACTAAAATGAAGCGTTGAGATTATGTGAGAATTTTCATTTACATCAGGTACACAACAGGTGAGATTCCACCAGGGAGTTTCTCAGTTTTTCACTTGGGACTTTGGTGGAAGATTTGCAGAGTCTCAGGAAAAGTGTCTTTCTGAGTTTTCAACCAAGCTTACAGCTGTCAAAAAGCAGAATTCCTGTGGAAATCCTCCCCTTCACTTACTTGGCACTTGTTTGATCAAATGAACTGTTAAGAGTAAGAGCCCTGTAAATAAAATCTGCTTTGTGCCGAATTACTCTTCAGAGGCCACGTTCCAGTTGACATGAGGTGGACCTTTTGAGAATGCTGTGAAAAGTATTTGAGAAATCTAGATTAGAGGTAGCAAAAAAAATAAGATTTTCAAGACAGCTGGAGGTGAGGGAGAGGTGAAAGGAACAGACAGTGCTGCCAATGTAGAATTATGCGACCTCAAAACTTGTTGGCTACATGATTTGAAGCTTGGGGCATTGAAAATTGATAAGTCATGTTGCAGCTTTATGCAACCTTAGTCAGGCCGCACTTAGAATATAGTGTTCAATTCTGGTCACCACACTACCAGAAGGATGTGGAGGCTTTGGGGAGGGTACAGAAAAGATTTACCAGGATGTTGCCTAGTATGGAGGGCATTAGCTATAAGGAGAGATTAGAGAAACTTAGTTTGTTCTCACTGGAGCGACGAGGTTGACGGGAGACCTGATAGAAGTCTACAAGATTATGAGGGGCATGGACAGAGTGGATAGTCAGAAGCTTTTTCCCAGGGTGGAAGAGTCAATTACTAGGAGGCGCAGGTGCGAGGAGCAAGGTTTAAAGGAGATGTACGAGGCAGATTTTTTTATACGGAGGGTGGTGGATGCCTGGAACTCGCTGCCGGGGGGCGTAGTAGAAGCAGATATTGTAGTGAGTTTTAAGGGGCATCTTGACAAATACATGAATAGGATGGGAATAGAGGGATACGGTACCCGGAAGGATAGGGGGTTTTAGTTAAATTGGGCAGCATGGTCAGTGCAGGCTTGGAGGGGCCGAAGGGCCTGTTCCTGTGCTGGAATTTTCTTTGTTCATTGTTCAAACCGAACAGCACATGATGACTGTACACCGTCTGACTCGACCTGACTGAGCAGCTGGTTGGGATAATGGAGTTAGGAGTAAGAGTACAACATATTTATCAGTGACTGATTCTAAAACAGTTTGCTCTTCCTAATGTTTAAATGGTGAATAGTTCATTTCATCAATGACTTTTCAACAGTCATCAACAGTGGAGAGATTTTCATAGAATCCAAGGAGTTGAGCAGAGGTAGAGCAGGATATCTTGAGATTATAAAGAGATCATATGGGCCACCCTGTGATCCAACTCTCTGAAACAATTCTTCACTGATTCCTATTCCCATGAACATTCCTCATCTCCTTCTCAATCAAAACTTACTTTAAACCCTGCACTACAATTCATACATACCTCCGCTAACCTTCACCCTAACCCTAGCCAACCCCACCCTAATCCATCTATTATCTCCTCATCCATTCTCCACCAATCCCCAGTTTTCACTATGTAGATTCTGCTCCCAGGATTCCCAACATTCCCAACACCTTTGTAAGCAGTGACTAAGGTGTGCAAAAGTGACCGATGGCAATCTGTCTGACAATTTTCGCTCCCTTACCCTTCAAACTGTATTTCCCCCCACCCCCTCCCGCCACCCTCCCAACCTTCTCTCTCTCTCCCTGGGAAAGAACCTGGCTCTTGCTCAATGTCTCACCATGTGGGAGTTGGTGACTGTCAGGCTGTGCCCACACACACTCTCACACAATAAAACACCGGCATTCCATTCATTGATATTACCTTGGTCCAGTATATTTAATTAAAGCAAAAAGGACTTATCTTCCTCTGTAAAGTCACAGGACATGATATTGCAGTTAAAAATGCATGAGCTATTTAACTGACAGCGTGCACCTATCTGATAAGGTGAGGTGATTAAATGTCAGGTTAAAAATGTCGTCAAATGGATTTTAAAAATCTGCCATTATCGGACATTTAATAGTCTCACTCTACGGTTGATAAAAATCTTAATCATGGATAAACAAAGAAGCATTTGTTGAAGGTGAAGAACTGGAAGTTGTACCTGGTATTATGTAGCATTAATTACTCTCGACAGATTTCACTTGAGTATCTTGTACAACAAATATTAAAACAAACTCAGACAAAGAGGCAATGTTACTGCTTTTACAAACTCAACTCACATTCTCCTGGTTTTGAAGATAATCACAGTTTGTTTTCCAACAGTTAAGTTTCTGGTCCTCGTGGAGGTGATCACATTTCCCCAAAAAAAGTCAAATTGGCCAGTTTATATTTAAGCTGTTCTCTTTAACAATCTTAACACCAAGAATTGGTCAACAATGTGACATTGTCACAAAGACCAGAGAACTTTAATTATTCAATAAATGCCAAGGATGATTATCACTGAAGCGTGAACCAGAAGACTTATACAAGTAGGGTTAATATTAAAATGTTATGCTAATTTAAAATACGTGCTGTTGCAATGAAGGTTCCTTGCTTAGACATGATGATGTACTTGACCAAAGTAACTATGAGGATTCTGGCGTAATAGTTAGCAATTACTGCCTTAACTGCCTGTATAAACAGACAATCCATTGTGATCCAGAAGGAGAGGGGGGAAAGAGAAGACCATAACCAACACTCAGGGTTGAGATAATGAGAACAATTGCCGATGGAACAGAATGGTTAGTTAAGAAATTAATGAGAAGGAGGAGGATAAGGACAATAATAAATGCTGTGAACCCTGTTGAGAGAGATTCCTTGAATGGCCAAAGTTCTCTTTATCCTTTGCTAGTCTGTAAAATAAATCTTTGCTTGAATCTCACAAACTGGAGACTGACCATTTTTACCACAAGAGACATGATGACTTTGTTCAATGTTTCAACACTAACACAACAGGATAATTGTCTGTGGGATCCAACTGAAATTCTTGAGCAATATTTCTATCTTGAGCAATCACAAGGAAGAGATTTATATTTTATATCATAAGGAGTTCATGGTTTGTTGTTTATTGACCTTGTGATTGGGGACAAAGCAATGAAATTATCAGTGAAATTATTGCAATGACACATTATGTACCGAAATATAATCATGCAGAACCTTGATAGAATCATAGAATTTCTGCAGAAGAAAGATAATTCCTTTTTGCTTTAATTAAATATACTGGAACAATATACTATCATTGAATAGAATGCTGGTGTTTTATTGCGTGACAGAGTGCATAGGCCCATTGAGCCTGCACCGATAGCAATCCCACCCAGGCCCTATCCCCCCTGTAACCCCACGTATTTTTACCCTAGCTAGTCCCACTGATACTAAGCATGATAATTTAGCATGGCAAATCCATCTAACTTGCACATCTTTGCACTGTGGGAGGAAACTGGAGCACCCAGAGGAAACCCATGCAGATATGGAGAGAACGTGCAGACTCCGCACAGACAGTGACCCAAGCCAGGAATCAAACCTGGGTCCCTGGCACTGTGAGGCAGCAGTGCTAACCACTGTGCCACTGTCCCACCTCAATTCGTACCTTTGAAGTGTCTTGCTTGAGATCTGCAGGCAGTATTAGAACTGAATGGAAGTCGAGATCCTATAAGAACAGGCTGGAAACATAATCTGTGGATTCACCTTTCTGAGCTTCAGCATATTCCTGTCAGTTTTTGATGATTATACGTTAACTAATTGTATGACACTCTTCCTCCAGCCAGTAAATATCGAAGATGTATTGTGTGACATGACCTGCAAGCATTAAAACATACTCTTGTATTTATTCTGTAATAATTTTGCTCTATGTGTGAAAGATGAGGCAATAAATTTGATTTTGTTTTGCATTTGTGCAGAATATCCAATTAAGCTGAGCTGTAGCATTCACCTCTGCTGAAAAAGGGACTGAATTGTAACTAAATACGGGCAGACTGGCTGGCAGTTTACAATCATCCTCTCCACCTTTCCTGCCAATGTCTTCCTGTACGGTATGCAGTTTTACTAACAGAGGGTTTCAGTGACACTTGAACTAGAGTATGAATAGTTTCACATCTTTTCATCTCAGCACAGTAATGATGTTACTATTGATGCTTTAATGATTGGGAAAAACATTGTTAGAAAGTTCCAATAATTTGCTTTCGACATTATAAGATGTTGCTGCTATCGATTAGTATAATGAAAAATATGATCAGAAAACTAGGCAAAAAATGGTCTTACATTCATGGCATATTTACAGCTTGCATGCAAAATGATATCAGACAAATACTATGTACTCAAAGATGAATCAATTCGCAAAATTAGACTGTAAAATTAACACCGAACTGTTTTGTTACAACCCTGTAACTGACTGCTATCCGAGTGACCACAGCTTACATCCAGGGCCCGATTTCACCATCTTCATTCCAGATGCTGATTCTGGGCGTAATGCAGATCCGACTCAGAAATCCACTTTCAGGTCCCCCCCATACTCTCTCAGCCATCTCCAGTCCCATTCGCGCTGTGGGTGGGGCTCAGTGCAGCCAGAACGATCGGAGATCTGAACTGTGCATGTGCAGTTGGAAGAAAATGTGAAAAAGCTCGCCCCGTGTCAGATCACTCCCGAGGCGCAGAAAGCAGAGAAAGCGGGCCCAGGAGCAAACAGCAGGAGCGAGGGTGTATCTCGGGGTGGGGGGGGGGGGGGTCCACTGTCACTCTGAGGGCAATCAATGGGGGGGTGGGGGTAGCAATCAGCCTGGGTAGTGGGGGGTGGATAAGGGCGGCAGTGATGTGTGTGGTTAGTGGGGGAGGGTGGATAAGGGACACACTCACATACATCATTGCCCCCATTATCCACTCCCCCACTACCCAGACCGATTACACCCCTGCCCCCTTCCCCCCCCAGCACCGATCACCCGCAGAGTTACAGCAGACCCCCCCTGCCCCCCCATAGAGATCCGTCTGGCCCCCTCAACCAGAGATCCCTCTGACCTGCCTCCCTCCACCCCTCCCCCCCCGACAACAAACTTGCCTCACTTCCCACACCCCCAAGAGAATGGTTTAGCCTCACTTATCCTCCCCTCCAGAAGAACATCTGACCCACCTCCTCCCCCCCCACCACCAGACAACGATTAGCCCTCCCCCCCCACGCCAGAGATAGATCTGACCTCACTCCCCTCCTCCCCCGTCCAACCAGAGAATGATCCAGCCTGCCCCCACCCCCACCCCCACCCCCGCCCCCACCCCCGCCCCCACCCCCATCCCCGCCCCTGCCCCCACCCCCACCCCCACCACTGATCTGAGTCAGGGAGTCGCTGGAAACACTGACCGTGCTCTCCAGCGGCTGGAGAACCCGACTCAGAGATTTATTCAGCAGGTCCCTAAAAGCGCGGTTCCAGATTGGTAAACGCGGTGGTAAAGGGGGAAATACTGATAGAGATGGGGGGACAGTTCATTAAATTAATTTAAATGTATGCAAATCCATTTAAATCATCGTTGTGCCGGATTTGGGTGCAGAACAGATCCCGCCATTCGTGAATCTCGGTAAAGTGGTGATCTGCGCGGACCCCGGGTGCAGATCGCGGTAAAGGCCTCACACCCGACTTTACCACAATTTCACACCTGAAAATGGGCACAAATTGTTGGTAAAATCGGGCCCTGAGAAAGCAGATGACTGTGTTTGATACAATCACATAGCTCTGACTTAATTATTGGAGAGGCAATAAAGCCAACGTTTCAAGTCTGGATGACCCAAAACATTGGCTCTATTCTCTCTTCACAGATGCTGTCAGACCTGTTGAGATTTTCCAGCATTTTCTGTTTTGGTTTCAGATTGAAGCATCTGCTGTATTTTGCTTATAAAATTCTAACAGGGTTAGAGAGAGTGGATTCAGCAAGAATGTTCTCGCTGGTGGAGGGAGTCCAGAATTAGGGGTCAGAGTTTGAGGGTAAGGGGTAAACGTTTTAGAACTGAGGTGCAGGGAAGTTATTTTCATCCAGAGGGTGGGGAATGTGTGGAATTCACTATCACAGAAAGTAGTTGAGGCCAAAATATTACATGATTTCAAGAAGAAATGATATATTGGTCCTGGGGCTAAAGGGGTTGTGGGATATGGAGGGTATAGGGGGTATCAGAGTATTGAATTTGATGATCAGCCATTCTGAATGGCGTAGCAGGCTCAAAGGGCTGAATGGCCACCTCCTGCTGCTATTTTCTATGTTCCTATGTTAACAAAGATTAATGGTGGTTTCTCTAGTTTTTTGCCTTTTGGGATGACTGCAAGGCACAGCAACAATTAACTGCTTTTGGAGAAAACCCAAGAGTGACAAAGGGGTTAGATTTCCGATGTGGGGAGGTGCAGACAGGAGCACTGGGCGCACCCTGACTGGGCTGTTATTCCGTCTCCACACTTTAGAACAATGGGAGGATTCTCAATTATTCAAACTCTATCACCAGATAAAATCTTCGAGTGTCACATCTCAGCTGATGGTGCTGTTTGGGAGTTCCAAGCAAGTGGTATTACAGTTGTATCATTCATTAAACCAGCTGGAATGAAGGGCTGAGATAAGGAAAGCCGATAAGGATCTCGTGCCCTTTCGCAGAAATTGCCTTCCATCATAACACGATCAATTTGGTAATAAAAAGGCTGAGTACTGAGAACAGTATTGATTTGATGGCACAAGTACTTCACAGATTTGTGTTTAATGTTCAGTTTGACTGTGAAGCAGGAATTGGATTCTCTGTACAGTAGCTGTGCTCTTGATAATCTGTCCATTACAGACTGGAACATAAGTCAGCCCTTTGACTAATAAGCTCTATAAGCAACTATAGGACAGGCGGCCTGTTTCTCTCCCATTTATCAGCAGAAACTTCACACGCTGTGAATCCCCAGAGACACTTCTGGCTGGGAAAAAGATCCTCCCTCTTCAGCCCTAATCAGTCCGACCCATCTGTAATGGCTTTAGCAAATTGTTAATGACATAAAGTGACAGTCGGAGGGCCCTTTGGTCTGTCAGGATTGAGTTTCTTTGACTCTAAAACAAACTACTACACACTGGCCTCAAAGCTTTAGGAAAATGATCTGGATTACTAAGGAACGAATTTGATATGTCAGCAACAGCAATCTTGAATTGAAAAGAAAGGCTTTTTTCTATGTTCTCTTTCAGCTTCTAATGGGGAACATGGAGATAAATGTGGATAATTTACAAGCCCACAGACGCACACCATTTGCACTCAGAATGCCACCGTGGTTAGAAAGTCTGTTACAAATTTGCACATACAGCAAGCTATTGGGATAGTAATCTTGATTGATCCTTTATGTTGACTGAATCAAACACAAGGATTTCACTTTCACAACTACAGCACCTTTAGCAAGTCAGTTTCTGGACCTCTTTTGTATTTGAATATGCTGATTTTATAATCTGCAAGTAAGCATCACAGAGCTGGAATTCCTTGGGATTTTTCTGGCTTCTTCGCTGTGACAGGACTTCCCAGTTCACGGATATCCCATCTTGGTCTGTACATGACAGTTTCTCCAGCAGTCCCAGATGTGGCGAAGGTTGGACAAGAGACAAGGACTTCCTACTTATTGGGCTCAGTCAGAAAATAGCATGGGCAGGAGGGGGGCAAGGAATGGGGGTGATGGGGGATGCAGGGAGGTGAGGAAAGATGCAATGTACTAACCTCTACATGAGCAAATGTAAGTCCAACCTCACGTAAATTTTCACAAATCCTGCAAGGACTTCTCAAAGATCTGGGTGTGAGGATGGATTCACTCCTGGATGTACCAACCAGCAAATAGTCCAGGAGTGTTAGGCATTTTGCCTGGTGAAAAGTGTCATAAACACTCAGTGCCAACTTCCTCACATTGAAGGCCACCAGTAAAAAAATCAAAGACCTGACCCACACAAGGTCAGGTCCAGAGCACTTTCGCCTTTCCTTTCTCCTCCTCTGGCCTTTAACCCGATTGAGATCTTTTAGTTAAGAACTGGCGTGACATTGGCTTTCCCAATTACTCTTGTCCCTGACTCACTTGAACTGACCTCTCTCAGAATTTGCACCAGTTAACCTTAACTTTGTAATTAAACCTGTTGATAAGGATGGCATCACAAAATGTTAACATGCTGGTATGACAGTGTGAATTCAGTATGATTACAATTACATCATCCTTCTCTGAGGATCTATAATTATGAAGCTGAAATAAGCTACTTATTGCGAACTTCCATGCCAGTGGCTTTGAAAGTCATCATCAGCTTAAGCACTTTTGCCAGTGTCTCCACTTGGAACCTGTTAGGCATCTCTCAGTCAATGCTCCCAGTCACAGACACAGCAATGCTTCCAGGAGGGAATGAATGTGCCATCCAGGAGAGTACACAAATCTTTCCAATTCCACACGATCCCGAAAGCTGGCCACCCAGAACGTTTGAGTTTGCAGCAACTTCAGATTCAGAATGATTGCAGAGAGCCTTTTCAGACAGAAGCAGTTAGCTCGGTGGACAAGGAAGGAGTAGAATAGGAACATCATTTATCCCCTTGAGATCGCTTCTCTATGTGGATCCATCAGGGAAGATCACACTCCTGCTCCACCCCCCCATCCCATCCCATCGCCATCACCCAAAGTCAACCCATTTCCCCGATATTGTCATCATGCTGAAATATTTTCACATGAGTCTGTAATCCACTCTCAGAGAGTGCCTCACTACACCATGAACTGCTGACTTGTGACCACTTTGGACCCTCCAGTCACAGAGCATCTTACAAGTTTCAATCCTAGATGGCCTTGGTATTAGTGCAAGACTGGGATTTATCATTGCGGGTACCCCAGCCAAGGTAAACATCTTTCTGTCTGGACCCTGCTTGTGAGAATTCCTGGCGTTTTCCTCGGGCCCTGCCCCCACCCATCATCGTGCCTTACCCCCAGGACAGGGGCAAGAGCACAACAAAACATACCGACAAAAAGAAACACAAAGATAGCCTCTCGGTCCTCAGCACGGTACAGCACACAGGCCCATTCCACTCTCTCACCTCATTGACTCAGACCCATCCTCCAATCAGGTTTGGTGTATTTTGGTTGTGAATCTTTTATATGAGATCCCCGATCGGGAGATAAGCACGGCAAACAAATCTCACAAAAGCTTCATTTAATTAACTATATTAACACCTCTTCAATCCTTCTCTCAATCCTTCTTGCAGTCATGGTTAACTTGCCCATTGTGCCTTTCCTTGCAGCGTTCCCTGGAAACTCATGGTAACTCACCGGGGGAAACATTATTAATTGCCTCTGCCTATCACGACTTCCTCCAGACATATAGGGCAGCCTTTGGCTCCTATTATGAGGAAGACAGTGTAAGAGCTTCACTCCTTCAACTCTGAAAATGTATCTCTATTGTTTCCTGCCACTCACAAGTTTAACTCCCCTTGAGTTCCTGCCCCCTCCAACTCACTCACCAGCCTGACCTGGAAATATATCGGCCGTTCCTTCACTGTCACTGGGTAAGGTGATCAGAGGATTAGATAGGGTGGACAGTGAGAGCCTTCTTCCTCGGATGGAGATGGCTAACACGAGGGGACATAGCTTTAAATTGAGGAGTGATAGATATAGGACAGATGTCAGAGGTAGGTTCTTTACTCAGAGAGTAGTAAGAGCGTGGAATGCCCTGCCTGCAACAGTAGTGGATTCGCCAACATTAAGGGCATTTAAATAATCATTGCATAAATATACGAATGACATTGGGATAGTATAGATTAGATGTGCTTTAGATTGGTTTTCACAGGTTGGCGCAACATCGAGGGCCGAAGGGCCTGCACTGCACTGTAATGTTCTATGAATGCCTGTCTCAGTGAATATCCAATTGGAAGTATGCATTCTGATATACCTGGTTCTCCAACGCAGCCATCCATGGATGCAGCCGAGCATTCGCATGTCGGAAACTTGATAGCAGACAGGACGAGGATGATCCATTCTCACACAGCCTGATGTTTACCTGCCTGTCCCTCCATTTCCAGTATGTCCCTTCTGGATGAGTCCAGGGACTGGTCGCCTGCATGGGGCTGGGCAGGGCTCTGATCTCCAACAGTGTCTGAGCGTAGGGACCTTGACTGCTAGTTTCTCTGGCAGGTGTGGACCCGAGTCAGTGATGTTGTCCCAGATTGTGACCCCAAGCCCACTCTGGAAGGTGGACTCACCAAGGTGAATGTATCTCAGCCGGTGGAGAGAGCAGGTAAACATGGTGAGGTGCATCCTCAGCGGCTTCCGAGGCATCCTCCTCAGAGATTGGGGTGGGATTGGCTCTGTGGATGGGCCCCTTTGTTGACCCCGCCCCCTTTTTCTTGCTGGTCCCTGAAATGGAGAAAAGATTTGCCAATTAATTGAATGGCTCCTTAAATCAATCGATGACTTGCTCTGTGGGTGCAACTGACAACTACAGACTGGGAGCATCCTCACTGGCTTCTGGAGGGGGTCCTATCTCACTGTCAGCACAGGCAGGGTCCTGCTCCTCCCCTGCCACTTTGGCAGCCCCCTCCTCACACTGAGGTCTGGCATTCTGACTACACTCTGAGATCAATCCCACTGTTAATGACACTTTTGTCCTGCAGTCAGTCAGAAAGATTGATTGTGGTCACTGTGGTGCAGGAACAGTTTGTATTGGGTGTGTGCCCATGGCTGCTCCTGAGCTCTCTCAGAAAGTGGTTAAGAAGCAGCATGTCCGGTAACTGATAGGTGAAGAGCATGAGGTGGCTGATGTACTTTCGGTGCAGACATCCCAAAAAATAACACGTTTTGAAATTGTAGTCATTATACCATCAGTATTGATTAAGTAAAGATGTGGAACCCTGGGGAATCCCACTATATACTTTCTCCAGCCTGAAACAACACTGTTTACCCTCTTGTCACTCAGTTAGCTTTATACCCACGCTGCCATTGTTCCCTTTTATCTCATGGGCCCAACTTCACTGTCAAACCTGTTGTGTGGCACTTTATCAAACGCCTTTTGGATGTCCCTGTACACCACATCAACAGCATCACCCTTATCGACCCTCTCTGTCACCTCAGCAAGTTACCAGAACACAATTTGCCTTTTACAGATCTGTGTTTGTGTCTTTTAATTAATCTACACTTGACCAAGTAACTTCTCATTTTGTCTCATTTTCTAAAAACTTTCCCATTATCGAGGTCGTGGGGTTATTGAACAAAGGTGAAAGGTTTGTAATTTTCTAGTCAAATGCACTCCGACATCTAAAGAGCTTTGGAAGGATATGACCAGTGCCTCTGCAATTTCCTTTTACTTCCCTCAGTATTCTTGGATGCATCTCAACCAGTTTTGGTAACTTAAAATCAAAAGAGAAAATGCTGGAAAATCTCAGCAGGTCTGGTAGCATCTGTAAGCTGCTGGATGCTGTCAGACCAGCTGAGATTTTCCAGCATTTTCTCTTTTGGTTTCAGATTCCAGCATCTGCAGTAATTTGCTTTTATCCAGTCTTGGTAACTTTCCTACTTTAAATACAGTCAGTCTTGCTGACACTTCCTCTTTTATCAATTTTTAGCCCATTCGGTGTCTCAAACACTTCCTCTTCCACTGTGAATTTAGCAACGTCTCTTTTTTCTGGGTAAAATCTACTGAATTCAGTAGATTTTGACAATGTCAAAATAAAGTGACCACAATAGCAAGGACCACATTGAGGCCTGATACACAGTGCCGTTGGCATCAATCCCTCCAACCAACAGTACACCGGGTAGTTTGATGTTAATTACTCTGCGTACATGGAGTTTTCACAGATGAGGCAGGATAAAACACAGATGTATGGATTGGTAAATGATTCCTCCAGTATCAGGTGGAGCAGCCTGGAATTTACCAACTGAAGGGAAGGAAGGCCGGCAAAAACAGAAAAGCTTAGAGAGTGAACAAACTTCAGCCGTGTTCAAAGAAAAGTGAGCAGAGCTCGGGGCTGGGGCACCAGCTTCCTTTTGGGTTAAAACTGTGAATTAAACAAGGATAAATAAGGAAAACTAATTTTATCAAGGAGAGAAGAAAAGCAGATTATTTTGGAAAGATGTAACAGTGATTGTTATTGACTGAAAAGAGTTGTGACTAAAATTATGCAAAGATTTGTGGATATATTTCTGTAATGTGGACTGGTTTCTCTGACCTTGTCCACAATGGGATCTCTGATCCCACTGCAGTGAATGGAGATTTGGCTGGGTGCCGAATTCCCTATTCTTGCTGACAGTGGCAGTGAACAGCCAGAGAATTCTGGCTTACAATCTTTGCTACAAGAAGGTTAAATGGTTTTTTATCGTAACATTATCTGATTCATTATACTTTGTAGGTTAAATGTATATGTAAAGATTTTTGATTTAAAATGGATATGCATTTGGATGAACTTGCTTGCTTCCAGAGCATGAGGCACTGAGGAAATTGGAGTTGAACTGTATTTCTGGTCTGTTATTCCTCAACCTATGCAGGCAGGTCTTACATTTATTGCCAGTGACAATTCTGTAAATAAATCGAGAAGTGTCACGTACTTAGCACCTAATATACCAAATCTCACTTCGAAAAGAACCATCCATCACTGACAGATTGAGATGGATATTTTTAGAGAAACAATGTGTGTGAGCTAGATGGAGATTTGCAATCCTCTTTGTGACATTATTTGCTCTCTGTGTATAAAATGGTTTTTTCGCAATCAGTTAAACTAGCGAACATCAACATAACTGCAGTGCATAAACCCTTGTATGAAAAATGAAATTTGATCTGACTAAGATGGTTAATGTGACTGTCCACACCTATTATATAAACGGACGATGTTACCCCGGGGTGAATGGGACCACTTTGCAGTTTCCCCAGCATATGTTTAGACGTGTGAGTCATTGTCTGCTTGTGAAGATAGGTCAGTGGCTTAGCATTCCCTTGTCTTCAAGATGATTGTCAGTTTCTCAGACAGTGACGACTCTATCAGCTGAAGACAGCTAGCCTGTCTTTGGACCAAACAATCCTTAATCTGTTTTGACCCACAGGCAGATATGTTGTATTATCTCCAAGTAATTGCTCAAGGAAACTACTCAAGAATCGCTCCTTTGCTTTGAAGCCGCTCTTCAGTATTTGTTAAAACCCAGGAAATACTTGACAAAAACTGAAAAGGAAAATCCTCAATGGATAAGCAGGCAGATTGATAGCATTGACACCAGTGTGAAAGAGTGGACAGGATCGGAGCTGTCACCCTGTCTATGTGAGTCCAGAACATCCTTCCAATGTTTTTCTGACTTTATGCTGAAGGCACAAGAATTGCAAAGGAATTCAAAATCCAGAGCAGAACATTTCTTTTTTACAAAACTAATTTGAATTTATCCTTCAGCCTTTAATTTTATCCTTTAATCGCACAATTTTCTGTGAACATTTGACAGTTATTATTTTTTAAAGCTATACAGTAACTTTTGAATTCTGTTACAATCCTGAAATCAGACCATGACATACACAACAGCCTACTTTCAATTTTATTTCCCATCTTATATGAAAATTTTACACGGTCAATCACCTCACAGGGTTTGTTTTTACTACAAACTCATCAATTTCTCATGATATCACATGGGACAGTCAGGAGACAGAGTTTGAGGGTAGGAAGATAACTGGACCATAAGAACATAGGAACATAAGAAATAGGAGCAGGAGTAGGCCATCTAGCCCTTCGAGCCTGCCCCGCCATTCAATAAGATCATGGCTGATCTGTCGTGGCTCAGTTCCACATTCCCGCCCTCTCCCCATAACCCTTAATCCCCTCTCTTATCAAAAACCCATCAACCCGCGTCTTAAAAATATTTAGCGAGGCAGCCTCCACCACTTCAACGGGCAGAGAATTCCAGAGATTCACCACCCTTTGAGTGAAGAAGTTCCTCCTCAACTCCGTTCTAAACCACCCCCCCTTTATCTTGAGGCTGTGCCCTCTAGTCCTTCTGTCCTTTCTGAGCGGGAAGAGTCTCTCCACCTCTATCCTATCCATCCCATTCATCATCTTATATGTCTCAATGAGAACTCCCCTCATTCTTCTAAACTCTAACGAGTACAAGCCTAGTTTATTCAGCCTCTCCTCATAGCTCAACCCCCTCAACTCTGGCATCAGCCTAGTAAACCTCCTCTGCACTCCCTCCAAGGCCAAAATATCCTTGTGTAAGTGCGGCGACCAAAACTGCACACAGTACTCCAGCTGCGGCCTCACCAATGCCCTATACAGCTGCAGCAAAAGGTAATTAGTGAGAACGGGGGAGGGAGAGGAGGAAGGAGTGAAGAAGGTGAGGGAGGGGGAGAAAGCACGGAAAGCACTGGGGTGAAAGTGCCAGGATGAAGGACGCTATGACAATGAATGAATGAACATCGCTCGACAATCACCAGAGAAGACCTGGGATCTAGATAGGCTGAACGAGTGGGCGAGGACCTGGCAGATGGAATACAATGTTGGCAAGTGTGAGGTGGTCCACTTTGGTCGGAATAATGGTAGGAAGGACTACTACTTACAGGGCGAAAAACTGCAGCAGGCGACGGTGCAGAGGGACCTCGGGGTCCTTGTGCATGAGTCGCAAAAACCCAGCTTGCAGGTGCAGCAGGTGGTCAGGAAGGCGAATGGGATGCTGGCCTTCATAGCGAGGGGGGATTGAATATAAAAGTAGGGAGGTCTTGCTGCAGCTGTATAGGGCATTGGTGAGGCCGCAGCTGGAGTACTGTGTGCAGTTTTGGGCGCCGCACTTACGCAAGGATATTTTGGCCTTGGAGGGAGTGCAGAGGAGGTTTAGTAGGCTGATACCGGAGTTGAGGGGGTTGAGCTATGAGGAGAGGCTGAATAAACTAGGCTTGTACTCATTAGAGTTTAGAAGGATGAGGGGCGATCTTATTGAGATGTTTAAGATGATGAATGGGATGGATAGGGTAGAGGTGGAGAGGTTCTTCCCGCTCAGAAAGGGCAGTAGGACTAGAGGGCACAGCCTCAAGATAAAGGGGGGCAGTTTAGAACGGAGTTGAGGAGGAACTTCTTCACTCAAAGGGTGGTGAATCTCTGGAATTCTCTGCCTGTTGAAGTGGTGGAGGCTGCCTCGCTAAATATATTTAAGACGCGGGTTGATAGGTTTTTGGTAGGCAAGGGGATTAAGGGTTATGGGGAGAGGGCGGGAAAGTGGAACTGAGCCATGATCTTATTGAATGGCGGGGCAGGCTCAAAGGGCTAGATGGCCTACTCCTGCTCCTATTTCTTATGTTCTTATGTTCTTGAGACTGTTCCCTTCCTTTCGGGGAACACTTCAGCAATCACGGGCATTCAGCCTCTGACCTTCGGGTAAGCATTCTCCAAGGCGGCCTTCATGACACACGACAGCGCAGAGTCACTGAGCAGAGACTGATAGCCAAGTTCCGCACACATGAGGACGGTCTCAACCAGGATCTTGGGTTCATGTCACACTATCTGTAACCCCCACGACTTGCCTGGGTTTGCAAAATCTCACTAACTGTCCTGTCTGGAGACAATACATATCTCTTTAACCTGTGCTTAACCCTCTCTCCACTCACATTGTCTGTAACTTTAAGACTTGATTACCTGTAAAGACTCACATTCCAACCATTATTTTGTAAATTAAGTTTGTGTCTTTATATACCCTGTTTGTGAACAGAACTCCCACTCACCTGATGAAGGAGTAGCTCTCCGAAAGCTCGTGGCTTTTGCTACCAAATAAACCTGTTGGACTTTAACCTGATGTTGTGAGACTTCTTACTGTGTTTACCCCAGTCCAACGCCAGCATCTTCACATCATGAAAGTGTAGGACATTGAGCTCTGTAGGAGCTCCTTACTCCACAGTGCCGGCTGGTTCAGGCATTGCTTTCCTGGGCCTGTGTTTTTATTGCATCACTTGCTGAATTGTAGGGTGACCTTTGACCCATGGCTTGTTTTCTCCCCTTAAAATGGTTCTCTGCAACTCATGGAACTCTGACTGCCTAACTATCTGATTGCCTTTTTTAGGGTTCGATCTTCCTTTGCCTGTATGAGGTTACAGTGTGTGTCATCTGCTAGTCATGAATCATTCTGTCTCTGAGAGCTTTAACAATCGGTCTTCATATTCGAAACCATCCGCCATCTTGTACAAACCATTGATGGATGGATCAATAGGTTCCCCAGGCTGTTGGATTCCCTTGGTACATTTAGCTTTTCTGAGTGTTTTATTGTTTCTGAGATTGAAATAAATGTTGAAAGATTTTTCAGATTTAGAAGGTGATTATTGATTTTTAGTTTTGCAATAATTGGGCCTACCAAATAAAACAGTGTGCCAACCTGCTCTAACCTGAAGCAAAACTGCATCTTGGGAATATTTCCCTCCAAAGTCCCCAGTTATCTGATTGATCTGGGCCTTGGATTGGTTTGAATTAATATGGAAATGTGGAATTCTGATCAAGTGTAGGCGAGCTTTCCAAATTTCAAAATGGTGTCAGCCACCGTTCACTCAGAGACAAATGGGATTTTTGGGCTTCTGGTTTTGGTAGCTCCACCTCAATGTCAATTGCACCCAACTGGGGAACAGCATTAATAATGGCTGGTTTGATGAAGCACCTGCACAGATCTTGTGCTCAGTGTTTTATTTTAAAGTTGTGATTGATGAATCTTGGCTTTTGCTTTCTCTTGGCTGAGTTTAGAACTTGCATTGCTCCCAGATTATTTCATTAATTTTATTTTCAATTTCAGAGCATTCTTGGGCATCACATGTTTTGGGCTTTGGGGTTTGGTGATGGGTTTTTCCAAACTGCAATTCCGACTCTGAACTATTTAAAGATTTCTCTGAACTTGCTGTAGCCTGGAATTTTAAAGATTCAGGCTCACCTCAACTGACCCTACACTCAGGGTTTAGGTGCTAGACTTCCAAAAGAAGTTTAAATTTGCAATTTCTGCCTCTAGCTTCCAAGCCTTTCTTTGGAGCTGCATCCTGGTGATTTCCCCACTGGCCCTGCTTCTCAGCTTCTTTCCAGTTCAGGCAGCTTTACTGGATTTCTCAGTCTGCCAGAGTGTTCTGTTTTTTTTCTGCATTTTCTGCAAGGTCATGGGTTTTTTCACAAGCTGCCACCACATTGTGGGGTGTTAATTGCAGTTTGGTGAGGCTAAGGAATTCCTTCTTGTCATACACAGGTTAACTGTAAATTTTTATTGACTCTCAGAGCTATTAACAAGTATACAGTAAAGGATACAAGCTAGCAGCTGTCTCTGTGCTGACTGGTACAGACAGCTCTGTCCAACACTCAACTGCACTGGGTGCAGATCATCTACTCTCTTACATCTCTGTCTGGGCAGTACTGTATTCAGCTGCACGTTAACCCTATATGTGCCAGACCCTTACGCTACAGTGGAAGACAGGAGGGGAAAAGGGGGCAGGAAGAGAAGGGTTGTAAGGAAAAGAAAAACTTGCGTTTATGCAGCACCTTTCATGACTATTAGAGGTGTCCAGTCAAGATTTTCTGAAGTGCCATCTCAGCATCAATGTATCCACAGCAACAAACAGCAACGTGATAATGAGCAGATAATCTGTTTCTGTAGTGTTGATTGAGAGAGATGTATTGGCCGAGAGACCAGACAGAATTCACCCGCTCCCCTTCACAATAGTGCACTGGGATATTCTGAGAGGGCTGACAGGCTTCATCACTGCATCCACAACATGTCACCTCCAACAGAGCAGCAGCACCTCACATTGCACTGACGTGTCAGTCTTGATCTGGCAACTCAGGTCCTGGAATGGGACTTGAACCTGGAGCCTTTGAACAAATAGAACCAGAGGGCACAACCTCAGACTAAAGGGATGATCCTTTAAGACAGAGATAAGGAGGAATTTCTTCAGCCAGAGAGTGGTGAATCTGTGGAACTCTTTGCTACAGAAGGCTGTGGAGACCAGGTCACTGAGTGTCTTTAGGACAAAGATAGATAAATTCTTGATCAATCAGGGGATTGGGGTTATGGGGAAAAAGCAGAAGAATGGGGATGAGAAAAATGGACTCTAAAATCTTGCCAATGACTGAAGTCAGGCTAACCAGACTATAATTTCCCGTCCACTGCCTCCCTCCCTTTTTAAACAGCGGTGTTACATAAGCTACTTTTCAGTCTTCTGTGACCCTCTCTGCCTCCAGTGATTCCTGAAAGATTACCACCAATGTCTCTACCATTTCCTCAGCTATCTCTTTTAGAACCTTGAGGTGTAGTCCATCCGGTCCAGGTGATTTATCCACCTTCAGACTTTTCAGTTTCCCCAGAACCTTCTCCTTAGTGATGGCCACTGCACTTGCCTGTACCCCCTGACTCTCCTGGAGCTCTGACATCCCACTGGTGTTTTCCACCATGAAGACTGATGCAAAGTAACTATTCAGTTCCTCCACCGTTGCTTTGTTTTCTATTATTACTTCTCCAGCCTCATTTTCCAGTGGTCCAATGGCTATTTTTGCCTCTCTCTTACCTTTCATATATTGAAAAATCTCTTTCTATCTTCTTTTATATTACCAACTAGCTTACACTCATATTTCATCTTCTTCCCCTTGTTGCTTTTTCAGTTGTCCTCTGTTTGCTTTTAAAGGCTTCCCAATCCTCTGGTTTCCCACTAATCCTCACCACTTTATCTGCTTTCTCTTTTGCTTTTATGCTGTCCATGACTTCTCTCATCAGCCGTGGATGCCTCGTCCTCCCCGTAGCCTGTTTCCTCCTCCTTGGGATGAATTTCTGTTCTGCCTCCCAAAAACCCCCCAAAAACTCCAGCCACTCCTGTTCCACTATCTTCCTTACTCGGCTCCCTTTCCAATCAAATCTGGATAGCTCCTCCCTCATGTCTTTATAGAGACCTTTATTTAATTGGAATACCGTTGCATCTGATTCCAGATCTGATTCATTCCTGGGATATAGGGGTCACTGGCTGGGCCAGTATTTATTGCCCATCTCTCATTGCAGTTGGACTGAGTGTTTCACTCAGCCTTTCAGAGGGTAGTTAGGAGTCAACCACATTGCCGTGGCTCTGGAATCACATGCAGGCCAGACCGGGTAAGGACAGCAGATTTCCTTCCCGAAAATACATTTGTGAATCAGATGGTTTTTTATGACAATTGAAAATTGCGCGGAGGGTGTGGAGAGTCTGCAGAAGGATCTAGATAGGCTGGGCGAATGGGCCAGGAAATGGCAAATGGAATTTAATGTTGGCAAGTGTGAGGTGGTCCACTTTGGTAGGAAGAATGGTAGGAAGGACTATTACTTATGTGGCGAAAAACTGCAGCAGGCGACGGTGCAGAGGGACCTCGGGGTCCTTGTGCATGAGTCGCAAAAACCCAGCTTGCAGGTGCAGCAGGTGGTCAGGAAGGCGAATGGGATGCTGGCCTTCATAGCAAGGGGGATTGAATATAAAAGTAGGGAGGTCTTGCTGCAGCTGTATAGGGCATTGGTGAGGCCGCAGCTGGAGTACTGTGTGCAGTTTTGGGCACCGCACCTGCGCAAGGATATTTTGGCCCTGGAGGGAGTGCAGAGGAGGTTTACTAGGCTGATACCGGAGTTGAGGGGATTGAGCTATGAGGAGAGGCTGAATAAACTAGGCTTGTACTCGTTAGAGTTTAGAAGAATGAGGGGAGATCTCATTGAGACGTATAAGATGGTGAATGGGATGGATAGGATAGAGGTGGAGAGACTCTTCCCGCTCAAAAAAGACAGTAGGACTAGGGCGCACAGCCTCAAGATAAAGGGGAGGCGGTTTAGAACGGAGTTGAGGAGGAACTTCTTCACTCAAAGGGTGGTGAATCTCTGGAATTCTCTGCCCGTTGAAGTGGTGGAGGCTGCCTCGCTAAATATTTTTAAGAAGCGGGTTGATGGGTTCTTGATAAGAGAGGGGATTAAGGGTTATGGGGAGAGGGCGGGAAAGTGGAACTGAGCCACAACAGATCAGCCATGATCTTATTGAATGGCGGGGCAGGCTCGAAGGGCTAGATGGCCTACTCCTGCTCCTATTTCTTATGTTCTTATGTTCTTATGTTTCTTAAAATGGTTTCATGGTCATCAGTAGATTCTTAATTCCAGATTTTTATTGAATTAAAATTTCATCATCTGTCATGGTAGGATTTGAACCCAGTTCCCAGGAGCTCTGGGTCACAAGTTCAGCAATATTCTCACTGTGCCAGTTCCTCCCTCTTTTGTCTGGGGGAATAAGGAATTGGAATTCCAGGGGATGTGAGATGCGAGATTGAAAGGCCTGTCAGTTGGTTGGAATATTTTTGTGGAGCCGCAGTCACATTATTTACCCACAAAAATGAAAGGGGAATCATTCTACTTGCAGCAAACGGAAGCGATCCTTTCAGGAGCCGATGGTTCAGCCATTCCCTCACAGGAACCAATGAGATCCGTGAATATCATCCTACAACAAACTGGGACCCTCACTCAAACATTTCAGGCAGTTTTCCAGATATTTTTGGAGGGATGTTGGTATTTCAAGACCCAATTAAAATTTGAGTGGGCCGGTCTACTGAACAGGTGGCAAGAGGATGGAGCAAGTTTTAAAACAAAACAAAACCATTTTGGAGAGTAAACAGGTTCTTAGACAGAAGGAAAGGAATCACCTTTGATGCGAATGACCCCCCCTGCCAGTCACAGCTTTTTTCACCATTCCGAAACAGGATTAACGCTTCAATAACTTACCGTGTGCCAGCTGTAATTGTGGGTAACTCAGATCGCCAGCAACTAATACACACAGCTCCATAATGCTTAAAATAATACAGTCCTGTGAGACTATAGTGTTGAACAATGTAACGGGAACAGAGGAATTCCAAAGCAGTTGTGCTTCACTCTGCTGGAAGGATATGTGCAAACTATGGAATGGTTTTTTTTTGTGGTGCAATGACATGGTTTTAAACAAATTACAACACTTCAAGTGTTTGGAAAACAAGAAAAGATTGCCAATTTTTGTCTAATGAATGCCGCACCTTCTGAAACCAAGTCATTGAAGTGAGTGCATGATCACTTGATTGAGTCTCAGCAGGCAAATAACTCCTTCCAAGTTCCCAGGATGTTTCCTTAACTGTATAAAGTACTTTTAAATACTTCTTGTTCAGTCCAGATAAAAACAAAGTGCCAAGTGGGCCAAACATCAATACTTGGCAAATGCTTCAATTCAGATGTTGGCAGTGTGACAAACAGAGGATAAAGACTCAGTGGGACATAACATGGTGGCAATCGTTCTGAAGAAAGGAAAGAATAGTTTCGCTGAATCTTGACCATCTGCTGTTTGTTTAGTTCACACTGAAGGTCAAATTACTTCTGATCATGTAACCCTGAGTCCAATGACTACAAGTATGAGCAGAATCAATGAATACATCAATAAGTCTGGATCCCACTACCATTTGATCTGCAATAGTTCAATTTCACAGAAACAACTTGCTTACTGCAAGTTAAGTTGAGGCCAGGCAGCATGACTATATCTGTGTAAATTTTTGATTAGTTATTGGTCCCAACCTGCTCAAGTTACAGTAATTCAGCTGAAATATTCCTCTACGTGGAGAGACATTCCATTCAAATTTCACCAGAGTTGTAACAACATTTATATGATCTGTTATACATGATGATCTGAAGTGTATAAATGTCAAAATTGTTCAATTCTAAATTAAAAATTCATCATCGCTGATATCTACTTACATGGAAAGTCTGTGCCAAATGATTAACTTGTAGAATTTTACCAACCTGTTTGCATTTAATTTAATTCTCATTGTACTCCTCACTAAAGCTGACCTTAATGTTCTAGATTTGCCAATCACAACATGCCCTTCATGCACCAACAGCACAAGGAGCAGTTTAGGCCACATTTCCCAATGTGAGGTCCACTCAACTCTTAAAGTTACAAATACAGTGAAATGTTACCCTGAAGACACGGGATGCAGCGCAATTGGCAAAGCCCAGCAACAGATTTATTTGGTAGCATAAGCCACCAGATTTCAGAGCACTGCCCCTTCATCAGGTGAGTGCAATTTCAGTTCATAAACAGGGTCTATAAAGACACAAACTCAATTTACAAGATAATGGTTGGAATGCGAGTCTTTACAGGTAATCAAGAGTTGAAGGTACAGACAATGTGAGTGGAGCGAGAGTTAAGCACAGGTTAAAGAGATGTGTATTGTCTTCAGACAGGACAGTTAGTGAGATTTTGCAAGTCCAGGCAAGTCATGGGGGTTACAGATAGCACGACATGAACCGAAGATCCCGGTTGAGGCCGTCCTCATGTGTGCGGAACTTGGCTATCAGTCTCTGCTCAGCGACTCTGTGCTGTCGTGTGTTGTGAAGGCCGCCTTGGAGAACACTTACCCGAAGATCAGAGGCTGAATGCCCGTGAACGCTGAAGTGCTCCCGGTGCTGCCTGGTGATTTTCGAGTGGTGTTCATTCACCCGGTGTCGTAGTGTCTGCATAGTCTCCCCAATGTACCATGCCTCAGGACATCTTTTTCTGCAGCGTATCAGGTAGACAATGTCGGCCGAGTTGCAAGAGTATGTACCGTGTACCTGGCATGTTAGAAGGTTGGTGAAAAGGGCATATGGAACACTTGCCTTTATCAATCGAGGTCTAGATGACAAAAGGGGTCATGATGGAGTTGCATAGAACCTTGGTGAGGCCACAGCTGGAGCACTGTGTGCTGTTCTGGTCACCACATTATAGGAAGGATGTGATTGCACTGGAGGGGTAAAGAACATAAGAACATAAGAAATAGGAGCAGGAGTAGATTCAGAGATGCAGAGGGTGCAGAGGAGATTCACCAGGATGCTAGTTGGGATGGAACATTTAAGTTATGAAGAGAGGTTTGGTATGCTTAGATTGTTTTTGTTGGAGCAGAGAAGACTGAGGGGTGACCTGATTGATGTGTATAAGATTATGAGGGAAATGCACAGAGTGGATAGGGAATAGCTTTGACAATCTTCCTGGGATCTGGAGTTGAGAATGGGACACAAGACTCTGACTGCAGTCTATCCAATGATTCATCAAGGTTCACTGTCAGTTCATTTCATTTTTATAAAGCAAAGAATCTCATATTCTTTATTAACGGCCTGATTATCTTCTCCACCCACCACCAATTGGCTCATTTGTGGAGATATTTGAATGACGTAAGGTAAGCAATTGGAATTGGATAAAGATGAGTGTTACACAGGCCAAATCCACACTCTGGTTTAACATTCTCATCAAGTTAATGTTCAAAGGACAAATAGTTTCAGTAATCCGGATAATAATACTGTATGAAATAAAGTTCGTCATGATTACTTGCAATGCACCTTTTAAAAGGTTCAATTATACTCTGGTTGTTCCATTTGCAGGAAAACCACCTCAACTTTTCATTATAAAATAATTGGCCAATATTACTGTGCAGTCTGAGAACAGCCTGTTGTGCCAGACTTCTGCAGTCAAATTAATTGTACATTAAATGTAAAGTCTCTAATCAGAATCCAGCCCTCTACCAGAGGCTGGTTTGGTGGGCTGGTACTGCTGACTCTCCCATGGGGAAAGTAAAGAAGGTTCTTCTCTCCACAGACAACATCCTGAAGACTTACCCGATGGATCAGTGCATTCTGATGTAACTAACATCCTTACTGATAGAATGGATTGAGTCTAAATCATCACAGCTCGGGACCACCACTGTGAGGGTTCCAGTATAAAGGCATTTTTCAACATTCATCATTGGCCCCTTAGCCAAGCACAGCCTGCGATGATGTTTCAAACTGTTCCAGTGGCCAGTGGTGTCAGCTCTGGACAGGCAGCTGTTTTAGATAAAGGTATTCATCTCCAGGTCAGATAAACTTGTCTTACATCTCTCTTCTCAAACTATTCCCCCCTCAAAAATGCAAATGGGACAACTTCCTGTCACAAGATATCAATGATTTCAATATAATCAGAGTGTGCACGGTGTTCTCACAGACCAGGTTCACCGATATGACAACTAATCAGACTTTGATAAGGTCCATTTCAGATTATTTTTTGTGTGGTTAGGAGTAGCAAGAATATTCTTTCAGTCCCCACCAAGCTGGGCACCTCCCACAGTGACCACAATCTGCTCGATGAATCTTGTCTCTGAGTCACTCAATATTACCCTAGGCTGAAGCCAGCCATTTGGTTGGTGCTACAGCTCCCATTTACAATTAAGTGAGATTGAAGTCCAGCCTCTTTGTTACATAGAATCATAGAATCCCTACAGTGCAAAAGGAGGCCATTCAGCCATCACATCTGTACAAACCACATCTTACCCAGGTCCTATTCCCATAACCCCACACATTTACCCTGCTAATCCCCCTGACACTAGGGTCAATTTAGCATGGCCAAATCACCTAACCTGCACATTTTTGGACAATGGGAGGAAACCGGAGCACCCGGAGGAAGCCCACACAGACACGGGGAGAATGTGTAAATTCCACACAGTTAGTGGCCTGAGCCAGGAATTGAACCTGGGCCCCTGGCACTGTGAGGCAACAGGTCTAACCGGTGGTTAGTACCGTGCCACTGTGTCACGTGCCACTGTGCCATTACAGCAAAGGGAAGATGGTCATAGTCCTCCATGAAAGTTATAGTCACCTGAAAGTTAAAACTGACCTCAATGCAGAGAAACACCTGTAAACATTCCACATTCCAATGTTCAACAAATGTATTGTAAACCCTCCAAATAAAAACCCAGTATAAAAGAATCTTGTAATCAGAACTATAGCAGGGAAGAAAATAAAAAGAAAAAATATACCCAGCAAAACTCCTGCCTTCATTGTAGATACAAAGACCCCAATAATAAAATGGCGATGGTTTCTGAGTAAAGGTGAGCGAGATTGTGGATGCCAGGAGGACTGGAATTATATGAATTAAATCTGGGATTCTGATTCTCAAATCTCAGCTTGGTTAAGACAACAGTTTGGGGTTTGGGGGTCTCCAGGTTGCACAGTGGGTTGTGCATGTCCAGGATGTAATTACATCAAAGGGACAATGTAATCATGGAATTAGGGGGAGGAAGGAGATGTTTAAAACAAACAGCAGAGGAACAGGCCCTCTGGCCCTCCAAGCCTGTGCCGATCATGATGCCCTAACTAAACTAAAGAGGAAACTTTCTGCCCTTACTCGGTCCATATCCCTTTATTCCCTCCTTATTCATGTACCCACCCAGACATCTCTTAAATGTTGCGAATGTGTCTGCTTTCTCCACCTCCTCTGGCAGCGCATTCCAGGCACCCACCACTCTCTGTGTAAAAAACTTCCCCCTGCATATCTCCCTTAAAACTTTCCCCCCGCACCTTGAACTTGTGCCCCCTTATAGTTGACACTTCCATCCTGGGAAAAAGACTCTGACTATCCACCCTGTCTATGAGTCATAGAGTCATTGAGGTTTACAGCATGGAAACAGGCCCTTTGGTCCAACTTGTCCATGCTGCCCTTTTTTTAAACCCCTAAGCTAATCCCAATTGCCTGCATTTGGCCCATATCCCTCTATATCCATTGTACCCATGTAACTGTCTAAATGCTTTTTAAAAGATAAAATTGTACCCGACTCTACTACTACCTCTGGCAGCTTGTTCCAGACACTCACCACCCTCTGTGTGAAAAAATTACCCCTCTGAACACTTTTGTATTTCTCCCATCTCACCTTAAACCTGTGCCCTCTAATTTTAGACTCCCCTATCTTTGGGAAAAAATATTGAGTATCTATCTTGTCTATGCCTCTCATTATTTTATAGACCTCTATAAGGTCACCCCTCAGCCTCCTACGCTCCAGAAAAAAAGTTCTAGTCTATTCAGCCTCTCCTTATAACTCAATCCATCAAGTCCCGGTAGCATCCTAGTAAATCTTTTCTGCACTCTTTCTAGTTTAATAATATCCTTTCTATAATAGGGTGACCAGAACTGTACACAGTATTCCAAGTTTGGCTTTATCAATGTCTTGTACAACTTCAATAAGACGTCCCAACTCCTGTATTCAATGTTCTGACCAATGAAACCAAGTATGCCGAATGCCTTCTTCACCACTCTGTCCGCCTGTGACTCCACTTTCAAGGAGCTATGAACATGTATCCCTAGATCTCTTTGCCTCTCATAATTTTGTAGACATCAATCTGGTCTCCCCTCCGCCTTCATCTTTTCAGTGAAAATAATCCTAGTTTATTCAACCTCTCCTCATAGCCAATGCCTTTGAGACCAGGCACATCCTGGTGAACCTTCTTTGCACTCTCTCCAAAACTTCCACATCCTTCTGGTAATGTGGCGACCAGAACTGCACACAATACTCCAAATGCAGCCTAACTAAGGTCTTATATCGCTGCAACGTGATTTGCCAACTCATGTATTCAGTGCCCCAGGTGATGAAGGCAAGCGTGCCATACGCTTTCTTAATCATATTGGCCACCTGCGTTGCCACTTTTGGGGAACTGTGGACCTGCACGCCCGGATCCCTCTGTATGTTAATGTTCCTCAGAGTACTGCCATTTACAGTATAATTTCACACCTGGGATGGAATTGCAGAGAGGAAAGCAGCTCCCAGAGTTGATGATGGAAATACTGAAGGGTGTGCTTTGGGGGAGGAGAGACAGATTGCCTTCCAGCAGACGAAAGATGAAACCCATGACTCTCACAGAGAAGGTGAGGTGAGTTGAGGAGGGGAGAAGCAGGGGTTTGGGTGCAATGTAAGACTCAAGTCAGCAAACTCGTTGATCCGACTACATTCTGCGCTTAATTGACCATCCACTCCCCCACCCACCCCAACCTTTCCCTGTCCTACTAGCTTTATGCTGTCACATCACTCCTCATGCACTCAACTTTCAGCAGATGCAGTCTTCACTTTTCATGTTTTTCATCGCTGCCACTGTTTATCCATTGACACTTGCACAGTTCTTATGAAATATGATCTGTACAACTGTGCCCTCTCAATCAGAGATAGCAAGGCAGAGAGCTCACAGATAGCTAGTGACAGAATTACAAACACCTTTGACACAAATACACTGGCTTCCTTTCACCCTGATGGCTCAACCTGTGCCTGCACATTGAACAATCTTTGGCAGGACCCTCATGGACACTAAGTTCAGAGGGGGTTAACCGACAGACTGCTGCCGTCAGGGTGAGTCAATAAACCTCATGGACACCATTAACAAAAAGAAACAATCTAGCCTTTTGTTAAATGAGCAAGTGTGTACCTTTGACCAGGCACGATAACTTTCTCACCCACCTTCAACACTCTGAATCCTGTGTGGCTTGAGAAGAGGTTAAGGTTATGTTGTTAATTTTCTTTTTGCTCAACAACACATCCAATGCATTGATTAGCACCACTATAAGTTGTTCCCATTTTGTGATCCTCGTGTCAATTTACCTGGTTCCTAATGAATGTCAAAATGTGACAGGACACACTGGGCAGAACTCATTGGCTGATCGACTGTTCAGGGTATCGTACCCAGTACAGGAGTGTTCGATGACGAACTTTCAGTCAATGCTTTTAAAAAATGGACACAAACAAACTGCTAAGAAAGCTGTAAATCACATGACATTTGTCATTTGGATTCATATAAAGTCTTTGGTGATTACAGAATTTAATTTGACCATAGGTGAGAGGACTTTCCAGCCATCTGTGGAGTTTACACACCTCATTGTTTTGTGATTGGCCAACATCTAAAGACTGGAGTTTCCAGACTGTCTCCGTGTTTCACATTGGACGAAAGGGAAGTTTGGAATGCAGAGGCTGCTATCAACTTTCCATTGTATCATAACGGTGTCCCCCCCCCACCTCCCCCCCATCCAAACCAGACTGGCTGGGCCAAATAAGCATTCAACTAGTGGTCATGTGATCAGGTCTGGTTCAGGGAGTGTACCCTTACCATCCCAGAACCCAGCAGATCCATCATCAGCAGCCACTCTGAGAATCAAACTTTGAAACTAGCTCCAAATCATCCAGTGTCCAAAGTTACAGCTTCAAGAAACCTCACAACCTGCGGTGAAATCTTCATTTTAAAAGATCCTCAATTCAACTTTGACTCATTGAATCTGTTCAATAAATCATAGGCTAGGCTCATGAGAGATCAGAAATCATAAAACAGAATCTGAATAAGTGTAGTATATTAAAATATAAAATCTTTATCTGTATTGTGTGTCTGTGTGTTCATGTATGTGTGTATGAGCGTAATGTACGTGTGTAAATGTGTGTATGCATGTGTGCCTGCACACATATGTGTGTGCATGCATGTGTGCTTCTGTTTGCATGTGTGTGTGTGTTTGAATGTATGTGTATGCACGCATGTGCATGTATGAATATGTTTATGTGCGTGTCCATTCCTCAGGAACTTAAAGATGCTTCCATCGCACACCTCTACAAGAGGAAGGGCGATTGGCAAGTACACGACAACCACCGAGGAATCTCGTCGTTCTCCATCACAGGAAAAACCCTCGCAAGAGTCCTGCTAAATTGTCTGGCCATTCATCTGGAGCTGGGCCTGCTTCCAGAGTCACAGTGTGGCTTCCACAAAGGTCACTGGACTATTGACATGATTTTTGCTGTGCGCCCACTTCAGGAGAAGTGTCAGGAGCAGAATCACGAGCTCGACACAACCTTTGTTGACCTCGCGAAAGCCTTCGATACTGTCAGTCAACAAGGCCTGTGGAGGATCATGTCAAAGCTCAGTTGCCCCCCTAAATTCATTCAGATGGTGCGCCAGTTCCATGATGGCCAGAGTACTGGATGGTGGAGAATCCTCTGAGGCATTCTCAATCACCAGTGGTGTCAAACAGGGCTGTGTGCTCGCACCCACACTGTTCAGCATGATGTTTACTGCCATGCTGAATGATGCCTTCCAGGACAGTGTTGCTGGAATCAGCCTCAAGTACAGAGTGGATGGGAAGCTCTTCAACCTGAGGAGATTTCAAGCTATTACCAAAGTGAAGGAGACTGTTCTGAGAGATTTCCTCTTTGCCGATGACTGTGCCCTGTATACTGGCTCAGAGCCAGAGATGCAAGTCAGTATGGACAAATTTTCCACGGCTTGTGGCAACTTTGGACTCACCATCAACATTAAAAAGACAGAAGTCATGCACCAGCCTGCTCCTCATGCACCGTACACAGAATCCATAATCACAATCAAAGGGCAGAAACTACAGGCAGTGGACCAGTTCACTTATCTTGGCAGCCCCCTCTCCCAAGCAGTGACTATTGATATAGAAGTTAGCTGCAGAATAGCAAAGACAAGTTCTGCTTTCAGTAGACTGTGCTCCACTGTATGGGAACGTCGAGAAATCAGCCCAGCAACAAAACTGAAGATCTACAGCGCCGTGGTATTCACTACCCTCCTGTATGTTATGAAACGTGGACTGTGTAGCGAAGGCGTGCAGGACAGCTCAATCATTTCCACATGACTTGTCTTTGCAGAATATTACGCATCAGATGGCAAGACAAAGTACCAGACACTGAAGTTCTCTCTAGAGCAAGTCTACCATCAGTCCACACACTGCTGATGAGAGCACAGACCCGGTGGGCAGGTCATGTCATCTGTATGTCAGACGAGCGCATACCCAAGCAGCTCCTTTTTGGGGAACTCTCTGCTGGAAGACGCTCGCATGGAGGGCAGAAGAAATGAATGAAAGATCAAGGTGAAACAGCAGAAAGTTAAGTTTCATTTTCACTCCCAAACCCTTACCAGAGTTAAACATTGGAGAGAGAGTCTGGGGACAAATTCTCAACCCTTTCAACAGGAGTCTGGTCCCCTTGGCACTTTGGGGCACCAGGAGAGCAGTGTCCCCTTTGATCGTACACGGTGGAAATGCACAACTACAAGCAGAAATGAACTGTTGGCAGCCAATCAGGAAGATGGGATCTGCCCAGCTGATCCCAGTGATGGCTGTCACTCACAGAGATCCATCAATGCCCCCAACGATGGAAATGGAACAACAGCTACAATCCTCACAGCAACAAGGGAATTAAACTCCTTGGAGAGGGAACATCACCCAGGTGAAGAGTCAATGACAATGCATATGGATCATTAAGAGGGTGGTGTGATTTATGGATTGTGTATGCAATGCCTGAACAGCGACTGACGAGAATTACAACCAGTTTGGAAACAGTTGTGGCATGATGGTAACTTGGGGAATGAGCAGTTACACACAACCGTACATCCAAATCCATCTTTTATTTATTGCGAAATGGGGATGTTTGGGTTTTGAAATGGGAATCATTACTATATATCCGGGCTAGCTTGTCATGTGACCTCTGTCATGAGGGGCTCCCTGTTCACAGCAATCTTACACTCAATTCAATAAAGACACCACAGTAGAATGACTAAATGTCCCAGCTCCGCTATTCACATTGCTGTAGGATGTTTACACCTTCAGCTATAAACCACTGGGTTAGTGAGTTGATGAGAACTTACTTCAAACAAAGAAGACATCTCTTGAATAGCGAGTATAAAAAAGTAACTTTACCGAACATATTGAAGCTAACTGTGTGACTCGTAACTATCCCTGTGTCTGGCATCAATAAACTGCATCCACTTTCAATCTAATTCGATTGAATACCGCACAGCAGAGTACTTCAAAAGAAGTGGGTAGCTGAAATGTTTTTATAATCAATTTTCTTCTCCCTGCTTATCTTGAAGGCTTTAATTGTTGTTCTAATTGTTTCACAAGTGCTCACTGATGTATCACCAAAGTGGTCAGTACTTCACATGTGAGTCTAGACAACTAAGTATTGACAGAGTACTTGAGAGAATGAAATCTGATCTCATCCTCACTTGAGCTCGCAATGAATCTGGGTTTGAGTTGGGGCTCCAGACCTGAGCTGTGTGAGAGATTGCACCTGCTTTGTGCAGCCTGACACCATTCTCAGATCCTGTGGGGTGACTTGTCCATGCCTGTCCACCCTCCACAACAAGCTCATCCTGAGGACAGGCCGTATTGTCGGAGGGAGGGAGGGATGTAGGGGCAGGAGGGCAATTCTCACTAATACAGAGTTGGCAGTTCATTCCAGCTCCTCTGACCTTCACAGGAATTTAAGAAAGATAAAAGCAATGTTTAACAGGTCAGGAAATTGACCAATTTGCAGTACCCAACTCAGAAAAAGGTCCCCAGAAGTCACAGCCTTCCCTCTGAGCAGTTGGTGAGGAATAGAATCGGGCACACTGCCCCAGAACCAGGGTATAGGTGGCTGGAAGGGTAGGTGGGTGTTGAGGCCGGCTGGTTAGAAGACCTTCCTCGGTTCTCTGGGACTTTATCCCAGTTTATCCTATTTTAGGCCCTGTAGCCCTCACCTCCCTCCAGATCCCTTCAACCCCCCGATTCACCCTCTCATTGCCCTTTCTACTTTATGCCAACTCATGCCCCTTCCCTCCCCTGCTGCACACCCTAAGGCCTTTATGCACCATGCTGATTCATGCCAACTCACAACAACTCATGCAATATTAACATTAAACAGATCTCAGGGACATGTGAAGATAAAATAAAATTGTGAAAATCTACTACTGAATTTAAATATACGCAATTGATCATTAAAAACTTTCCCTCATGAAAGTCATTTCCATCTTTTATTTAAATCTAAAATATTTAATCTCTTATAAAAACAGAATATACTTCTATATTACTGTGTGACTGGAGGATTTACTTCCCCTTTCAGTGCAAAGCGTCTTTCCAACTTTTCACTCCCTCCGCTCAGACCTCCAAAGCAGCAGAGGAAAGTGGCTTTGCCCGAGTTCTCCCAGCTTTCAGCCATTCTTCTCTGTTTTTCAAGTTGGATTTAGCATCACAGAGTACAGCCAGCACTGGCTCAAGCCACAACATACCACCCCTCTTAGAGATCCAGGCTAAATCTGAACAGTGTGGGTTAAATAGTGTTAGCAAATGTTGAAAGAAAAACAGAAAATGCTGGAAAATCTCAGCAGGTCTGACAGCACCTGTGGAGAGAGAACAGAGCCAATGTTTTGAGTCTGGATGATCCTTCATCAGATCTGAGGGCAAAGAAAACCAGAAAAGATTTATAATCGGAGGATGAGAGGGGGCATAATTGGATAAAGGGAATGTAAATGAGGATGAAGGAAGCTGAGAAGGTGCTGAGAGTGTCCATTAAGTGATCAGAATGTGTGAATGGCCAAACAGAGGTACAGATGTCTAAGGCCGTTACCCTGAAGTGGGGATGGGGAGGATAAGAAGGAAACCGGGAATGGAGAAGTAGAAAATGGAAGTGAGAAAGAAAGATAATCAAAATGGATGATTGAGATGAAAAGAAGAAACAGAATGAAATAAAATTAATGGGAATGGGGTGAAGGTGGGGGAGAGAGTTCAGGGTCAGAAGTTGGTGAACTCTATGTTCAGTCCGGAAGGCTGTAAAGTACCCAATCGGAAGGTGAGATACTGTTCCTCCAGTTTGCGTTGGGATTCACTCGAACATTGCAAAAATGCCAAGGACGCACATATGGACAGGAGAGCAGGGTGGTGGTGTGCTGAAGTGGCAAGCGACAAGAAGATCAGGGTCCTGCTTGCGGACAGACCGAAGGTGTTCAACAAAGCGGTCACCCAGTCTGCGTTTGGTCTCTAATGCAGAGTAGGCCCAACACCGCCCTGCTCTCCTGTCCACATGTCCGTCCTTGGCATTTTTGCAATGTTCTAATAAACCCCAACGCAAACTGGAGGAACAGCACCTCACCTTCCGATTGGGCACTTTACAACCTTCCGAACTGAGCATTCAGGGGATGAACTCTCCCCACCATCTTCACCCCATTTCCATTTATTTTGTTTCATTCTGTTTCTTCATTTCATCTCATTGGGAGAAGCAAATACAATAACCAGATTGAAGGAGGTGCGTGGGAAACGCTGCTTCACCTGAAAGGGGTGTTTAGGCTCTGAGACAATGAGCAGGGGGGAGGTAAAGGGGCAGGTGTTGCACCTTCTACGATTGCATGGGAAGCTGCCATGGGCAGGGGGTGAGGTGTTGGGTGTGATGGAGGAGTGGGCCAGGGTGTCCCAGGAGAGAGCAGTCCCTGAAGAATGCTGACAGGGGGTGTGAGGGGAAGATGAGTTGAGTAGTGGCATCGTGCTGGAGTTGGCGGAAATGGCAGAGGGTGATCCTTTGAATGCGGAGGCTGCAAGGATGAAAAATGAGGATAAGGGGGACCCTATCCTGGTTCTAGGAGGGGGGCAGGGAGGGGGTGAGAGCAGTGACCCGGAGGATGGGTCAGATATGGTCGAAAGCCCTGTCAATCACAGTGGTAAATGTTGATATTGGTCCCCAGCTGCTAATCAACAGTTGAGTTAGCACTGACTGCATGCAGACATTATGATAGTGAGCAGGCAATCTGAAGATTCAGTGCAGGCCACAGAACATCACAGGGGTGCAAACTAACTGTGTATTGAGATTCCCAAGCCTATTGGTGGGAGTGATCCAATTTAATATCTGCTTTTTGATTTGATTGGATTTATTATTGTCACATGTATTAACATACAGTGAAAAGTATTGTTTCTTGTGTGTTCTACAGACAAAACAGTGTTCATAGAGAAGGAATGGACAGGGTGCAGAATGTAGTATTACCATCATAGCTAGGGTGTAGAGAAAGACCAGCTTAATGCAGAGTAGGTCCATTCAAAGGTCTGATGGCAGCAGGGAAGAAGCTGTTCTTGAGTCAGGTCCTGGGATGAATCTCTTTACAACGAAACATGGGAGAACGGGTTTGCCTGGAGTGAATGGCACAGTTCAGTGATAATCTCCCCTGTGACACGGAGCTGGCAAAGCGAGGTCTCCAGTCACAGGCCCAGGTGGGAGTGTTGGGACCAGACTGACATTTGAGGGCATTGGCCCTGAGGTATTATTCCATCTCACGATATTGCTTTTGTCATCTCAGTTGTTCAATACTGCAGGAGCACTCAAAGCAATTCTCATCCTCAACACTTTACTTTTTGCAGCAATAAACACAAGATATCGACAAAAAATTCTACTGTTTTAACAAAGTACTTATGAGAGAAAAGAAGTTTTGTTACGGCAGTGAGTGAGTACCCTTCAGAGGGATTCTGTTGACTGCACATTGGAACATTCCAACGTTGTGAACAATTATTTTCAAAAACAAGTTTTCTTTTGCAGTAACATTTCAAAGTCAAACTTTGTTTTAAGAATAATATAGATATTGAAATGTGGCTTGTAATGACCGTTCATCTGGCCACCATTTGCCTGGGTGATTTTTCTCTCACAAAATGGAATGTGCTACAAATGAGGCCAGACCTGATCCTTAAATGGATCTTTACGCTGCCAACGCAGCCTAACAATGTCAGCAGTACAGCTTTCGACAATGAATGCTGAACAAGTGATTCTTGCTGAAAGGAAGGAAGATTAAATGTGAGATCCTGTTCAGATTCTAAATCCTGTGCTATGGGTTCAGAGCTGACAGTTCAGGGAATGTTCTCACACTGGACTGATACAGAAACCTTCATTTTCATCATTTATAACTTGTAACAAATTCACTGCATGAAGAAAGTTAAAAATTCCATTTGTCGATAGTCTGAATCTTTGCAAAGACATCATCCAGAAGTCAGTATTTGAAATCCTGATCTTGATGCAAAAATTCAACAGTGGCTGGAAAATCTGGCAAAGTTTTCCCATCTCTGCATCATCCAAACCCAGATGCTTGCTCCCAATGGGTGAGGCTGTGTGCCAGGATCACTCGTTCATATAATATATCCTTTGCTTCAATGTGAATCTTGGCACCAAGGTGAGATGTAAATTAAGCTTTTACTGTAAAAACAAGAGAAAAACATTGGTTTCCGAATTTTTTGCAAGTGTCAACAGCATTAATGTTGAAACGACAAAGTGAAGGACCCAATCAAATTATCTTGATCAGCATATTTACTTCATAATAAAACGTTATCAAGTTTAGTTTTGCGCTTGTAGTTTTATACTCTGTGCAAATCAATGATTGAAATCAATATTACTTAAACATATACGACAGTGGTTTCAGTTAGGTGTGCGGTGCACTTCCAGTTATAAATGCACTCAGTTGGAATAAAAGGCATTAATGTTTGCTGACATTTAAGTGGGAGCAATATTATACCATTCTTTTGTTTTATTTTGGCACAACTTCAAATCTCAACTTTTGCCCTTTTTACGCTATGAAGCAAACTTAGTTTTCTGTATTTTTTTATAAAATTTCAAATTCCTGCACCAAAAATGGGAAAAAAAGGTTAAAAGTCCCACAAATTTCTGCTTCGAGATCAGAAAATATTTTGATTTTCTCCTCTTTGTATTTTGTTACATTTATTTATTAAATCAAACTTTCTTTGATTTTAACAGGTTTACTTATTTTTTATTCTTAGTTAATTTTAAATTTCTTATTTCATTAAAATGGTTTATACTTTTGCTCCATAATGACCAAAGCTGATGCTAAAACTTACCTCCACAATATTTCAATGACAACCCACAGTCAGTCAGCAAATACAAATACTCTCAATGAAGATACAGCACAGCGATTTGTTTTGATTTGGATTTTAAAATGAAGTTAGGTTGTGCTGATGCAGTCTATCACTTTTCACAAATGTTGTTAAAAACAAAAACCTTTGCTGAACCTGAAATTAAGCATGAAAAATCGGTATGACACTCGCAAAGGCCTGGGTATCAAGTGTAAGGACACCAACTGCAATTACCTTTCTGGTAATTTATACAAGTGCAGCCAAAACAGAAGATTATCTGATCGCCGACATGCTAAACCACCCAGGGAAAGTTCCGCCATGATAACCACAGTTTAGTACTGTGACAAGGAGATAGATAGCCGTGTCATCAATAGAAAAATTCTGTAGAAGTGTCATTTAGCTTCAAAAATACTGGCTGGGATTTCCCGGCCATTCCGGGATTCTCTGGTCCCACTGCAGTGAAGGGAGATTTGGCTGAGTGCCAAGTTCTCCATCCTCGCTTACAGTGGCAATGGGGCGTGAACGGCTGAAAAATTCTGGCTGTTGATGGTTTCTCTCTACAGACCGGCTGACTTTATCCAGTACTTTCTGTTTTATTTCAGATATTCAGCATTGACTTTTATATGTGTCAGGGGGATTAGCAGGGTAAATACGTGGGGTTACAGGGAAAGGGTCTGGGTGGGATTGTTGTCAGTACAGGCTTGATGGTCGGAATGGCCTCCTTCTGCATTGTAGGGATTCTATGCCGCTATGGTTCTATGATATATGAGAAGAATCATTGACAAACCCAACAAAAAGTTCAGGAGAAATTCATTTAACCAGACAACACTTAGGAAATGGAAATTGCTGCGACGTCAAATAGTTGAGATCAACAGCACAGATGCTAAATGAGGGAGAAAGGAATGGAAAGATATGCATAAAGACTGGCATAGACTAGTCAGAACAAATAGCCTGTTTCTGACCTGTAACTTCGGTGTAAATATGATTCCTGGCCCCATAAACCACAGCACAAATAGTAGGCCAGATATGCTGCTTCGATAATTATACCTGAAAGTGCCAATTGTGTAGAAAATCTGGACATGGGATTCTTCCTGAAAATTGGAGAGGAGAATGGTAATCTTCAGCACATCCCTGTGACAAGAGAGGAAGCTCATTTGACAAATAGCAAACAAGCAAGCGGTCTAAATAAGGTTCAACATCCTCAAGGTCAGAAATATCACCTATTCAAGGAGTTCAGTGCCACAACAACTACAAGTGTTCACACAGATACAAACAGCAGACTCAACTTGCAAAACATCAGAGACTTTAACATTGTATGTGGAATGTCAACTTCCAAGAATCACCATTAGAAATACCGGTTTAAGCCATTAACTAACATCTACGGAACTGACTACTTAATAACTGTACTTTTGCAGATAGACAGCATTTAACAGCATTGCTCATTTAACAAATTTGAATGAAGCTGCAATAAAATGAGGCATACTATTTCACCCACAAAGTCACGACTAAACTGCCAGAGAATTTAGTTGGACAGGAATTCTCTCTCTGCAATGAATGAATGAATGTTGGAGAGGAAATAATTTATTTTCCCCATCCACCCTGAGTAAAATCATAGAATCCCTACAGTACAGAAAGAGGCCATTCAGCCCATCAAGTCTGCACTGACCACAATCGCACCCAGCCAATTGGTTGATTCAGCCAATCAACCTAACCCGCACGTCTTTGGACTGTGGGAAGAAACTGGAGCACCTGGAGGAAACCCACACAGACACAAGGAGAATATGCAAACTCCACACAAGCCATGAATCAAATCCAGGTCCCTAGAGCTGTGAAGCAGCAGTGTTAACCACTGCGCTATCGTATCACCCTGAAGTAGATCAGGGTGAAAGCGTTGGCTGCACCATGGAAGCTGGGCTGAAGGAAATATGTTGTTTGATTGATCCCATTTTATTTTCCAATTGTCCAATCATCCATCCCTTTAACTTAGCACTCTGCGCAAAGGATGAGTCAGTCCCCTGAATTCACCCTTTTCTTTCTGTGTTCTCTGTCAATGACACTGACCAAACTTCAGGTAAGTATTTCAAAATAGTCAATGAAATAAATTTGAACATTTCAGTTCAGGAACAAATGATGTAAAGTCCAATGCCGATTGGATTTGTGGATGAATCAGCTGCTTTCTTTTATGGTTCCAACTTCAGTCAGGAAAGGTTTTGCAGTGGATGTGTGTTTTAAGAAGGCAATTTTCTCCACAACCTCCTCTTTCATTAAGGACTGCAGTGTGAGTCAGTCATTTTATTTTCAGGAGACACGAAGTCTGTCTATCCACTCCCCCTGCTCCACCCCCCCCCCCATCCCCCCAAACCCCAAGGAACTTACTTCCCTGCACTGCAAACACATTTTCATTGATAGTTAAGGTTCTTCCTTACAGTACTCAATCTCTAATGGTGCAATTTTGTGCTCAGTTCTCTGCCTCTGCTGGAGGTTTGCAATATCTAGACTCGCATGTGTAAACGTCTGCCTGTGCACTGAGCTTTCAATTCCTCAGGAGGATTTAGTTGAAGGTTTTTTTTGCTGCGATGCCATGCCTCTGTGCATATTAAACCAGTCTGCATGAGGAGGAAGAGTTCCGTGTTTATGAGAAGAGGTTCAGCTTTCAAGACATCTCACCCCAGTGGCAGCTGGTCATTTACTCTACACTTTGTGGCCTGTTCTGCTGGGAGAGGATGGATGGCCCCAGATGCACTCCCCAGGATCCAAAGGCTTTTTGTGTCTTCCCTACTCCCACTCCAAGCTCTATGACCTTTGACAGTGTCAGTAGCAGCATCTGTAATTAATAGAGCCTATATATTATTAATGTTGAGGAATTTAAGCTGTTAATTTAGCTGAGTAACCTTTTGACTGATGGTTTTTAAGTGTGTTCACACAAATAGGTGGGACATGTTTCTTGGGTCAATGGACATACCGACTAACTTTGAACTACTCGGGATATTTTCCCTCTTGTCTTCTGAACAACGACTTTGTTCCACAACATCAACTTCTTCAGACTGAAATCATATCCCAGGGCTCAGCTGTGTCATCAGTGCATTTCCTAAAACTATCATTTAATCTCATCCACTTTTTAATGTGATGGGGAATAACGATGTTGGATGTTCTGTTAATGATCTTCCCGATGTTGACACTGAATTTGCAAATCTGGAGGAAATCACATCAGGCAGAAGGAATGATTGATGTAAATGTAATCTGCAGCTTTGTCACTGAAGACTGCACTTAGAGTCTTTCCTATTACTGGATAGGAGACATTGGCTTCACTAAAAAAAGTTCCATTTAATCAAAAGTAAACATAATACAAGTGAAAAGCAAAATCGAAAATGCTGGAAAACAAACAATTTCTTTCAGCCTCTGTGAAGGAAAAATGATAGATTAACAATCCATTGCCAAACACCCACTAATCATAGAATCATAGATCATAGAATCCCTACAGTGCTGAAGGAGGCCATTCGGCCCATCAAGTCTGCACTGATAACAATCCCACCCAGGCCCTATCCTTGTAACCTAATATATTTACCCTGCTAATCCCCTGTCACTAAGGGGTAATTTAGCATGGCCAGTACACCTAATCTGTACATCTTTGGAGCGTGAGAGGAAACTGGAGAACCCGGAGGAAACCCACGCAGACACGGGGAGAATGTGCAAATTCCACATAGGCAGTGACCCGAAATTGGAATCAAACCCGGGTTCAGGTTCCAAACAATTGGAATTGGATGAAGATCATCCTTGTGAGCCAATGAAAAGGGAGAAGAAAGGCAATGAAAAATGATTAAATATAGTGTCAAAAAGACATTGTAAAAAATACCGTGAAAAACAAGAAAATGGGGGAAATGAAAGAGTGACTGCAAACACAGGGATTTTGAATTAAAAATGGAAAATTTGGGGAATCCTCAGCAAGTTCTCCAACGTTCAAAAGTGGAAACAGGCAAAGCACCAAAAATGGGGGAAAATCATTAAAGCCCAGGATTGTTAAAGAGGTCTGCATATACTGCCAGGAGACAGTGTTCCAGGCTGACAAAGGTGCTCTCTCTGAATGTTATCCCACCCTTTCTTTCACAGGATGTTTTTAATGGTGTGAGGCAGTGTGATTTTCAAATTGCTTAGTTATTCAAAAAGTCAAAGGTCTGCTGAATTCCATGGAAATGATATCAGCAAATTGGAATCATACATGGCAAATCATAGAACCCACTGCCACCTTTACTAATGCAGCTTGACCAAGGATTGGACCTGGGACCCAGCTGATTTATATGACACAGTATTATTTGATTTGATTTGATTTATTATTGTCAAGTGTATTGGGATACAGTGAGAAGTAATACTTAAGTGCTATACAGACAAAGCATACCTCTCATAGAGTATATAGGGAAGAAGGAAACAAGAGGGTGCAGAATGTAATGCTACAGTGACAGCTAGGGTGCAGAGAAAGATCAATTCAATATCAGGTAAGTCCATTCAAAAGCCTGACAGCAGCAGAGAAGAAACTGTTCTTGAGTTGGTTGGTATATGACCTCAGACTTTTGTATAATTTTTCCAATGGAAGAAGTTGGAAGAGAGAATGTCCAGGGCATGTGGGACCCTTAATTATGCTGGCTGCTTTGCCGAGGCAACAGGAATTGTAGACAGAGTCAGTGGATGGGAGGCTGGTTTGCGTGAAGGATTGGACTTTATTTCCGACCCTTCTTGTGATCATGATCAGAGCAGAAGCCATACCAAGCTGTAATATATTGTGTATCACATGTATACATGTATTATGTGGCTGTGCCGTCACTTACAGAGCAACACATTTATATTTAAAAAAAAATATTCATTAGCTGGTCCCTGATTCAGAGATTGCCTTATTATCAAGTGTCCCTTCCCAACTGATACCAAATCACACGAAGTAAAGACTTTCTTCGTTAAGGTACTGATAATGGGGATATGGTGGGGGATTTGTCATGGTTGGGGAAGGTTGAAAACTTTTAGCAAACACATAAAAATGATACTGAATGGACATTTTTAAGCTGACCCACATCTCAGTGAATTGAGGCAGATACTTTCTGCTGGTCTCGCGTCGATGTTTGATTGTGTTTGTTGCTCAGAGCTGAATACTTTCTCTGTCAGCAGGGGGTTAGTAAAGGATGGCGGGAACGGTGTGGTAAACAAAGCTGGGATTTGCGTTTTAAAGTCAGGAAGCAAACTGGTGACTGCCCTTGAAAAGTCACAAGGAAAGATGGGAGCTCACACAAATCTACTTAATGGCCTGTTAGAAATCCCTGACTCCGGGGAACATGGTTACTCCCTCTTTTATCTCACTTCCCATTCCATCACACACTGCCACAGTCTTTGAATCCATCTCGATGTTAATTTGTTGGGACATCCATTAAACTACAAAAGGAACATGAATCAGAAAGGCAAGAAAAAGACTTTAAATTTACCTCGATATAAATCATAAGAAGCATCTTAAGCATTTTCGTATTACTAAAATATAGTACAGGAATTTAATCCTAATCTTTGTGAGATTCCGTTATGTATTGTTACTTTGAAAACACTGAACAAGTTGTAGAGTTAGTAATTGAGATTTATCCACAGCAAAGTGAGATATACAATATGAGAAAGGATTATTAACCCAGGTAGTGTGATGGTTTAACGTGCTTGCTGCAGTCTGACGATCTGCTGATACAGCTGGAAAAGCTCAGCACAAACATCCAAACGCAGAGCAGTCAGTCATCACTGTCATTTCACTGAGACACCTCGTCCATTCACCCACTGACACACTGAACTGAATCTTTCCCAAATCTATTTGGATAAATTTGATTTCACTGATCCCACCATAAGGTGGACTAAGTCAGTGAGTTCCTTAGTCTGCCACTGAGTGCCCTGGGTCACCCAAATTAGCCCACCACAAAACTTAGAAGTATTTCTACACATTCCCAAATTTGTATCCGTAAAGCTGCCTGTCCATGCTGACTGAATAATATACTGTTTCATTGGCTTGTGTTCATTTTGGAATAAAGTAGAGGACAGGATTTTGCCGGATCTCCAACGTTGGAGTTTAACAGTAGTCAGGACTCTGCAACGTGTGTGGAACAGTCACCCGGCAGAGATTTCCCTGAATGGTCAATGAGTGGCTGAGGGCAGGCTGACCATCCGGTTAAGGACATTGAGTGGATTCTTGAAGTGGGGGTAGGGGTGGGTCAATAGGATGCTGGCCCAGTATTGAAGAAGAGGCAGAATGCTCTGCTGTTGCTTCAACATCAATTTTTTAACTCAATGAGTAGGCTTCAAAAATGTAAAAATGTTGAAGCAGCTCCCTCCTCAAGGCAGTCAGGAAGGTGGAGAGGGCCTGATTGGTGCACTAGGCCCCCAGGTCTGGTGTAGGAAAACTTTCTTCAGGTTTCTGGCCTAGTCCCCCACACTTCCAGGGCCCGAGGCCAATTAGAAAATTCCATTCAGCCTCTGACAGTTGGTCCTATATAGTCCCTATGGCCCGAAAGCGATGTCCTGTTATTTGTGGGTAGCTACCACTGCCTTGCTCTCAGCCCACCTGTTGGAAAATGGGCCGAGAGTAAGATGGCATTGGGAAAAAGGCCCAGAGGCCGACAGCATGAATATTCACACCAGCCCACCCCTACATGAAGATCAAAGAATGGTACAGCCCAGGTACAGGCCCTTCAGCCCAACTCCATATGCATGGGTGTTGTTACTCATGGATGTTCACATTAAGCAGGAATATGTACATGTCATGAACATGTAATTATGATATTACAAACTTTAAGGCAACTCCTTAAATGGAAAATTTCTGTTTGCATTGAGTTTAAAAACCTTTTTCAAAATGGGAGTATGGACAGACAACCTATCACCTTCCTGAGTTTATTCAAACCTTGTCAGATTTATAGCTCTATATGTGTCATTAAAATTTCTGAAAAATAGACATGCTAAATCTTTTAGTCTTGAGCTCATCAGGAAGCTCACAAGGAATTACCAAACCATAACGGGGGGAATCAATTTATACTGCACAAGAAGAGAGTTCTGACTGGTTGACAAAAGGACTCTGATTGGTGGAGGCGTTACCATGGAGAAGGCAGTATGGAACAATTAACTGTCCAACTCTGTTTAAATCCAAATCAGGCAGCTCAGCTTTGATTGGTCAAGCTGTTATCCTGAGGAATGAAGCAGGGAGTGGCTTCAGCTTCTGTTTAGATGAAAAAGGTACAAAGTGTGGACCTGCCCCTTCACTCTGTAAAGGACAGGCTCTGTGTGTGAGCTTGACCATTTTAAATTGCCTTTCATGTAATTCTTAGCAGAATCAGGATTGTTTAGCAAGTGCTGTCCTATGGCAGAAAGATGTCCAATGTTGGACACTATTTTTTGAGTTTTGTAAGCATGGGATTGCTTCCCTGGGGAACGTTATACACGTGAAACAGGGAAACTTTGAGGCCTTGTTGATAAATGAGGAACTCAAGTCTGCAAATCTGAATGAACTGCTGATAGTTTTTGCTTTGTCTGTAACGCAGCCTGTGTTGACACCGATCAACTTGGTGGGGTGGTACAGCAAGAAGTGCTATAATTTTAACAGTATATTTGCCTGGTCAGCATGGCAGCACAGTGGTTAGCATTGCTGCTTCACAGCACTAGGTTCAATTCTAGCCTAGGGTGACTGTGGAATTTTTCACATTCTTCCCATGTCTATGTGGGTTTCCTCTGTGTGCTCCAGTTTCCTCCCACACTCCAAAGATGTGCAGGTTAGGTAGACTGGCTGTGCTAAATTGTCCCTTAGTGTTTAAAGATATGCAGGTTAGTTGAAAGTGTGGATATGGGGATAGGACAAGGATGGGCTTGGATAAGACATTCTGTCAGAGTCTGTGCAGATTTGATGGGCCAGATAGCCTCCTTCTGCATTGCTGGGACTCTGTGATTCTAAGCCATAACAAACTGCCTGTGGGTTCAACCAGGTGTCTATGGGACTTGCTCCCCTGGCAGGTGGGCACCCTGCTCTCAAGAGCTGCTGGCCAAACTCCAGAGCTCAGTAATATCTACGGCTGGGAAGCAGATCCAGGGAGAAGAGAAAATGGATGTCAGTGAATTGGTCTCCTTTGGGTTGGGAGGGATTGGCAACCTGAGTGGGTTGTGGTGGCCAGGGAGACTGGAGTGGGGGTAAAATGTGAAGAGGGGTATCCCACTGCACACATGGCACACTGTCCTCCCTTCACAGGCTTGAAACACTTGTATTTAAACACTGGCTGCCCACTCCTGCCTGCCCAAGCTACCTGAATTACAGCATGGGTAGCATTTTATCTGGGTGTTGACTTGGTAACAAACTCGATCAACCCTTAATTACTAATTTAAAAATTACATGTGTAATGCCTCTCTTGGTGTTTTGCCATTTACGGTGTCGCAACAGACTGGGGCTGGGTGGAAAGGTAGTGGGCTCACCACCCTTGTATTTAACATACCCCCCCTCCCCACTGAAAACACATCCAACCAAGTCCATAAACCCAGCCCATTATTTTCAACAGCACAACAAGCTGGATTCACTCAGGATTCAGACACAGCATTTGACTTCTCGTTGCCATCACTGACTTCCCAAAAAGCTAATTGCTAAGATGCTTCCAAAAGATAAAGGTACGTTTACACTCTTAGAAATACAACGCATGTGCACAATCACAAAGGCCCCCTTAAAGCCAGTTATCTGTCTTAATTGCATTTGCCTTAAATCAGTCATTAGTGACCACTGAGTGAAAGAACTGAGAGTGTCCAGGGGTTGTGCTTAAGCCTCTTGAAGATTCGCCATGAAAACAAGGAAAGACAAATCAGTTTTTTCTACTCTTTTGTTTACAAAGAGAATGGGTCAAACAGTTTAATGAGAGGATTACTCATGCTTCAGTTCTATTGAAGAAGATTAATTGATATTTTCCTATAAGGGATTTAACCAGGTGGGTCCAATCTACCAGTCTTTATACTTGTTGAAGCTGTGATCAGTGGAGCAAGCTTTGACCACGCTTTCCCAGGAAGTTATTCCTTTTCTATAACAAACATCTTGTCTCCGTATCGTGGTTTCTGTTAAAATTAGAGAGAAACTTAGTATTTGCTGTTAGCTCAGAGTTGACGTTTATCAGACGCATTGTGAAAAATTCAATGCAAAAACACATTATTTATCTCAGGCCACGATGGAAGGATTTGGATAGAGGAGGATGATAGAACAGTTCAGTCTTAATGTTGCACGAAACCAGCGTTATCCAATCTGGAAACACAAAGCTCACAGGACCACTCAATTCTGCATTCAAAGGTGAAGCAATTATTTCTCTTTCACTGGTTTCCAACTCTCCAAATCCCTTTTCCTTCTTAAAACCAACATCATTGATCAAACTTCTACTCAGCTGTCCAAGTGTATCCTCTGGGTTGAGGTTAGTTTCAGCCTGATGTGTGTCTCTGTGTAGTACCCTCAGATCATTCACTGTATCAAAGGCACAATGTCAGTGGAAGCTGTTGAGGTGATTGCAGGTGTGTCGGAGATTTGTGGAACTGGATGAGATTACAGGAATACAGAGGGGAAGAGACACATCTTTAAAAAATGCCAGATGTGCTTGAGTATGAGCCAATAATGATCAACAAGTACAGGTGACTGGGATTCTGTGAGAGTTAGGACAGGGGGAGCAGAGTTTGGGATGACTTCAGGTTTACTGAGGATAGAATCCAGGGGCAGAAAGAGAAACTGCTGGAAAATCTCAGCAGGTCTGACAGCATCTGTGAAGAAAGAATGGAACCAATGTTTCAAGTCTAGGTGACCTTAGAGCTAAGGACAAAGAAAATCAGAAAAGGTTTATACTATCGGTGGGGGGGCGGTGTAATTGGACAAGAGGAATGTAAATGAGGATAAAGGCAGCTGAGACAGGTGCTGAGTGTGTCCATTGAGAGGTCAGAACAGAGGTACGGATGGTCAAGGCAGTTGGCTTAAAGGAGGGGGGGTAGTGGTGATGCAAGGGGCAAGAAAGAGAACTGAAAAGGAGAACAAGTGGAAAAATGGAAGAGAAAGAAGGATGATAAACATGGATGAACAAGATGAAAAGAAGAAACAGAATAAAATAAAAGAAATGGAAATGAGACGACAGTGAAGGGGACCGTTCAAACTCTAGACTTGCTGAATTCAATGTTCAGTCCAGAAGTGTCCAATCGGAAGATGAGGTGCTGTTCCTCCAATTTATGCTGGGGTTCAGTAGAACTTTGCAAAAGGCCAAGGATGGACATGGGAACAGGGGAGTGTGCTGAAATGGCAAGTGACAGGAAGGTCTGGGTTCTGCTTTCGGACAGACCAAAGGTTTTGCACTTATCATAGAATCCAGGGGAATAGTTAGGGGTGCGTTAACATAGTCAAGACCAGAGTAACAAAGACATATGTTACAATCCTAGTTGATCTTATAACTGGACGATAAAATCCCAGGATGAACCCTTGCTCAAAACAAACGTAATATTGACTGTTCTTTATCAAACACAGAGAAACAGAATCACAGCACCACTAATTCGCTTTAGCAAAAAATACTTAGTCAACGTGAAAATAATTGGATTATAATACAAAATGCCATTTTCATAACTCCCCACCCCCTCCCCCCCATTTCCCCACTGCCACCCCTCACCACCCCCATACCACTTAGCTTAACAAATAAACACAGGTTTTAAAATTAACACAGTTGACAAAATACATTCAGATTGGAGAATTGCTCCCTGCACGCCCTAGGCAGCTTTGACTTTTTCATAGAATCAGAATATCCCTACAGTATGGCAGGAGGCTATTCGGCCCATTTTGTCTGTACCAACCCACCAACAGAGCCTCTTACTGAGGACCAGCCCCACCCAGTCCCTGTTATCCACTAATCACCTAATCAACATATCTTTGGACACTCGGGGACAATTTAGCATGGCCAGTCCACCAAACCCACACATCTTTGGATTGTGGGAGGAAACCCATGCAGACACAGAGAGAACATGCAAACTCTACCCAGATTGTCACCTGGAATTGAACTTGGGTCCCTGGCGTTGTGAGGCAGCAGTGCTAATCACTGTGCCACTGGCTGCCCTCGAGAGTCCTCCTCACCTTGTTCCTCTTTAAGCTCTGTTACCTCTGCTCAGCTCCCAGCTACACAGTTATCCAAAGTCTGCTCCTGCTCTCATGTTTTGGAGCAAATGTCTGGTTCAAAAGCTTAGGAATGAACTTGAGGTCCTTCAGCAGCTGCTGAACCACTTCCTGTGGGCTTTAGCAAGTACCAAAGACTTGTACTATTGTAACAGGCCTGAGTATGAATCAATGAATAATTTTAAGTAGAACGGGAGGAGCTTCCTGTGGCGTAGGCATATGCTCAGCCAAACATGACTAAGAGGTGGCATTAGCTTGAGCATTGAGCTCCAAACTGGCAGTGTTGGCATGAAGATTGAATTGAATTCTTTAAAGGGGCCTAAGAATCAAGGTCGGCATTTATTACCCACCCCTAATTGCCCTTAAGGCAGTGATGAGCCAACTTATTGAACCACTGCAGACACGCGGGCTGGAATTCTCCAACACCCTGCCACTGCTGCCAGTGAGAATGGAGAATTTGGAATTCAGCTAAAACACTGCTCTCTGCAGCGGGACTGGAGATTCCCAGCTGCGGGTAAGGTCAGAAAAGTCCGGCCACGATGTAGTTAGCATCCACAGTGTTGTTAGGGAGGGAGAATGAATCAAGAAATAGGAAACTAAATAATGATCTGCCTAATTGACACAGTTCCAACGGACACACAATACACACGTGTTATCGTTTATACTGATCTGTTGTGATGGGCAACAGAATGTGTGTGGGTGCAGCACTGACACCTCTAAGGCCAATGGTAACATCTAAAACAAAGATACCACTGCATGTTTCACAAACAGATAACAGTGTGGGTAGAGTTGAAGCTTTATTAATAATTTTACATCAGAAAACACACTTTACTTTCCAGATCACCAATTTCCAGTGAAATAGCTGCTGGCATAGTTCAATAGTGTAATTCTCATCTTCCAAAACTCTTCTGCCAAGAAATGCAAATATTTTTGCTTTTGCTCCTGTTTTTCATTTCTCTGAGGCTTCTCCTTGAGCTCATTTTAAAACCTTCCCTCCAACTCGGTGTTTTTCCAAATTGTGAAGTTTTATTCCTTAATTCCTGACCCTCAAAATGTTTTCCCAAATCTAGTATGCAATGAGAAATGTCAGTGAAAGCCATACTAATTGGTGTTGGTGGAGGTTGGAGATGACAATGCGTGTCGGAGCCAAATGTTGTCGCACACTTGGCTGCCAATTTGGGAATAATGATGTTAGGAGAAGGGCCTTTCCTGGGCCACATATATAACATTTCATCAAAATGTTTGGATTGGCAACCAACTTGTTTCCTAGAAATTCAGCAAAATAATTTGACAATGGGTCAACCAAACTCTCAACATTGGCTCCATTCTCTCTCCACAGACACTGTCAGACCTGCTGAGATTTTCCAGCATTTTCTGTTCTTGTTTCAGATTCCAGCACCCACAGTAAATTGTTTTTATCTCAAAATAATTTCCTGTTCCATTTGTGATCTTATTACTGGTACATTAATGTAAGGCAGATTAAATATCAGTATAAAAAGTCATAGGGGACTCTGGAAATTGGAATATGACTGCTGATCATACAGCACATGGAAACTTCTTCCAATAGCTGGTCTCACTGCTTGAGATTCATCCTGCATCCTGTGCAAAGCTAATCTTAATAGCTGTCAGATAGCCCATCGTTGTTTTTTATATCAGAATCCAGCCAATGTTCTTGTCCACTTTTTTCTACCATTTGAAGTATTGTTAAGTTCGAGTTTCAGGGAATTTGGCAGCTAAAACACATTCAGTATTATTGGATCCAGAAAGTAAGTGTCTCTCCAACCAGAAACCTCCCCCTCCAATCAACCTCTAGCTTAGCAATAAGAAAATGGACAAAAGGAAACAGAACAGTATGCCAGTTGGTCTAACATCTGTTGTTGGGAAATTGCTGGAGTCTATAATTAAGGGTAAAGTCACTGAACACCTTGAAAATTTCCAGCTGATCGGAGAGATTCAGAATGGATTTGTACAGGGTAGTCATGCCTGACAAACCTGAGAGGATTTTGTGAAGAGGTGTTTAAAGTAAATTTGCCATAATCTCAGTTGGCCACAGGCTGCCCTCTCTCCCCTCCTGAGGGACAGAGCTGACTGGTGGTGTTTAATCTGAGGACCGCCACACCTCAGGTGAGGGGTAAGGTTGGGACCTGGATGAATAACGCTGGCCATTATGGGAATTGAACGTGTGCTGTTGGTATCACAAAGCAGTCACCCAGCCAACTGAGCTGAACTCTGAGTGGGGGGGATCTTGGGTCTTGGGAAGGTCAGAGACTTCAGTTTGGGAGCAGGGAAATCACAACTGTGATGGTTTTAAAAGATATGTTACAGGCCGTAAAGGTTTTAACAAATTGCTAGAGTCTGGAGTAAAAAGAATTTTATTGAAAGGATGTTCACATTACTGATTGCTGAGATACACTGCCTGTGCACACAGCAGATGTCATCAATGACATCACGTGATCAGTGTCTTAAAGTGACCCTGTTCCACTTCAAAGCTGAGAAAGCATTGGAAATAATGTGAATATTCAACACTTTTTAAATCAGCGCTTCCTGACACCAGTAACAGTGTACACTAACAAACAAAATGAACAATTTATAAACACTAGTTAATGGGTCAGATATTTCCAAGCCACCATTCTGTGCCATTATCAGTGAACCTCAGGCATTTGTTTTTCTTTGCTGCAATCTCTGGTATCTTTGGCTTGGTTTGAATGCTTTTCGAGGTTGTCTTAACTGGAGTTGACATAATGTCCTGAGGTTGACTCGGTGTTGAAGAATTCATGTCTGAGGGACTGACTGTCTTCCCCAGTTGATTTGGGTAGTGTTAGATTCTCAGGAAGCTCCAGTTATCTCTTGGCACAGTTTGATGTGGACCCTCTGTCGGTTCTACTCTGGCAAATTGGTCCTTGTTGCCAAAAGTTGATCCACAGTCTCCCCCATAATACATCATCTCATATCTGTATGGTGCAGGAGACTGGTTCTGTCTGTGCTAAGATGACAGCAGGTGTACACTTTTTTTATTTGTAATACAGTTCCTTGCCAGAACTTCTCGACTCTGAAGAAAAACATAATGTCACATCTTGCTCTCTTAAAATACAACCTGATTCTGCCATTTATTCTCAATATTGTCTCTTGTCTTGGCTGATCAAATATTGTGTTTAGTTAACTTTTAACCATGACCAATGGCAGACAAACTTGGGTTGTTGAGTGTGCAGTATTTCAGTACGACTGTAGCAATTGGCTCAATCATTTAGACAATGAATCTTGCTCTCGAGCTACCTTCAGTGAATGTTTCATCGTCTGAATATTTGTGATTGGATGGTAAGGGGTGGATCTGTGGTTTGATTTGATTTATTATTGTCACATGTATTAGTATACAGCAAAAAGTATTGTTTCTTGCATAGTATACAGACAAAGCAAAGGAAATGAGAGAGTGCAGAATGTAGTGTTACAGTCATAGCTAGGGTGTAGAGAAAGATCAACTTAATGCAAGGTAAATCCATTCAAAAGTCTGATGGCAGCAGGGAAGAAGCTGTTCTTGAGTCAGTTGGGAAGTGATCTCAGACTTCTGTATTTTTTTCCTGACGGAAGAAGGTGGAAGGGAGAGTATCTGGGGTGTGTGGGGTCCTTAATTATGCTGGCTGCTTTTTGGATGTGTTGAATCCATTTTCCTTTAAAGAGTCTGTGAATTCTTGCGAAATGAGCTCTGGCCCATTATTACTCAAGTTGTTCAAGCTGAGTGAATCTGCTGAAAATTTCACCCAGTCTTTCAGTTGTTCTCTTTGAGGACATTGTCTTCATCATGGCATGCTGAGTGTGTGTCAGCTAGAATGAGAAACATCTACCCTAAGAATGTTCCAGAATCACCAAAGCCTTTGATATTTGAATCGTGCTTTGTGTAGCATGATTCCCAAATACTGCTGGGAACCTGGATCCACATTTACCTGGACAAGAGCTCGATTGAGGTTAATTTTACTGAAGTTTTGGCCTCCAAACAGCCCAGAGAATAAACCATCGATCAGAGGCAGAGGGTACTGCTCTGCACATAGTACAGGATTGATACTGATTTCAAAATTGTCCAAAATGCATATCGATCCATCCTCCTTCATCGTGGGTACAGTTAATGTGGCCCAATCACTCTCATTAATGCATTTGAGGAATCCTGTTTGACCAATTACTGTAATTCTGCCTTTCCCCGATTTGGTGTACGGCACTGAGTGAACATTGAAGCATCTTGCCTGACTTTCTGCCTTAATCTTTAGCTTCACTGAAATATTCTTCCTGCATTCTGGCTCATCATCAAAGACAATGGCATTTTTCTTCAAGAATTTAAGCAGACCTGCTTCAGAATCTGTCATGAGATTTATCTTGACCCAATTTAATCTGATCTTTCTCAGCCAGGTTCTTCAGCCATTAGCACTGGATAGTTTCCTTTAGCAATGTGCAAGGACAGTTCTGCAGACTGTCCAATCAACTGCGTGGTTACATCTGTACGGCCTCTCAGTGGAACCACATCTCCAGTACAAGTTTTTAACACCATATTCCAGGGTACAAAGCTAATATGTCAAAACTTTTTTTTGGTAAACAATTTCTGGTACCAGTGAAACTGCGGTTCCAGTTTCCCCACTGCAGAGGTAATAATACATGAACAGCAGATAAGATTGCACCCATAATTTTTTTGAAAGAGAAATATAATTCTCACTGTCAATATATAGCTTGAACTTAATTGTTCAAATATTTAACTCAAAATATTGAGCAGTAGCAATTATATTTGTGCATTGAAATGAACAGAATTATAGCAAGGTTAGGATTTATCTACTCAGGCTATTCTTCAGTTTCAATTAATACTATCATATTATATTTTTATACGTCCCTGTGCGTTCACAATAGTTAGCTCACTTTTAAATGCCAAAGCTGTTGAACACTTCTGCAAGTTGACATAAATTATGTTCAATATAAAAAGCTTAATTTCAGAATAAAATTCTTCCAATTAAATTCCAGAGAGTTACTTTTATGGAAGGATCCCTATCGAATATAAAATAACAATATAGCTGTCACCCATTAACTGATTCATGTTCAGGTAAATCCCCTCCTATGGCATGACTGAAATATCCACCCTAAAGCATCAATGTCAGACTGCGCTTGGCTGTAAGCTGGTATATTTACATTTAAACATCAAAATGTGATTCAATCGACATTTTCTAGCAACATTCAGTTGGAAGTACAAACTAATTTTGAAGTGAGCTCTGATATTCAACAAGTACAAATTTTATTGACCCTAATGCTGGCAATTGCAGTTAACCCTATTGATTTCAATAAGCACATTAAAATAGCTTAGTGAGGAATGTTTTACCACAAGCCACTATAGTATGACCACTGTGTCAGCTATTCTAGGCTTCAAGTCCTGACCACCCAGACAAAGACTGGATGTATTGATCCATTTAAAAAGCCCGTCTTTGATAAATACTACATTATCACGACAAGTCTTGCAGTCAAGTTAGGAGAGCTGGGAGGGCAAGTGTAATCAGAGCAAATAGCATGAAAGCTGATCTGAGTTTGCTCACTTCCTGTGAGATGGAGAAAAAATAAGTGTGACACAGCAATCACTGTTGTTACTCTTAGTGAATTCACAATGGAATATCCAAGCAAGAAGCCAGCACAGAAATCTTAAAGAAAATAAAATCAGAAGAAAAGACAGGAGCCAAAAGTTACTATTTGCAATGAAAGCATCTAAAATAAATGTTTTAAATGCCACCATTGGAATAAGAGAATGAAAAAACACTCAGATACTACAACACAAACAGTAATCCTGAGGCTCTGGTGATCTATTTTTCTCCTCTTTAACACATTTAAGTTAAAACCCAGGATCCTAAGAAAATAGAAATATGAGAATCAGGAGCAAAAAGCAATTTTGTCCTTTCAGCCTGCTCCGCCATTCCATCAGATCTTGGCTGATCTCTCCCTGGTCTCAAAATCCCCTCCCCACCTGCTCCCATATCCCTTTTTTTATTAGAAATATATCTATCTCCTTCTTAAAACCATTTAATGATTCAGATTCCAACTAAGCTGAAGTAAAAGCCTTCACTGGTGACTATAGTCACTTACCAAAAATAAGCTGACTGCACTTGAATATTGACACTTGGTGAATAATTCTGTGCACCCACATTCCCTGCAGTCAAGGTTGCAAGTTGAAAACTCTGAGGCACATTGCCCATGGCTCGGTAACTGAGTGAGATGAATTATGAATTATGGGCACTGCATACTTGAATATTGGATAAAGACTTGGATTATATTGAACCAATCACAGTATTGTTGAATTAAACTCAACTGAAAGTAACGATTGGGAGTTTATTCCAGGTATATTCACAGTCATCATACTTCAGATTATTGCCTTTTCCCTCAAAATATGTTCCAAAGAAAAGTTTGAGAATTTTGAAGACTGATCCATTCAGTGGATGTTTCATTTTGACCAAGGTCACGCAGCGAAGCAAAGTGTTACGGAGTCAGTTGGTTTTTGTGGAGAAATCCACCAGGTATTCCTACCATTTTCACTTCACTGTTGACAGTGCTCAGTTGGGAAAATTTCCATCCACATTGATAGTTATCTGTGTGCGATTATTCTTCTTTCCTGAGTTCCAGTGGAAAGTGGTAATTATAGTAACTTTCATCCTTCCCAAATTCATTTACTTCCACTTGTACGATTGGTGTGGATTCGATGGGAGCTGAACAGGGAGATTGAGTGGTTTGGATTCCCAGAAGCTACTTGGCATTTCACCAGACCAGGCAAGTTTTTAGCTTTGACACAACCTTTAACCCAGAAGCAGGACAATAAGGAAAATTTGTAATTCATTTAAAATCTGTAGAATCCATCATTGTTTTTAAGCATGTTTGAAAATTATTTTTAAGAGTTTGCATCAATTGTAAAGAGGCCAATTGTAATTTTCTTGGATAAGAAGAAATACTGGTCCAGGTAACCTGCTGAACCTTGACCTGGAAGGAATATCAATAGGTTAAGAAAGGAGCTGGCTGGCAGACTCAAAGGGGAGCTATGAGCAGAAGAGCTGCAGGGTGTGAGCAATCAGTGCATGATGCAAATACAAAGAGAGGACAGGCAGAGGAATACTGAGCTCTGATGAGGAGAAGCAGCAAATCTCTCCCAGAAAGAGGTCAGTATTTTTGCTTTGCAGAAAAGGAGACAAAAGTTTTTAGAAATACTGTGTATGATAGCTGAAAATTTCTAAAGCCTGAAGTGGTTAAACCAGGAGTCGGCATGTTATCACTGAATAGTTACTCTCTGGGAGGAAGCCATATGACCAATCGTGTTTGGACCAACTCTCTGAACAGTTTTCCCCTCCCTTCTCCACCTAACCCTGCACATTCCTCCTTTTACACATAACAGTCTAATTACCTTTACAATGCCTCCATTGTACCTGCTTCCACCATACTCTTGGGTTGTGCATCCCAGACCTTAATGAGTCACTGCATGAACAAGTTGTTCTCACATACCTTTTGCTTCTTTTATCCTTAAATCTTTGAATCTGTGCCCCCTCGTCCTTGAGGAACAACTGTTTAACCGACCTGACTCTCTCATGGTTTTTGAATGCTTCCATCACATTTTCTCTCCACCATCTTTTCTCCAATGAAACAATGCCAAAATCTCCAATCTATCTTCATAATTGAGGTTCCTCAGCCCTCAACCATTCTTCTGATTTTTTTTTTTCGGCCCAGAACTGAATGCAATATTTCAGCTCAGGCCAAACTAGTGTCTTCAACAAATTTAACATAACCTTCTTGCTGCTGTACTCCATGTCCCTATTAATAAAACCTAAACTACAGTCTGCCTTATTAACTTCTCTCTCAGCTTGTCCTGCCACCTTTTAATGACTTATACACCCAATCCCCTCTGTTCTTGCTCCTGCCCCTCCTGTATCTATTGGTTTGTATTATCTATCAATGTTCTTCTATTAAAATGAATCACTTCACATTTCTCCACATTGAATTTCATCTGTGATTTGTCTACATGTTCCACCAGCTTGTTTGTGTCCATTTGAGCTTGTTGGTTTGTCAGTTAAAAGGGAACTCTTGTTCCAAAGGGTAGAAGCTCTTTATTCATTCATGAGACATGGGTGTCACTGGCTGGCAAGCATTTATTGCCCATCCCTAGTTGCCCTTGAGAAGGTGGTGGTGAGCTGCCTTCTTGAATCGCTGCAATCCATGTGCTCAGGGTTGACCCACAATGCTGGTAGGGAGGGAATTCCAGGATTTTGACCCAGCCACTGTGAAGGAACGGGGATATATTTCCAACTCAGGATGGTGAGTGACTTGGAGGGTAAATTGCAGGTGGTGGTGTTCCCATGTGTTTGCTGCCCTTGTCCTCCTAGATGGAAGTGGTCTTGGGTTTGGAAGGTGCTGTCTAACCATCTTTGGTGAATTGCTGCAGTGCATCTTGTAGATAGCACACACTGCTGCTACTGTGCGTCAGTAGTGGAGGGAGTGGATGTTTGTGGATGTGGTGCCAATCAAGCCGACTGCTTTGTCCTGGATGGTGTCAAGCTTCTTGAGTGTTGTTGGAGCTGCACTCATCCAGGAAAGTGGGGAGTGTTCCATCACACTCCTGACCTGTGCCTTGTAGATGGTGGACAGGCTTGGGAAATCAAGAGGTGTCTTATTGATGATCATAACTATTTGTCTGGCAGTAACCTTCAGGGGTACAGTGGAAGCAGGCCAGTAATCATTCCCTTGGAATCACTGGAAAACCTTTTGTTAATAATTTACTTTTTATAAAATCTTACCTTAGGCCACAAAACAGCATCGCTGAAGAACTCTGCATCAAATAGCTCGTCCTTACTCATTGCAGATCAACTGTGGTGAAAGGTATCGATGTAGGGGGGCCTGCTTTTGTTTTGGGGATTGTCAATATTGCCTGAACAATGGCCCATGATCCAGAGGGGAATTTTTATGAATGCTTGGGGCAGGACATTGGGCTGCAGTTCCAGTTTCTACCCCCTAACATACTAGGCAAGATTTTCCAGTCACACTCGCCCCAAGGCTGGAAAAACCCATTCAAGGCCAATGGACCTTTCCATGGTCTGCTCCCTGCTCACTATGATTCCTGTGGCAGGTGGGAAGGGAAAATTCCTCCCATCAAATCAGAAGGTGAAACTTCTTAACCTTCGCTTCAGAAACCTTTCATTTTTAAAACTTCATCCTATCTTCTTATTAACTTGAAAACTAATTAATCAAAGCTGTTTGCAAACTAATATTACAGAGGTCCATACATATGCAGTAGAAAGTTACTCTAAATGTACCATTTTAATCAGTTGTAAGTTTATTGGCTCGGGCTATTTCTTTTTACAGATTTATTTCCATTAATTTCGCTTGAAAGTAACAGTCAAAAGTCATGCAATAAACTACATATAACACTATTAATAGTGTGAAATATCTTCACATTGTGCCTGTGCTATTTTAAGTTTTGGGTCATGATTTTTTTTCCATCCGTGGAAGAACACCTGGAACAAATTGTTACTCTTGTGACACCTAATACGGAGCTATTATTGTTTTGTTTAATTCTGCAAAAACTCTGAGTCTTGCTCCATAAATTGACATTTTGTCTCTTTTGAGAAGGATCTGGTCTAGTGGGACAAAATGTCCTTAAAATGAGCCATTAAAAGATGACACTGAAATGGTTAGAAGCACTAAGCTACAACACTGCACTGAACAGCTTTATAGAAGTGATCAGTTGCCAAACCGCACGGCTAGCTCTTAAATTTTTAATATGCCTTTTAAGTGAAGATTTTGCTTATCAAGGAGAAAGATTCTCAGGGAAAATATTGATATTGATTCCATCATTTTAGATGTAACTGATCCTTTAAGTAATTTTTCTTGGTTTCAGTGCCAGTTTTTAAGTGTGTGTGTGGACTGAGTAAATCATTAAAGAGCGTGTTCATTTAAAATTCTGAGTCTAATGCGTGAAGGATTCTTCAGTGCACTCATCGCAACATCTGTTGCAAGCAAACTCATTCATTTCACCAATGTAAAAGCAAAACAATATCTATACAGGGAACTAAATTATGAAAATTAAACCTTCCTTCAAGTGCTTTTAGAAGGTGCCTTAATTGATTATTTTGTGGTGGAGTTTAATTCAAGATATTGATTACTTTGTTAAGCTAATATTGGACAGGAATCAGGAATAATAGATATCAAGAGACAAACTGACAGTTTAATCTTGCTATATTCCTTCAAATCAATCTAAAGCTTGCTTTGAAAATTATCAATACTTTATCACATTAGGATCCTCTTAACATATGTTAGTGTTTGTTGGATGTTCTGTCAGGTACCTGTGAATGTCACCTGCATACAAAAGCAGAATTTGGGAAGGTCTCATGTTCTTGATACATTGGTGATATTGTCACAAACCCTGAAATATTGTCACTCTAATGACTTCAATCAGGTTGTTGAGGTTGGTCTATTGGAATACATACTCTGAGTAAGGAGTCAATTGAGTCTTTTCCTTGTATTTAACTGGGAGTGTCAGTTCCTCTGGCACTCCTGAAGGTAGACTGCTTCCTGATACACTCTGTACTGCTGTTGGAATTGTAAATAAAGGGATTTTGGTAAAGAGATTTCTACCTGTGAAGACTTATTACAGTCACAAACCCTGAAATATGTATTTCTAAGCAGTGAAAATAGTAAATATATTGTACAAAGATTAATGGATCACATAACATTCTTTTGTATGTTGTAAAATTATCAAGGCCAGTTTGTGAGTCTGCAGCTAAAAAATGGCCACCATTGCTTCAGTGGAGACGGACAGACTGCAGCGCGTGTATCATCCTCCTGGGTGGACAGTGCACCCCAATAATAAAGCTCAAAATGACAATGGCCTTGAAAACAGGCTCCATAGCGCACTGACAGAATTCTAAAAGTGTCGACCAAAAGCATCTCCGGCACTTTATGGTGTTGTGTGCACTGAGCTCTGACTGTCGTATGGAAGTGGCAGAATCATAGAGTTGAATTTCACAGGCCGCCCACAGGTGCCCTATTCAGTAAGGCACACAGTTCTGTCCAGTTTACTGTGGATAAAGCCAGCTAGGCTGCCAGATTGGTGGAATTTAGCATGCTATCTGGCTTGCCACAGATGCAGGGGGCCATCGACTGTATAAATGTGGCTTTAGGAGCTCCTGAGCAGCAACTACAATGACTCATGGAAAGGAAAAGCTTCTACTCTCTCAACTCCAACTGACCAGTAACTACCAAAAGCAGATAATGTAGGACTGCACAAGGTATCTGGGATCCTGCATGGCTCTTAACATTTTGAGTCACTTGGCAGTGCCACAGAACCTCCTGGTCCCTCAGCACATTTTAAGGTTGGTTCAGCAGTGACAAAGACTACTCCCAAAAGATGAGGTTAATGATGCACATGCAACCGGCACAAAGTTCTTCAGAGCTGAGATACAATGCAGCTCATTCTGTTTGATCAAGTAGACAATTACCATCGTGAAGATGCATTTCCAGTGTCTCAGTTGGTCAGCCAGAGTTCTCCTGTATTCCCTCCCACGTGAAAAAAAGAAACTACAAAGGATCGTGAATGAAGCCCAATCCATCACGCAAACCAGCCTCTCATCCACTGACTCTGTTTCCACTTCCTGCTGCCTCAACAAAGCAGCCGGCATAATCAAGGACCCCACGCACCCCGGACATTCTCTCTTCCACCTTCTTCCGTTGGGAAAAAGATACAAAAGTCTGAGGTCCCATACCGACCGACTCAAGAACAGCTTCTTCCCTGTTGCTGACAAACTTTTGAATGGACTTACTTTGCATTAAGTTGATCTTTCTCTGTGCCCTAGCTCTGACTGTAACACTACATTCTGCACTCTCTCCTTTCATTCTCTATGAATGGTATGCTTTGTCAGTATAGCACGCAAAAAACAACATTTTTCACTGTACATTGATACATGACAATAATAAATCAAACCAAATCATCATGGTTTGCTGCCCCCTACCCATCCAAATGGCCAGTGGGGGGGGAGGAGGAAATGAGTTGCCAGATGGAGGAGTTACACATCTCCTTTGTTGGGATGGACATGGAGAGTTTCAGCTGCTCGAGAGTGAGGATGTTGAGGTCCCAAAGGAAGAGGCCTAGTGTGGCAGACACATCCGTTAGATAGCCACAGAGTTCCAGGATGATGCAATGAATAGCTCATGCGAGCCAGTTTCACCTGTGCCCTCCAAGCAGGTTTAATAGTAACACCTTCCTTGTTATCTCAGCATCTCAATGAAGGACATTGGTGTCAGAATGCATTGTCACAATCTTGTGTGATGGAGCCCTCATCCATGGCAGGCCAGGCAGCCTATGGAGTTTGTGGATATGGAAGAAAAACTCCACCAGGGCTGACTCTGAAGAAATTAGATATGGTGTAGACTTTCTGAGAATCACATCCACTTTCTACTGCCTGTTGTAACCTTTGTGAGGCAGGAGACGGATTACAAACCTTGGATCACTCACGGTAGTATACCTGGAGTGTTGTAAAGTGCCTTGTGGAGGACAATCATCGTTCACTGATCCTAAGATGAACAAGTGAGGTTGGATTTGAATCTGGACTGTGACATCTCTCCACAGGTGCCCCTCCTACAAGCATAACGTTCAGGCGGCTCCCACAGTCAGAATGACATGCAAGTTCTCTCTGTGTACCCAAACGGGTGCTGGAGTGTGGTGACTAGGGAATTTTCAATGCAGCTTCATTGCAGTGTTAATGTAAATCTCCTTGTGATACTAATAAATAAACTTAAGGTGATCTGTCTACTCATTGCCATGGATATGAGTCTGGTCACCTCTGTACGGACACAAAAGAGAATTTCAGTACCAGCATTGTCTAATCATTGAGTGAACCTTTCTCTGGATCTTCCATGTTGCTGCTTGGCACTGCCCTGGAATCGATGGCCCAGAACATGTTGATCTGTGTCCAAGCATTATTGACTAACTTGGTTGATAATAAAGAGCAAATATCCGATGTGACAGAGCTTCAGTCTGATCCCATTTGTGTTTTCCACGTTTTCCTTACAGCAGTTTCAGATACAAGTGTAGGAACCCAGCAGACTGCTGGCACTGTGACGGTCAGGTAATGCTGTCTGCCCATCAGAGAGCTGCTTCAGGAATATGTCAAATCTTCACATCTAGACCCTCAAATTCAATAATCCAACATTTTAAGCCTCGACATACACCTCTAATCTCACATGTTACAGACTAGCAGACATTTCAGGAATCACATTCCCCCAGCTAGGTCTATAGCTCTGCAGGTGGAAAATGGGAACTATCATCGGGGCAATGTTTAGCTGCACAAGCTCGTGTGCCATCATGCTACAGGCAACCAAGAGCAACTAAGGTCCCAACAACTCCTTGGAATGTAACCTACACTAACCTGCCGTTATACGGAGGTGATTGAAAGATGCACTGACCCCAACGTGAGTCGCCATTAAAACCTACAGAAACCTCCACAGAGCAGACTGCAGCACCAGCATCAGGAGAATAAAGCTCATCTCTGCTGTGGTTGTTGGGAATGTATCCAAGCCTAGTGGTAGGGTTAGGAATGTTAAGACATTTTGATGTCACTTTTGAGTCATGAATGTGCTAACGCTGTATAGAATTTGCACTTTTGTTAATACATTTGAGAGTGTGAATGTCTTGATTAACTCAATGTGATGTGGTTTAGTACATTGGGATTCTCGTAATTTTGAGGTTTAGCCATCCTCTCACTCAGTGACAGAGTGTCACTGTGAGGTTAACGTTCACGTGATGTCAACATTGAGCACAGTCTCTTCTCCCTTGTGTGATGTCAGGGATGTGCTAAAGTTTTTATTGGAAGTTTGTGTGTGTGATTTAAAGGGCTTGTAACCCTTCTTCACAATGACACACCATTGTGTGAGGATGGATCAGCAATCTCAGGGAGATTAGTGGCAATTGTCTCCTCAGTGGCCATGCCAAAGGAGATGACCTGAATGGGAGATGGAAATCCCCAAAGACTGCCTCATCTCACCAGCACTGTTACTGTGACTATGACTGCATCGCGTAGTTTCACTACTCTCACTGTTAAGTGAACAGTTCCCTGAGTGAATGTACACAAGGGACATCACTGGCCTTTGTAGACATCATAGCTGGTCACTCAGCAGGCTGGAAGATTCAAGTCTGAGCAAGTGCCTAATATATCAGCTTGGACATTGATCCATTGAAATGGAATAACATTCAGGGTCGGGGAACTGTGACCATCAACCCTTGTTTTCACTTCATTCCTCCAGGACTCTGGTTAAAATGCCACCTCTCCATTATTTCCTCAATGGACTCATCACCCTCTTCAAGTTCCTGGGCCCCCAGATCTTCATCCTCTGAGGATCTCTCAACCTCCTCCATTTCACCCTGATAAGGGATTACCTCTTTGTGAAGGGAGCAACAGGTTGCAATGATGTGGGAAAAGATTTCAGGTATTCTATTATAGTGAACTGCCTGAGTGCTCCAAGCACCAGAGACACATCTTCAGAATGGTCAGATTAATGAGGATGCATGTACAGCTGTGACCTGCACTGTAACTCCCCTCCAAAACACTCCTGAGGTTGATTCAGTGTTAGCAGCCAAGGTTTCAGTGAGAACCTCTTATCCTCAAGAAGTCATTGCTGGAAATCCTCTGAATATCTGAGCTAACCATTGGGTTACTCTGAACATATGAGCCATAGCTATACCCAGGCTCCTTGAAACAAATACACTTTTTATTTACTGCCGATAATTGAACATTGATGGAAGGTTACAATGCCAGCTGATACTATGCTGGCACAGCGGTTAGCACTGCTGCCTCAGTGTCAGGGACCTGGGTTCCTTTCCAGCCTTGGGTTACAGTCTATGTGGAGTTTGCACATTCTCCCTGTGTCTGCGTGGGTTTCCTCTGGATACTCCTGTTTTCCTCCCACACTCCAAAAATGTGCAGGTTAAGTGGATTGGCCATGCTAAATTGCCCTTTAGTGACAGGGGGACTAACTAGGGTAAATTCATGGAGTTTAGGGGATAGCAGCTCAGTGGGATTGTGGTCAGTGCAGAGTCGATGGGCTAAACAGACTCCTTCTGCACTGTAGGGTTGTATGACCAGACAGTCAGGTCCCAGAATAGAACATCGGCTAAATAACTTTTACTTTTTGTGTAGAGACATGGATGAACAGAATCACCGGACTGCCAATTAAGTTGTAACAAATAAAGCATTTATTAAACATGAAGTGATTGAATATAATACAATACTCCTTTACCCCACCTATATTTTCACAGATGCACACAGATTGTTAAGGCCAACACTAGTTGTAAGAAAGATCTTGTACTACAATTTCCTCCGTAAGGACAAAGCCCATTTAATCCACAGGCCAGCTCTAGTCAGACGCACCACACTCTGAAATCAGTCTTGTTGTAACTAAGAGTGAAGGATGGTTTTAAAGTAATACATCACACCAGTCATGCACACATCTGGAATCCACCTCCCCTGCCGTTGACCCTACACAATGTTTCATGTTGAGTTACATGCTACAGTCATGAGGTTTTCAACAGGATGGTACATGGGATTATGGTGCATAATAAACTCTGTGCCCGACATCAACCATAATTTATATTCCCCCCCCCAGATATGATATATATTTATTGAATTGCTATGGAAAAGGATAGCATAAAATCATTGCTTGTATCTGGGAATAAGATGAATGTTTCTAATTCCCATAGTGCTGTGTGATTTGCCCTGTCACTGTGTCTCAGTTTGTACACTGAGCTTTGCAGGAACTGCAACCTCTGGAGATTGTGCTTCTTGATTGGATGCCAGTGGGTTTCTTATTCATGTCAAAATCTCTTCCTTTCACCTCAGCTTTGGTAACTGATCTTTAACTGTTCACACTCTAAATTTCTGCCCCTTTATAAACATTTTTTTTCAATCTGCATCAACATTCACTCTAAACTGCAGAGCCAACTGAAATGTTCTCAATTAGACCTCAAGCTCTGACTTCCCAGCCATGTCCCTAACCACCTGGGAGCTTCAATGGTCTCTGTGACCCTGACCTGCTTATCATTGCCAGGTCTCCGTGAGTGAAAACCAGTCGTTATTCTCCCCAGGCTCGCACCAAGCAGAAGGGTCAGATGATCTTGGGAACTGGGAGGATCTGATGTCAAATGGACTAACTATATTTAAATACTACTTTAAATATGCTAAACAGCATCATGCCCTTTCTGGGTGTGATCCAGTTTGCACCATTAGAAAGGAACTGGGACAATTGTAAACCATTTGGTCCTGGCAATGAAACTGGTTTTTATACCCGCGTGCTATTTTCCAGGATCAGTGCAATCTGTGACAAGTGCGGCGAGGCTGGAAAATCGTCCCCAGGCTGTGTGTATCTTTAAACAGATTGCAGACATGCTATAAAATATGCAGAGGCAATGCTATGCTCTACTTCCTGTCTCCTTAAAATTAATAGTTGATTAAATCTCATGCTGGAGTTTTACTGTCCTGTCAAGGCCAATGGATTTTTGAGCGGCTCCCATATTTTACAGCCCCTCCCAGCATGAAGGGACTGTAAAATACCACCCAGTGTCACTCCTCCTAATATCCCATTCCTTTTGTGAAGCATTTTCATGGGACATTTTTCTACATTACAGGCACTATAAAAATGCAATTTCTAGTTGCCTTTAGTTAAAAATGTTAACTAATGTATCAAAAAGTCTATTATTATATCATTTTCTATTTCCCAATAGAACTGATTGACAGGTGTACTTATCCAATATTCTGTCATTCATATTCAAGAAAGAATAAAGGTAATCGTATGCTGTATTTTTCACAGTTTAATCAACACTTTCATTAAATAAAAGCATATCAAAAGAATTTAACATTGCTTTGTATTTCAATATATAATAAAAAAATATCTTCACACTGTTTAAAATTTGCTGGAGTAAGTTTTGCTTTATTACATACACCGATGCAACAGATTAAAAAAAAACAAATAATATTCTACAGAGTGCCACTTTAATTGTAAAATCAGAAGAATCTTAAATCCATGACTACAACAATTGGTTTTGGTGCTACGTTGCACATATGCTGATTCACCAGCACATTTTGTGTTTTGTTAGGGTTTGTTACACTCGTTTATGTCACAAGATTGCATAAAGCGTAAAAAAAAATGAAATTGTTCATTCATGTTATCTCTTTAAACTTACATTTAACAAAGACAATTTTCAACTAAATCTAGAATGTTTACAATCAGTAGTGTGTGAAATATATATCCAATATACATCTAACACACTTAGTGAAAATTATTTGATTTATTATTTAAATCTTGAGTGTCTGAAGTTCACCATGACTGAATTACACTGGAAGTTATATTACATGGAAAATCAAGCTTTATATTCACATTAAGCCTGTAAAGCTTTTGTGTTTAACATTTAGGTCTGCTCATAAAACAGCACAGTGAGTCAATAAATCTGTCAATTAAACACACTTAGTGATTAAGCTGAATATATTGTGATGATAAATTGAAGAAAGAAGTTTAAAATTTGTAGATGTATATAAATAACATTAGACACTCAGAATTGTGGACTGTCTAACAAGTTAGGAAGGTTCTGTTGCACTTACTTGAAGGTCAGTTAAGACTTTATATCAATGAACAGTGGTTTTAATGTGCATTTGTCGATTAAAATTAAATCACAACTTTTAGACATTAAATTACAAACCTACAACAGTTATTTGATATAAATGCATTCCATATTGAGTACATTAAAGAAACACATTAAAGAATTTTCTGGTAAGGAAGCCAAAATCAGGAGAGAATACAAGCTCATATTTCAGCATCAGGAATGAGTGTGAATACATTTATAATGCAACTTTCTCTGTCTTAAATTTCTTCCAACTGCACTTTGAATGGGTACTTGTTTTCCCATTACTAGCCACTTTAATCCATTTACGTTCTAGCTGTCTCATTTAAAGATCACTTTATAGTATTGGATGTTCGGCATCGAAGGTATTTGTTCCACTCCTGCACGATGAAATAACACAACAGTTTACATATTTCAGAACTTGATCTGAAAACTGATTTAAAAATCCATACAGACAATCAAATTTCCCTGAAAATATATACACACAAGTCTGCTTTGAGGTGGCTAAAATGAAGTAAATTTAGTTCCAGGAGACAGGAAGAAAGCCCAGATAGGGGAGTAAAGATCCTGGAGTAAATGAGCCCTGGTAGTGACCAGGACGAAAAACATCCCTCCCTTGAGAGACTCAGAGCAGAGCAAGTAAGGAGAGGCAATAGAAGAGTAGACTGTGCTGTTCTTTCTTGCAGTCTATATTAAATATTCAGCTAAAGGCAGGGATCGATTTCCGTTTTCTCTTCTTGTTTCTTGTGTCTGGGTTGACAGGTGCTGTAAACATACACAGACAAACAGAGCCATGCGTTTACATCGCCACAATAAATGGGAGCAGAAAGGTTTCACTTAACATGTAATACTTAAACTTAGGACCAGACAGTCTTTTTTAACTTCTTGTTTTATTTAATGCCCATTTGTCACCACCTAGACCACTACTTCACACACAGCCAATTTCGCAGTTAGTGCACAACACTTTACACACAGCCCACAAAATATCCGCAAAATCTGCATTTATTGAATTTATCATTTGTAAGAATAATTCAATCATTAACTGTTTTTAAAGTGTTGGACCTCCAGCAATCTCCGACCTTGGTTAAGAGCAGGAAGCTTGTGTTGGAGACATTCCCTCAGTCGTGTTTGAGAGATGTCATGATAAATAAATTATGACTGTTTACACCAGATCTATTTGTCCTTTTTTTTCGCACTAAAGCCCATGTTCCATTAAGGTTGAACTCCTGACAGAATCATTGAATCAAAGGATGGTTACTGCACTGGAAAAAGGAACCAGCTATTCTTGTGATTTCTTTCTGCACTTTACAATGCTATTTGGTACAGTGGATGAACTTCTTACTGGGTGTGACAATCTCTGATTGGTGGCCAGTGTGATTAAAAGCCAACAGAATCTAGTTCCTTGATGCTGTTTCAGCAATGAAATAACTGGCAGGATCTGGAGCCCGCTCTCACCGTCCATGAGATCGTGTCTGACGAATTTATTGGAGTTCTATGAGGATGTGTCTAGGGCGGTGGATAGAGGAGAGCCGGTGGATGTGGTATGTCTTGATTTTCAGAAGGCGTTTGACAAGGTATCTCACAAGAGGTTATTGCAGAAGGTAAGGGGGCATGGAGTTGGGGGTAGGGTGATAGCGTGGATAGAGGATTGGCTGTCAAATAGGAGGCAGAGAGTGGGGGTCAATGGGTGCTATTCGGATTGGCGGTTGGTGACTAGTGGAGTGCCCCAGGGGTCGGTGCTGGGGCCTCAGCTATTTACCATTTATATAGATGATCTAGAGGAGGGAACCGAGTGTATGGTGTCGAAATTTGCTGATGACACCAAGATTGGTGGAACGGCAAATTGCGCAGAGGGTGTGGAGAGTCTACAGAAGGATCTAGATAGGCTGGGCAAATGGGCCAGGAACTGGCAAATGGAATTTAATGTTGGCAAGTGCGAGGTGGTCCACTTTGGTAGGAAGAATGGTAGGAAGGATTATTACTTACGTGGCGAAAAACTGCAGCAGGCGACGGTGCAGAGGGACCTCGGGGTCCTTGTGCATGAGTCGCAAAAACCCAGCCTGCAGGTGCAGCAGGTGGTCAGGAAGGCGAATGGGATGCTGGCCTTCATAGCGAGGGGGATTGAATATAAAAGTAGGGAGGTCTTGCTGCAGCTGTACAGGGCACTAGTGAGGCCGCAGCTGGAGTACTGTGTGCAGTTTTGGTTGTCGCACTTACGCAAGGATATTTTGGCCTTGGAGGGAGTGCAGAGGAGGTTTACTAGGCTGATGCCGGAGTTGAGGGAGTTGAGCTATGAGGAGAGGCTGAATAAACTAGGCTTGTACTCGTTAGAGTTTAGAAGAATGAGGGGAGATCTCATTGAGACATATAAGATGATGAATGGGATGGATAGGATAGAGGTGGAGAGACTCTTCCCGCTCAGAAAGGACAGTAGGACTAGGGGGCACAGCCTCAAGATAAAGGTGGGGGGGGGGGCGGTTTAGAACGGAGTTGAGGAGGAACTTCTTCACTCAAAGGGTGGTGAATCTCTGGAATTCTCTGCCCGTTGAAGTGGTGGAGGCTGCCTCGCTAAATATTTTTAAGACGCGGGTTGATGGGTTTTTGATAAGAGAGGGGATTAAGGGTTATGGGGAGAGGGCAGGAATGTGGAACTGAGCCACGACAGATCAGCCATGATCTTATTGAATGGCGGGGCAGGCTCGAAGGGCTAGATGGCCTACTCCTGCTCCTATTTCCTATGTTCTTAAATCAGGAAGTTGCAGAACTCACCAGTGATGGAATCAATCTTCAGCCCATTTTTAAAGATGTCTGAGGACAATTAACAAGCCCCCTCATTGTATATTGAGTACCCCCCCCCCCCCACCCCACCCCACCCCACCCCACTGCTCTGCCATATATTCACACTGTGTCAATGTAATGTGACAGGTTGGGAGCGTGGGGGTTGCCTGAGACATCCGAGGTGGGGCTGGTGGCTGGGGGTTGTGGGGGGTGCGAGGATCGTTTGTGGTCTGATCGAGGCTCCCTTTAAGCATGGCACCCTGATTTCAGTGTAATTGGGCTTTGCCAGCGAGTTTAGCCCTGCTGCTCTGAATGATGGCAGTGAAACTCACCTGGCTTTTGTTTTTGACAGTGTGGTAAGATCATGAGAAAAATGAGTTGTTTTTTTCACCAGAACCTACACTCTGCCAAATTCTGGTTAAATAGGCCTCAACATTACTCCATTTCGACAAAAAATATTTTGTTAAAAAACTGACTAGCCTCTTATATCATGTTGATGAGTAAATTATACACTAATGTCCTTCATGGTCTAACCAACATCTGACTCCAGAGCCACAGCAATGCAGTTTACTCTTAACTGCCCTCTGAAATGACCCAACCAGATACTCAGTTCAAGACAATTAGGGATGGTCAATAAATACTGGCCCAGCCAGTGACACCCACAGGGACACATTTTAACAATCATTTTAAAGATTCTAACCTTAATCAAAATGAATGCCCACAACCAGAATAAAAATAAAGACTTGCATTTATCTTTCACGATTTCACAATAAGTGTTTCACAATTAATGAAGTATGTTTTAAAATGTAGAAATTATTACACAATAGGGAATAGAGCTGCCAATTTATTAACAACAAACTGCCAAAATGGGATAATGACAAAATAATCTTAATATTGGTTGAGTGATAGATATTGGTTAAAACAACAGGACAACTCTTTATCTTCAATAAGGCCATGGGATCTTCATGTCCATTTGAGATAATAGACAGAGTTGTGATTTAATGTCTAAGTTGAGAGTTGGCATTTCCAACAATGCAACAAGCCTTTAGTACTGGCACATCATTGCTAGAGTTTGATGTTCAAGTCCTGAAACGGGACCTGAACTCTTAACCTTCTGACTGAGAGGTGCGAGTGCCAATGTGAATCTACACATGAATGTCGTTTCCCAAATTATATCAGAGATATTTAGTAAGTATACACATGCTGTGCCAACCTTTGCTGAAAACACAATGGCATCAAAACAAAACACTGTTATTAATGCATAAATCAGCTAGCAATGTGTGGCAAGGAAGCAATACCCCATGAATTGTGAAACTCCAGCTAATTGCTGGCCAATTCATTTTGTTCCACTGTTGTCTTTGCAAAACAAGCATCTTGTGCAACCTCCTCATCATTTTCAAGAAGCTGTTGTATCTGCATATTCATTTTCCATTAAAAAAGCCACAGTTTAATCATTGTAAATGTTCTACCACATGGACTTGTAAATGGGACGGCACAGTGGCACTGCTGCTGTGGGATCTGGGTTCGATTCTGGCCTTGGGTTACTGTCTGTGTGGAGTTTGCACGTTCTCTCTGTATCTCCGGGTTCTCCAGTTTCCTCCCACAGTCCAAAGATGAACAGCATAGGTGAATTGGCCATGCTAAATTGCCCCTTAGAGTCCCAAGATTTTTAGGTTTGGGGGGGCGGGGGGTAGGGGATAGGGGTAGGGGATAGGGCGGGAGGTGGGCCTGGGCAAGATGCGCTGTCAGAGTCGGTCAGACTCGATGGCCTGAATGGCCCCCTCCTTCACTGTAGGAATTCTATGATTCTATAACTATTATTCATTCTCTCTTGCCCATAATATAAACAAGTCTGGAGCCTCATTCCTTTGCGTTGTGAACTGTTTGAGAATTTAATTGTGTAAAGTTTTGTAAAAATTTTTTTTTCTTTTTGATAGCTATGAAGCTAATCTTTCTTTCCCTCTCTCTTTATTTTTCCTTCTGTACCTGAATTTCCTGACACTAATTCACCCAATGTCTCAGTCCATTCATTGTTAATTTCTCAGCCCTATAATCTTATTGTTTAAATGATAATGGACCTGGGTTTGATTTAAGAGTGGCAGTGATGGCACAGTGGTTAGCACTGCTGTCTCACAATGCCAGGGACCTGGGTTCAATTCCATCTTCGAGTGACCGTCTGTGTGGAGTTTAGACATTCTTCCTGTGGGTTTTCTCTCACAGTCCAAAGATGTGCAGGTTATGCTAAATTGGGTCAGGGGGATTAGGACTGTAAAGATGTGGGGTTACAGGACCTGGGTGGGATTGTTGTTAGTTCAGGCTCAATGGGCCAAATGGCCTCCGTCTATACTGTGTAGATTCTATCAAACGGCTACCCTATTTGTCTCATTCTTTACCCAGATTGCAATGCCCTGTCACCCTGGAGGAATCACTATCACTTTGTATTTCCAGACACTTTGTGGGCAGAAGAATTAAAATTGAAAGAAGCATAAATAGTCCAGCTGACAGCACACAGCGGAAACTGTCCAGCTCAGGGAGATCTGGGCCACAGAGATTTAAAATCAGAAGTTAAAAAGGTCACATAGCCACAAAGGTTTCGTATCATTTAAAAATAGGCAATTATATAGAATCCATTGAAATCTGAGATTTAAATCTAGTTATGAGCAACTACAGGACTTCTCCAAAAATTGATTTCAATCTTAATTAAATCATCCACAAGATTCCAATAATCACACAACAGATCCCTGAAAGACTCTGAAGCACACTCATGTTTCTGAAATTCAGGAAAATACACTTAAATTAACAGTTAATTAAGCCATGTAATTTTATGTAAAAATTGCAGAAATGCTTTACAAAAATCCATCATAATGTGGTTATTTTAAAAAACAATTAATTTAGTTTAGATTTAGTCATTGCTCACTTGTAGAGTAGTTTCGCTGCCTAAGGATGTGGTTTTATTGTCCTTTTAGCATTGATATAGCGTGTATTTTGGGACAATTCAGGAATCATAGAACCCCTACTGTACAGAAGGACACCATTCGGCCCATTGAGTCTGTACCGACCACAATCCCACACAGGCCCTATTCCTGTAGCAGCACGTATTTACCCTGCTAATCCTGCTATTTTCAATAAATGCTCATTGCAAACTTAAAAGAAAAGAGGAAACTGTGAAAAGCCAAACTGTCGCTTCAGAGTGGAGCCACTGCAAATAGATACTGAATCTTTACGTATATAATCCAAGTAGTGTTAAATACATGTTTATCTACAAGGTTTCATGGAGGGGCCCGCCCGCACAACAAAGTGTCAATTTGGCATGACCAATTCACATAACCTGCACATCTTTTGGAGTATGGGAGGATATCGGAGCACCCGGAGGAAACCCATGCAACACGTGGAGAATGTGCAGACTCCACATGGACAGTGACTGAGGCTGGAATTGAACTCGGGTCCCTGGCGCTATGAGGCAGCAGTGCTAACCCACTGTGCCACCCAGGATAGCATTATAAACTACATGAGGCATGAACACAATAGGACTGTCCCATATCATTTGCGTTTGTGCAAATGTAACACTAGTCTTATTTTTGTAATATTTTGCTTTCTAGTTATAAAGTAAAGCTATCATTTGTACTGATCCATAGATTAGATTCTGCTTCTGCTGAAAGCATAAAATTGGTCAAAATAAGTGCTATTTCACCCCGATTGGAGGAATGATTCCCAATCTGATTTAGTAGATCAGTTTAGACAGAAAGGTCAAATAAATTATTGCAGATGATTTAGTAAAACTCCATTTCAATGTCTTTGTAAAATCCCAGGGCAGAAATTTCAGGGGAACACTGTCAGGATTTCTACAGAATTATCTCATGGAGCAATGTGAAGATCTTTATATTTAAATATCTTTGTTGTGCGGGCGGGCCCCTCCATGAAACCTTGTAGATAAACATGTATTTAACACTACTTGGATTATATACGTAAAGATTCAGTATCTATTTGCAGTGGCTCCACTCTGAAGCGACAGTTTGGCTTTTCACAGTTTCCTCTTTTCTTTTAAGTTTGCAATGAGCATTTATTGAAAATACCTGCGGAATTTTCAAATAATAACAGCGAGAAACTGAAGTGATTATTGGTGTTGACTGGACCACAACCAGACCTGGTGCACTGAAAGAAACCCCACCTGAAACACGGCAGAGTGGAGGCCCCAGTGTGTGATTTAACCAAACCAGCTCAGAGCTCTGCACCGTTACCAAGAGGGAACTGCATTTAAACATAGCCTGGAGAATGGCAGTGTGGAGACCAGCACACACTTCACGGAGACAGGTTTCAGGAGGCTTCTGGAGGCTGTGGAGGAGGCGGGCTACCCTATCCCCAAGAAGGTAAATGACCCAGAAGCAGGGAAGCAAATGCAGTCTGGGATGTGGTGGTTACGGCAGTCACTACCAGCAGCCTGACACTGAGGACTGGCACTCGATGCACTAAGAAAATGAATGGCTTCATCCGAGCTGCAAGGGTGAATATCTATCGGTCACACCCTGGCACCAGTCCAGTCTGTCACATCTGGGCAGGAATTTTCCAGCCATACACGCCTGTGGGATTCTCTGGTTCCAATGCAGTGAATGGGAATTTGGTGAGGTGCTAAATCCTCCATTCTCTGGCGGGGGACAGCAGAGTGTGAATGGATGGAGAATTCTGGCCCTGGAATGTCCACATCTCTCCGTTCCCTGACTCCACAGTCTTCCAGCACCTAACCCCTCCAGCATCTTCTTCAAACCCCACTGGCACTCCCAACCACCACTCCTGCCTGGCATAACATGGTGCCGACAGACGCCACATTAAGTAGCTGGTGTAAAGAGTTCAGGAGTGTTGTAACCTTCATGGTCACCAGGAATGGGTGTCATCCTCGCCCACAGAGTTCCAGGTCTGCGAGGACACGGCACGGGTGCTGTAGTGTCTCCTTGCTCAGGCGGAGTGTCTGGCAGTCTGTTACAGGACGTGTAACTTCTGTAAAGCTGAGGTTTCCTTCTCTTCTGGAGGTTCGCGCTAAGCCATACTCACCTCCTGCTCACCCTCGCAACTCCTGCTGCCTGGACCACACTTCAAGGGACCAGTAGTGATTTGCTCCCATGTGACTTCTCTCTTGGGCAGCGTGGGAACATTCTGGGAGCGGGGAGCATTGCCAAACTGGCTATTAGGGTTGAAATCCAGTCAATCTCATTCTGAACAGTGAGCTGGTTTGAACCGGTAAAGAGGGACTGGATTAATTGCAAATCTTTGGTGCTGGACGCAGAACCGATTTTTAGGTCCTTACGATTTTCCCGGATTGATGCAATCTGTGCCAGGCACAGCGAGGCTGGAAAATGAGCCCCACCATCAAGATCGAACCTGTTTCTGAGTGGGTTGGAAGAGGTTCACTTGCAGCTAAAACCAATGAACCTGCATAAGGCCCTATAAAACTTCCTGGATGGAATTTTCACTGTGGGCTTTGGGACCTCACATTTTGGGTCAAAGTGGGCCAGGACCCATGGCTGTGATTTCCCTGGAACTGACCAATGAGTGGCTGCACAGACGGAGGATGTAGCTGAAGCCAGGTGAGAGGCAAGGGCCTTTTTTCAGCCTGCCTCGTGTACCCACACTCCCTCCCCAAAGCATACAGCCCCTACGCCCACCACATTGCACTGTACTCTGCCCCAGGGAAACAGCCTCGAGCTACCCAACCTGCTTTTTGATGTCACTGGGAGCCTGGAAACTGATTGCAAAATTCCACTCTCCCTCGGACGATCGACCTTAAAAGGTCTTCAACAAGTTGAATTTAAGCAACTCGCTGAATGTGGGTCCGCAACTGCTACCTGACCTTCCGCCCCTGGAAAGTGGCACTGGGGTGGCATGGTGCTAGGGAACTGGTGAGCCAGTTAGCGGCACGAATTCTCGCACACACCCACTTCACCACTTACCCCTTCTCCTGACAGTGAAAATCCTAAACCTGGGAAGGCAGAAAATGGTGAGATTAATATCACTTACTGAAGCAAAGATTCTGGACATTCCTGTAAATGACGAGAAATCAATAACTTCACATTTCACAATGAAATGTTTTATGGCTGGGATTGTCCAATAACACACGCCCCACCATCACTGCCAGTAAGAATTTGGCACTCAGCCAAGTCTTCATTCACTGCAGCGGGACTTGAGAATTCCAGCCGTGGGCAAGGTCAGAGAATTCCAACCTAAATCTCTCACAATGCTGTGATTCCAACAACACGAGGATCATATCAGACATTCCACCCATTTTGCCAAATGGACTATCACTTTTTGTTAAAACGGCCAACAGGTAAACTGAAGCTCAGGCTCCGTGGTGATGCTTCCCGATCGTGTTCCTTTCTCCTTCATTTCCTTTTCTTAATCAGTGAGTTAATCTGTGTCTAACCAAATCATTCACTGCCAGAAGCGACATCCTGCTAAGTGTCAAATCATTAATACCATCTAAAGACCATTTTTCTCTGCAGACTTGAGTCATATTTATTCATTGTGTGTAGATCAAAGTGCGGTGACACCAAATACTCTGCACAAATGTGAATCACATATGGGAAATAAGTACCTAATCATGGTTCCTTTTATCTGAATAGGTTCTCATCTCACCAAATGTAAGATTTTATTCAACGCATAGCAATGAAAGTAAAACTCCCACAGCATCAGCTTGGTTTGTGGGTGAGCAGTGGATTAGATTTCAAGTTGTTAGTTATTGTCTGATACGTTTCCCACATTCCAGTTTGAAAAATATTGGGGGGAATTCTCCCATCCGACCCACCACGGGAATCGTAGCAGGCGGGGGATGGACTGCACAAAGGTCCATCGGTCTTGGGCAGGATTCTCCAGTTTGGGACGATGGTGGCCGGAGAATCCCGTCCATTGTTCGTCCTGACCTGGATTGAATTGAAGATTGCATGAAATATTGAGCATAATTCCATCTTTTTCTGGAAAATAGGTTAATATCCTGTCGCCTGCTCCAATCAGACTGAGAGCAATGCATCAGGTGACTATTTAAAAATAGGTTTTCTTTGCAAGAACGATGAAGTATCAGCCAATCAGTGTAACTGCTTCATCAGATCTGGAACAGCTCAGTTGTCACTGGATTGATATAATGATGATCTCAATAATCTAACTGTGGACTGTCAAATGTTTCCAGTATCTTTTATCACTGAACATCTTCCAAGAGGTTTTATAGATGGGCAGCACTGTGATACCGTGGTTAGCACTGCTGCCTCACAGCACCAGGGTCTGGGTTCAATTCAGGCCTCGGGTCACTGCCTGTGTGAGGTTTGTACGTTCTCCCCGTGTCTGCGTGGGGTTTCCCCTACATGATCTGGCTTGCCCTCAAGCTCCAAAGATGTGCAGGTTAGGTTGATTGGCCATGGCAAATTTCCTCTTAGTGTCGGGGGGATTAGCAGGGTAAATATGTGGGATTATGGGGATATGACCTGTGTGGGGATTGTTGTTGGAATAGGCTCGATGGGCTGAATGGCCTCCTTCTACACTGTAATGATTCTATGATTCAATGATAAAAAGGAAAGGAAAAGAGGTACAGGAGGGAATGATGTTGCAAAGATGGAAGGAATTATAAAGTATGAGACTTCAATTCCAGATGTGTGGTTGCTTTCCATTGCGGTGAAATACAAAACCTGAGAAGCAGCCAGTTAAAGCTTGGAGGAGACCAGTGAGTGGTCTTGCAATGAGGGAAGAGGTTCTAAAATTAGGGACAGAACAAAAATCAAGGAGGTATTCAACAAAACGCGATTGGAAGTGAGTGTAGGTCTGTATAGGATGGACTGACGGACAACAGGAAGGATTTGGGACAAGCTAAGCTACAGTCAGCAGACTTTGAGCTGACGGGGGCTGTATGGAGGATCACAGGAGAGCAGTCAAATGATTGGTTGTACTGGTGAGAGAGGCCAAAGGGATTCAGTTGCAGTTAGGGTGGAGCTAAGCAATATTAGAGTTGGAACAGGTCACCTTTTGTAACGGAGAGAAGGTGGAGTTAGAGACGAGTACATCGCAACCTCGGATAAGAGGCAGGAGCTGCAATGGGGGTGGGGGTGGGAGCTGGCATTCTCCGTGTGTGCTTTTGGTCAAATCCAGGATTGGGAAGTGTACTTCTCTCACACTTCCCAACTTTACCACACTCCTCATTGGTGACATCATGAGGTCCGTGCCCACAGAGGTGGGAATTTTATTTCAATGTATTGAAGTATTATTAACAGCAGCCACCCCCAACCCCCATAAATATTCATAACTCGCTGGCTTGACATCACATCAGTGAGGGTCACAGCAGGTATGGCCAAATCAGAGGCAGTCGAGGGGAACCATTCGGGGGCGTGGATATAAGTATAGCCCCTGGGGGGAGAGGGGCATAGCTGGTCACAGCCCTGGCACTAACCACTGGCACAGGTTACTTGTCAATGTCAAACTGTGCCAGGAATGGGGCCTTCGTCCAAGCCTCGTGGGGGTGGGGGGTGATGGGTAGGAGGGTTCAGTTATGTGGATTGGTGAGGGGAGTGTGGGCATGGGGAGGTGGGGATGGTGGGACGGCTGATTCTACAAGGCTCCGCCTCCCCAGGGTGCCAGTGTAAACCCCGCCCACTCTGACAAAGATGGTGAAAATCTGGAGAGAAACGTGAAGCTGGGCAGCTTCCTGCTGGATTTCTGTCTGAGCCTGACACTGGGAGAAATCTTGGTCAAATCCCCACCCCTACAGAGTGTGGCTGTAATTCCCCAACTGTTCACACCTCACTGTCGCTGTCAGCGAGAACTGGGAATGTGACACTCAGCTAAACCTCCGTTCACTGCAACGGGACTGGAAAATCCCGGGGGCGGGCGAGACTGGAGAATCTGGCCCTGTTAGCATGAGCAGAGGATCCTCTTTAGCTAATTATTCACATCAAACTTTTTGTTCAAATTACAGGAAACATGATGAGATTGAGAACAGTTCACGGGGAAAAACCCTGACTGGGTATATACTTTATCCAAAATATAAATTAGACATCTAAAAAATTTCTAGCTGGATTAAGGAAGATATATCCATTTTTTAAGTTTTCTAAATGGGTAACAAAAGATTAATTTAGTAAAGTATAAATGAAAGGGGATGGAAAACACAGAAGGAGTGCGTTTGTCAACATAGCTGAATGAATGAAATGAAACGAAGGGAGAATTGTTTGTTGCCAGGACTAGATGTGTATAATTATAATTTTATTAAAGTGTTGATGAATTCTCCTGAAATTTGATTCTGTTGAAGCTGTTATAGATGCTAAAGCCACAAGATGGAGCACTTGTTAATATCCTGGCAACGTAGCACAGCTTCACCAATCTGCTCCCCAGAAAAAAAATGAGGGGGATCTTTTTGTTGTTAATTCTCAGAGGTTCACAAAGTCATCTGGCCCCTTGCAGCTTTCTATTCAGATTGTAGTCCCTCTCAGCCTGGTGCAAGTCTATCAAGGTATTCTGAGATGTGTCCTGCAGCACCACTGGACATGGTTTCCTGGGCGCTATCAGATGAACTGTAATCAGTCAAGGTGCAAGGTGCATTTCACTCGCAATCTTTCTCAAATTTTCCTCAACAGCTGTCATCTGCTTAAGTGCAAATTACACACCAGCTCTTTGCTCAGCTCCAAGATTCACATTAATGCACTTGACAAATACTGATCCAGTCCTCTGTACAGCAACAAGAACAAATCCATCGGAATAGGTCACTGGCTGATCTTAAAAAAAAAATCTCAGTGTACATTCATATATAAATTACAAAACTCTTGTAGATTATTCATTGCCGAATGCTCTGGCTGGTTAACAAAAAAATAGGATTCAGAAAATTGCAGTTGTATAATATTGTGATTATTATGCAGTGCCTGGAGTGTAGAGATGAAAAGGATTATTACTAATATTTTACATTGCTGTTCCATTTCTCTCTGGAGAGATCATTTACGTAAGTTTAAAAAGTTCTATTGACATAATTGGCTCCTCATTATTTTAAATTCTTGGTAGTGCAAAATGTTCAAACCTGCATCTAGATTAAAAATGCAGTGACATGTTCCATTGCAGAACTAGTCTCCTTTTTCAATTGCTGTTTCTTTTTGTAAATTTTTTTTGACAAATTGTCTGTTGCAGCCTGAAATGAGTGACCCCTTTGAAGTGGGCACACGGTTAGTTACTTGCCTTTTTATGTGGTTGCTGACATTTACTGTACCAAATTCCTCAGGTTTTGTGTCTGTCCACAGCATGTTGTTTTACCCCCATAACTGCAAGTCAGATCTTTGCCAGAATACACTGGAAACATATCCACAGTGTTCTTCACTAACACTTAGATGTCAGTGCATTGCACTCTTCCATCCTTCGAGATTATATCCTTTTTGACTAGTAGCTGTTGATAGACGAAACAAGTCTACGTTCCAGAAGTGTTGATTTATGGAATGAAATGTCCCATATACAAGTGGAGCAAAATATTTTGGTAAAGAGTAATTATCAGAAAGACTGACACTGGTAAATTAGTGAATATTTCAGCATGATGCTTGGGTTACCTCTGCCTCGTAATGTTCCAGACCAATCCTTGAGCGAGTAAAATCAGCAATTCAACTTGCTTATGTCACAACATTTGCCAAACTGTGGGCACAGGAGAGACAAACAAAAAAAATTCTCCTGCTGAACAAGACAACCAGGCTGACTCCACACGACCGAACACTCCATCTGTCTTACTAACACTCAGACCCATTTTAAACATTCAGATGTTTAATCTAATTACCAAACTTCAATTTGTCATATTTTTCCTTGCAAGACAGGGCAATGGAACATTAATTAAATATTTAACTAAGATTAGATCTGAGTAACAATACTTTTAGATGATTTAGAATTGTATCATTGTTTGTGGATTTACTGTTAAAAATTACTGCACTGGGTTTAGATACATTGTGGTTCTTAAATATGTCATTCAGGCTCAGTGCTCTGCCACCTCAGGTTAATCTTTTGTATGATTCTGGAGCCCCTCCATTTTTGCACAACAAAGAATCCAGCCCCTCCCAATTTCTAATATTTTTCAATGTGTGAATTGAAGAGAACTGAGAGACAGATGGGTCTAGATGATCAGGTTACCTGTTATAGCAGCACATCTGCCAAGACCGTCAATCACAGTGATGTCTCTGACAGGTCGATGGAGCCTGAGTAGGGCAGGGCTACTGCGAAGGAAAGAGAGGTTGGAGCAGGTTTTCCCTCCTCCTTGTCTCTTGGGTCTGGCTGCTCTGAAAGCTGTGCCTGAGTTTGTCGTTTGCTGAGAAACAGGATTCAAAAAAGAATATTTCAATCTTGAACTCCTTCACAGAAAAAAGTGGTTAAAATGTTTAATTTAGCAGAGGTTTTACATCCTCATCAACAATACCCAACAGATTCATATTAAGAAGCATCTTTTTTTTAAATAAATGATTAAAAAGACTAAGCGGTCAACAGATCACTCTTTACAAAGAGAAAGTCACATTCACTATTTTTTTTGAACTAAGTAAGCATTGCATCTGGCAAACATTCATGCATGTTCTGGGCAGAATACCAGAAAATTATATTTTGTCAATAAATATAAACAATGTTTTTTTTAATGCTGCATCTGAAAATACTGCATGTCAGAATTTGAGAAAAAAGCTCACCTCAAAATATATGTTATACCATTTGTCTAGGACAGGAAACTCTCTGACACTGACCAGTTACAGAGTATACCTAGCTAAATACAACCTGAGTACTTTCTGGTGTCTTTTTAAAATAAATTATATTTCCACTTTGGTTCAAACATTGACGATAATATTAAGGATTAAAAATGAATGTACACTTTTCAGTAACATGAGCCATGGCTTTAATCAGAAACATTCAATATTCCCTTACATTTACAAACAAGTTGATTGAACAAACCTGAAAACAGTTGCAATCCTTCCAAAGTTGACGAAGCTGAAATCATACTTTGCTGGGATTATCACTGGTGTTGGCCTCCAGCACCAACTCTGCCAGCAAACACCAAATCTGCATGGAATGATCAACACAATTCTGGTTTCTCTTTGTCCCTTGGATGTGATACCTTACTGCCTATGGAGACCCTAGCCCTTCTCCTCACCTGGACCCCACTGGTGGACATCACTTGACCCATCTGGAGAACCTCATCTCTGTCAGTCAAAGTGAGTAGAGAATTCTTGGCCTTGAGGTCACCTCCAGATATCAGTGCCCTTCTAACAGAATATAGGGCCAGGAGTCGGCCACTCAGTCCCTCAAGCCTGTACCTCTCATCATTTAGATCGTGGTCAGCCTGTATCTTAACCCTATTTAATCAGCTTGATTCTGTATCACTTCTATCAATATCAGATATTAAAATTTCAATGCATTTGACCTCAGTGGTTTCTGAGGGAGAGCTCCTTTGTATGAAAATGCCTCCTGATATTGCATTCTTACAGCTGGCAGGAGTAACCTGGAGCAATTGGAACACAATGTACCCGGTTCCTTGCCATTTCCAGGAAGATTCCCACACAACCCTAAGAAAATGTGTGGGTCTTGACTTCAGAGCCAATTTGGGCACCAAAATCACTCGAGGCTTTTGAAGAATGTAGTGCCCAGTGTTAGAAAATTTTCCTCAAGTGCAACTAGTATATTCTCAACAGCAGAATAACTGGAAACAGCAGTTACAGAGCATACCAAAAAATCACTCCCTACAGTCCCATAAACTTCACAGTGGCTGCAAAGAGTTCTGTCATCTTTCTTAACAGATGCTATCCATAATCTACCTTTCTCAAAGTTCACTTTTAGTAAAGTTACTCTTCCAGTGGAAGCTTGAGCCTCTGTAACTTAATCAAACTCCTGGCAAAAAGTGATATAAATTAAAAAGAAAACCAATTACAAACCAAACATTTGAACACCCATTCTTACAATAAGCCTGATAGAATTGGACCAAACACAAATTTAAATATATATTGAGATGATTCTAGGAGTGAAACAGACTTTGACCCTGCAGAATTACGCGGAGTGACAGACGTGGAGGGCAATGCCTGAGACACTCACAAACACAATGTCAAGCAGACATGTCAAAATGCTGATAGGCCAACAAAGTGTCTGCTGCACAGGGCAAGGTTACGGCTGATCTGCTGTCCTTCGCCCACAGAACAAGTATCCAACTGAATGAAAAAGCTATTAATTTACTGCAGCTCCTGACCTCTGACTAAAATCAGGGTGAAGGTACAGCTCACTTGTATTATCAGATTTCCATAAGCATCCTTGGTACATTAACTAACACAAACTAAAATTTAACAAACATAAAATATTGGAATTGCCTGATATAAAAAATTACATATAATGTATGTTATTTTAAAAACTTCCCTATAACGAGGGAGACTGGGCCATCTTTTTGAGTCAGCTGATAACCAAGAGTAAAGTAATCCCAGGGATCAGACTAAATCGTTTATTCATAGGATCCGTAGAGTGCGGAAGGTGGCCATTCGGCCTATCCAGTCAGCACAGGCTCTCCATCAGAGTATCATATCTCCGTAACCCCACTAATCCTCCTCACCTATGCATTTTTGGAACAATAAAGGGCAATTTAACCTAACCTGCACATCCATTAGATGGTGGGAGGAAACCAGAGGAAACCCATTTAGAACGTGTAAACTCCACACAGTCACCAAGGCTGGAATTGAACCTAGGTCCCTGGCGCTGTGAGGCAGCAGTGCTGACCACTGCACCACATTCCCATCCTTCCACCCTGTCCCTCTAGTCATATAGATCAAGATTGGCATGTATCTTAGTCCCATTAAACCAGCTTGATTACATAACCCTTAATGTCCCTTAAAGTATAGATCTTTAAGGTCTCTTATAGCCCCATGGCAGAGGGGTGGGGCCGGAAGCTGAGGTGAACTGTCCTAAAGTCCATTGACATCGCGAGGCCACAAAATCCCACTGGTGGGATGGGGAGGGAGAGGGTGGAAGGTTAGGGTCAGGGGCAGACCATGCAAAGGTTCGTTGACCTCAGGCGGGAATTTTTCCACCTTGGGGCGAGTGTGGTCAGAAAATCTCATCCATTGTTTCCAAAGCATTGGTATTGTCACACAATTCTAAATGAAAGTATTACGGAGGGAGAATTCATTGGAATACAATAAACTTTACATTGAATATAGCGAAAAGAAGTGGTAAAAATTGCAGCATTTGAAAACTTTTTGAACACGAGGCTTCATCATAAACTACACATTGATGTAAAGAAAGTCAGATAAATTGAACTGATTCTAACCGTTCAGTACGGTTTTGTCAAGATCACTACAGCATCAAGAAAAAGATCTTCTTGTTTTTTTGTTGTCATTCCTACAAAGGGAAAAAAAAGCCCCAACCTGATACCATCATGGTGTGCTGTAACTGAGCTATTTTTAATAATCACTTACTTGTAAGTGATTTGTAAGTGAATTGTGCCCAGACAGTGTCAGAACTTTCCTGTCAGCTACTTTAGCAGCGCAGAGATATCCTGATGAATAATTCATAAAAAGCAATTTTCTCCCAGTCACTGAGTCATCAATCATAGTTGCCTAAAGAGCGTTGAATTGGCCAGTGCATCTCTATTTGCAGGTAGTGTGATTCAAGAATGGCAGCCATAATAAGGCTGCCAATTCAGGTAGCAATAAGTAACAGAAGGTGTCTCATTTTCTGATTGCTAATGAGCCACTGAAACCTTTCACTGTTTCCAATACTCCTTTTGTTTTTCACTCTTCAAAATCACACTCAAAATCGTAGCCATGGGGAAGTTTTTTGCCAAACAAAGGTGCAGTTTGATGAAAGACCAGTGTAAATATTTGCACATTTTTTTCTCTGGCAGGAATCCTGTGCTGAAAAGAACCTCTTCAAAAGGGAGCTGTGATTTGATACATGATTGCATGCATTTACCCATGTAATTGAAATAATGAGAGATGATTGCTTTGAGCTAATAGTCATAAGTTACTGGTCTTTTTGTTTAATCCAGGCATCAGCTGTCAAGAACCTCACAGGAACATCGGGAAGATGCACCAAGGATATCATTTGCATCACCTCAGACTGTAATTTGGTTGTTTTTTTCAGAGCTGATACAGGCGTCAGATTCTATACAAATCTCCCTGGAGCATCAGTGCTCTTGCGTTGTTTTGATAGGAACAAGGAGAAAAAAAGGCACGTTATGTGCCTACTCCCAGTAACTTCAATGCATTTACACTCACAAGGAAAATGAAAGGCAATATTTTTGGCAGTGTGCTTGACAATGATGGAGAAAACCAACAACTAATTTCTTATCAAAGTAAATGTGAGTCTATACAGTGCTAAAGTCACATTGAAGCGCAGTTTTCCAAAAACACTCATCATATATCACTGCACTTATTGTTCAAGATGACAGATACCTTTGTATAACATATCACATCCATTAATTCCCTCGACACTATCTATTGTATTAATACTAGCTGTCTATGGTTATACAAGCAGTTCGAAGAAGCTTGCAAAAGACAATAGTGCAGTGATGAGTCATAATTTTTATAGTCTTGCTTAATAACGAGGTGTGAAACATGTTTTCCAAATATTGTAGCTCTGCTGTTGTCTGTGTGTGATTATAATATTTATGCCAGCATTACAAAATAATATGAAAACAACCAACAAGCAGGGATACAGGGCCCAGAAACTCCTTGTAATTTCTCAAATTTCTCAGGCCAAGATAAGGGGGCAGTTCAATAAACTAACCTTTAAACTGGAACTGAAGCAATTTCTCCTGGGTCCCAATTTGATGCAATGAGTTCCCAATTGTTTTTTTGGTTCCCTGTTTTCACCCATACGATGCCAATGCGGCTAAATTAAATACTTTACGATAAGCTCATGTGACAGCCTATCAGAATGCCAGACCTAATGCTCACAATGCTAACAGACCAATAGAAATGTGCATTGTTTAGCCTGACTATCTCAGGTAAGTCTCTGATCTTGTATCTCCCTTCACTTTCTGCTTCCCCTGGTAACTGTTACCATGTTACTAATACTTCTGTTCCTAATGATGAGCACTCCACTTTCTTTATACTGTTCTGCTGTTGCGAATCTCCTTGCTATTACTTTCTTTACCTCCTCACATCTTTGTTATCTTCCTCACTATTCTGCCCTGACTATCTTCTTCTTCGGTTCTCTGTCCAAAGGCAGATCAAGCCCCACAGCAGCACAACCTGCGTCACAGATACTGCAAGGAGGCAGCTTCCGAGTCCACCCTAGCGGAAAAGGGATTGAATGTCACTGTGCTGGCATCAATCTGATCCACACTGACCATCCAGCCAACTGGGCCAACCAGGCCTCCCAAGGAGTACACCTTTACACATGCATGTTGCAGCCTGGAACTATAGATCGCGATTGGAGAGGCTTCGATGTTTTTCCATTATACGGTCAACCAGGAATCTCTCCCACTTTTACCACCTGCCGTTGGCGTGTGATGGGATGATTTACAGGTTGATGCGCAAACCATTAGACTGCGTTATGAATATACCTTCCTTGGCCATTGGTTCCTGGGGTGGGGCTCAAACCTGGAACATCAGAGGGAGGGATGCTACCCACTACACCACAAGACTTCTTCTGTAACCTGAAACATTGCACCACTCTAACACTGACACATTCCCTTCTGTCTTGTTGGCTAAGCCCGTATTGCAGTGACAGGCAGAAGGCAGTCCCAATAGCCCCACTCAGCCATCTGTAGTCTCTGAGGGAGGCGGGTCCAAACCCAGCACTGGCGAGGCTGGGGGACAAGTACCCATTTCAATCTGATTCTTACACACTGCACAAGATAAATTGCTGCAGCTTTCAGAAACTGCTCAGCAATTTCTAGTTGCCCATGCTATTAAATCTTCCTTCTTCTCCATTTCAGGCTCCACACAAAACTCTGTGAGAGGCTGAAAATGAGAGCAGTACTGCATCCATCAGCACTGGCAACGCACAATACACTAGAAACTTCTACTTGGAGATGTTTGCCACGGAAAAATAGGGGCAAGTGCAGAGAGACAAGATTTAAAGTTTATTTATTAGTCACAAGTAAGGTTTACATTAACACTGCAATGAAGTTACTGTCCCCTAGTCGCCACAGTCCAGCACCTGTTTGGGTCAATGCACTTAACCAATACATCTTTCGGACTGTGGGAAGAAACTGGAGCACCTGGACGAAACCCACGCAGACACAGGGTGAATGTGCAAAGTCCACAGAGACACTGACCCTAATCTGGGAATCAAACCTGGGTCCCTGGCACTCTGAAGCAGCAGTGCTAACCACTGTGCCACCCAAGTTGTCCAGATGGGGAGCTCACACCCTAGTCCTGCAGTAGAAGGTAAGGATGAAGTTATTGGACATCTGTCTTAGATTAAAAAAAAATGAATGATTATCCACTTGCTATGTATTATTTTGAGTTCAACTGCAGGCAGCCATTATTGAACAACTTTATTTACTCTGCCTCAACAGAGAAGACAGTACAACAAGATGCCCAGATCTTGAAATATACTGCATTCCGTCCCCATTAAAAAAAACAACTTATACATTAAAATGTGAAATGGAATTTGTAAATAATTTCCCACAATATGCTGAAATCAACATCAGCTATTCCCAAAAATGTTAACTGGTTGGGTTGCATACTTATTTTTACTGTAATCACAACTAAAACATACATGACCAATACTACCAGAATAATTTACACACAAATAAAAATAGATTTTCCTCAAAAACTATGTTTAACAAAAATGTCATCTTCTGACAAAAGTAGTCAGGAGAACAAGTTTTATTTCTTCATTCTTACACATGTTCTTTCTCTCTCTGTCTGGAATCTTCCATTTCCATCAGTTTGATTGTTCTCTCAACATTTTCTGTGTGTGTCAAACCCAGATTTGACCTTCGACTACCAACTTTAGTTCATGTTTGGCATTGCAACATTGGCTGACTTGTCTCAACTGAAGATCATTTTGCCATATTGGTGGATTCTATGAGTTCAGCAAACATTCCATTTCTTCCGGACTTCCAGTTTGGGCTCCAGGCTGAATTTACACATTAAGCAGTTTCTTCTGCTCTCCCATTCTCAGATTTCCTCTTTCAACACAATATGATTTATACTATATGCCACCAATGGAGTATCTACGTTTTTTTCCTTCCTTCTTACCTACATTCCTATGAGGGTAGGTTGAGGGAGCTCGGCCTTTTCTCCTTGGAGAGACGAAAGATGATGGGTGACCTAATAGAGGTGTATAAGATGTTGAGAGGTATAGATTGATTGGATAGTCAGAGGCTTTTTCCCAGGGCTGAAACGGTTGTCACAAGAGGACACAGGTTTAAGGTGCTGGGGAGTAGGTACAGAGGAGATGTCAGGGGTAAGAGAGTGGTGGGTGCCGTCGGTGGTGGAGGCGGATTCGATAGGGTCTTTTAAGAGACTTTTAGATAAGTGCATGGAACTTAGTAAGATAGAGGGTTATAGGTTAGTCTAGTAATCTTTAAGGTAGCGACATGTTTAGCACAACTTTGTGGGCCGAAGGGCCTGTATTGTGCTTTAGTTTTTCTATGTTTCTATGTTACATTCAATTAACATATCTGGCTTCTTTCTTTCTCTGTCTGAGTATCCTCCTCCATTTCTATTAACTTGACTCAGTTCTCTCAACATTGCTCAGATATTACAATTAATTCCAACATGAACTTCTTCAGTGCACTGACCTGCCTGTATTACGCTTGGGCACAATATCTGTGAGTGTGCAGGAATCTAATTCCAACTTGTGTGTTGTCTTTGTGCATGACACCTAGACCATAAGTGAGTGGATTCTATCAGCATTACATTGGCCCCATAGCACTGATGACCTGAGTAATAATTCTGACAATTCCAACATGACCTCCAACTGCTGTCACTTAGCTTTAGGATTCAGCATCTCCTTCAGCGTGCAGCTTCCTTAAAGTGTGAAGGAGAACAAGTCAAGTGGCTTGGAGATCCATCCAGTATGTCTGCTGCACTGAAACAGAGCAGGGGAAAGCTGAGGCACTTGCTTTAGCTGGTAGCTCAGGCTATGGGGAAGGGCTGAAATGGTTGATGTTTGTACAGATATGGGAGGGGTTACATTTGGGGACTTGGTTTTAATTGTATGTTGTTGTCTGGAGCTTGTGGACATTAACTCCTGTAAATAGGAATTGGCTGAAATTGTAGTTGTTGGATTGAGTTGTGTTTGTACTAACTATCTCTGTGAATCGATGCCTGTGAAAGCATGCAAAGATTGGCTCCAGTTGTATCCTTCTTCACCAGGCTTCCTGGTGTAGGGCAGAAGCCGGTTACTTACGGATGAAAGTTGGAAGCTAAGAGAAACATTTTGGGCAGAAAGCTAATATTTTTGAGGCCACTGTAGAAGTTGAGAGAAAGCACGTTCTCGGAGTGAACCAATGAAATGGAACTGTGAATACAGATTAGATACTAACAAAAGAGAAAATACATTGTGGCCTTGGGTTGTTGTTGTTTCCTTCAAGAAGTAAAATTGGAAATATTTTGTGAACTGGATGTCTGTCAAATGGATATTTTTATTCATTCATGAAACTTGGGCGTTACTGACTGGTCAGTATTGCCCATCCCTCATTGACTCTTAACTGCTCTCGGGCAATCACATTGCTGTGGCTCTGGAGTCACGTGGACCAGACTGGGTAAGGATGGCAGATTTCCTTCCCGAAAGGACATTAGAGAACCAGATGGGTTTTTCCCACAATCGACGATGGTTTCATGGTCATCCTTCATTTCAGATTTTGTTTATTGAATTCAAATTCCATATCCACCATGTTGGGATTCAAGCCTGGTCCCTGGAATGTTAGTTGAGTGTCTGGATTAATAGTCTAGTGATAATACCACTAGGCCATCATTGGATGGTAATAAAGTTTCATACCTCCAATAAGAGTTCTTATATAAAACCTACAGGAAAGATGATCTGTTAAGAGCCTAGATAGCAGTATAGTCAATTTCATTTTTATTCACATTTGAAGCCTTGATATGCGGGGAAATAGACTTTCATCAGAGCTGAGGTCTCAAAATTCAACAAGTACTGAGACAATTCATAAAACCACTGAGACTGAACTTAACCCTGTGTATTATAAAAGAAAGGATCATCATGAATGAAAAAGTTCTAGGAAGGTAACGGGTCATGATAGTAAGACAGTACTTACCAAACCTGGCAATAAACTCTCAAGGTTCTTTCATCATGATTAATCAGAATTCATGATAAAATCTCTGAGCATCTGATAGATGTTTCATTTACTTCTTGTACATCAAGCATTCATAGTTTTGTGATGAGGGTTCTAAGAAACATAATGAAGTTAGTAAAAGGCTGAATGATCCCAATGACCAGCAGATCAGATCAAAGCTCTGCAGTCCTGCCACTTCCAGCCGTGAATAATGGTGAACAATTAAACACCTCGTTAGAGGAGGAGACTCTACAAATATCTCCATCCTCAATGATGGAGCAGCCCAGCGCATTGACGTAACGGATAAGGATGAATCATTCACAATAATTTTTTTTGGGGGGGGGAAGAACCAGGACAGGTTGTTGGTGATCTGGACACCTAAAACCTGAAGCTCTCGACCATTTCTACTTCATCCCTATTGATGTAGACAGGGGCATGCCCTTCACTATGCATACTGAAGTTGATGACTATCTCTTTCATTTTGTTGACGCTGTGGGAGAAATTATTGTCGTCGTTCCAGTTCACCAGGTTCTTTATCTCCTTCCTGTACTCTGCCTCATCATTGTTTAAGATCCGACCCACCACAATAGTGTCATCAACAAACCTGAAAGTTGAGTTGGAGGGGAATTTAGCCATGCAGTCATCAGTGTATAAGGAGTACAGTAAAGGGCTGAGGGCACAGGCTTGTGGGGCACCGATATTGAGGGTGATCGTGGAGGGGGTGTTGTTGCCTAGCCTTAATTATTGCTGTCTAGAGGTTGGAAAGTCTAGGATCCAATTGCAGAGGGAGAAACTTTATCATAAATTGTTAGTGGAGTTACTCATGCACTCAGGATTGTTCAGATAGTGTAGCTAATTGTGGAATCTCAGCTAACAATATACATTTTGGTTTTGGTGTTATAAGCGCAGACCGGCTGAACATAGTCTGTGCTCTGCCTATTCCGAATAACTGACAGGGCATGGTGTTCGATTTGATCTGCCAATTGTTGGAAAGTAAGGCTTATGTACCTGGCATTGAAATTCATACATGGTGCTACACAATTGTATGGTAGGAAGAATGATATTTTGGATTGTGGAAAGTGCCACCTGTGCAGCCACTGCCTTGTGGCAGCGTGAAATGGCTTGCTTAACCTGCTCAAACCTTTTGTACGTCAAAAATCACCAACCAGTTCAGAATGTCATTAATCCAGACGTAGCAATCTACAAATGATTCACACACCCTGATTACAGACAGTGAGGGAAGGGAATTGGGGTTTCAATTCTCTCTCATCCCTGTCCACGGCAAAAGCAGCAGACTGTGTACTGAGGGAGCTGGAAATCAATAGCTTTCTTGTTGATAATCAAAACAAGAAGACACACACACACAGAATTGACAAACCATTAGTGTGGACCATTAGGACAAAAGGACTCAATAGCAACAGAGTTAACAGGGACAAAATCGGTTGTTGAGCTGGATAAAATAATCTTTTCAGTTCAAAAGGACACTGGTCCAAATATATCTCCATATTGCAATCAATAATAATACATTCAAAATTAATAGTTACTCTCTCTTATCTGTTAATCACAAGGTCAAAATTGGACAAGAATTGTTTAAATGAGGGAAAAAAAAGTTTGATTATTGGACCAAGAAATGTGAGATAGATATAGATTCACTCCAATCATCAACTCTCTGCGGAAAATAGATGTGTTTGATTTTGGTGTATGTGATACCATCAAGAACCACAATTTAAAGTCAGGAGGAATACTGTCTGCCCAATCTGCAAAGTAATACTTACAAATTTCAAAAGAAAGACAAACAACAATTAGAACATGAGTAAACACCAGAGATATGAAAGGAAATGAAAAGAAATATTATCATACCCAAGAACCATTCAGTCTGGGACCAGAGTACATGACAGCATGTCATATCATGTGACCAATTTTCTCCGAAAAATCAATGTTTCAAATCGGAAAACCATGACAGAATGAGTTTAAATCAAAATTCATGAGTTACAGATAATATTACAGCATTGAAAATAATAATCTGAAAATATGTTAACACTCATTCATGAGTTAATAACCAATGGGGCATTAATAAAGTCTGAATCCAACAGCAGGGTCCAAGAAGGGCCTAAAATACATTCTCTGTGATTTTGATTTGATTTATTATTGTCACATGTATTGGCATACAATGCAAAGTATTGTTTCTTGTGTGCTATACAGACAAAACATACTGTTCACAGAGAAGGAAATGAGAGGGTGCAGAATGTAATATTACAGTCACAGCTAGGGTGTAGAGAAAGATCAACTTAATGCGAGGTAGATCCATTCAAAAGTTTGACAGCAGCAGGGAGGAAACTGCATTTGTATCAGTTGGTACGTGACCTCAGACTTTTGTGTCTTTTTCCTGATGGAAGATGGTGGAAGAGAGAATGTCCGGGGCGTGTGGGGTCCTTAATTGTGCTGGTTGCTTTGCTGAGGCAGCGGGAAGTGTAGACAGTGTCAGTGGATGGGAGGCTTCAACATAATGCTTTACAAGGATTCGGCAAATAATGTTAAAGACCCAAAGCCACAATGTAGCATGCCGACCTCTGAATTCTTCCCACTGATTGCCTGCTTGCGAATTTTATTTCTCTTACATCTTTCGTGCTTCAACACTATTAGCTCTTCAATCAGAGGGACATTGCGCTGTCCCAATTTCCCACCAGCAGACATCACTGTTTCCATCTTCTGGTGCAGTGCAATCTCCCATGGTACAAACCTGTGGATCCAGAACATTCATTGGTGGAACAGGAAACCTGAATTTCTGAATCCAGATAACTAAGTGGTCTTTAACCACTGCATTATGGAAACAGCAGTCAAATTTTAACATGCCACACCAAATAAATGAGTCAATAATTTCTTGGCTCAGCTGAAGTTGGTTAATGAGCTTAGGTTAAAAATGTTTGGTGAGTTTGGAGATGAGCTTTATCAGAATGGCTGTATAATGTCAGGGTTTAATGACTCTGGGAGCTGCGTGAGACCAACACAAACAATCATGTAATTTCTTACACAAAAAACTCAGATTACAAAGCTGAGAGAAGTGAGTATGGCAATTTATGAATTCCTGCATTAATATTCCAATGAGGAAAATGATGTAGTTTAACTGCACAGAATATTCAAATCTATTGCATAAAATGGGATTCTTATAAATGATCACCCAATGATTAGAGCTGAACTGGATCACGAAACATTGAAGTGGGACTGGGGAGATTCCAGAATGGAGAGAACATTGTGAGATAGATTTAGTTGCTTTTGCAAAATGTTATGTCTCCATGGATCATTGGGCCAGTTACGATTGGTGCTATATCTCAGTGCAGCAATTTTCTGACGACTGATTCCTTTATAAGTCTTTGGCTCCAACTAATTTGCAAAGCTACCACCTAACACCAAAGTATAAAGTTAGGGATGTAAGATTTCAGCAGCAGAATGGGCATAATCCTCGGGAATGATAAAATCTTTGTCAGACTGAGACAATTGCCAAGTATGTGCAGCAAATGGTCCATGTAAGATTTCATAGGAACATGGGTAGACCACTCAGCACATTGCAGCTGCTCCATCACTTAAAACAGTCATAGCTGATCAGGCACTTCAATGCCTTTTACATCAAGACGCACCCAAAGAGGAAATTTGATGCTGTAAGGAGGCAGAACATTCCAGCAGGTCAATGATGTCTCAAAGGAAAGGTTGCTGGATAATCATTGAAAGAAGGATTCTATGAGGAGGGAAAGAGTTGTGGCACTGAGGGCCGCCATTTTCACATCCGGACTGCAAAGCAGTACAAGTGGAAGATGCAGCAGACAGTCTTTCCCAGACACAAGGGGGCCCCTTGTTCTGATCGACTTTCACACCACAGCAATATCCAATCACTTCCGGTTACACAAAGAAGAAGCAGGAGGATAGTGAAAGGAAGGAGACATGGACCCCCATGGAAAGTGTGGTGTGAGGACAGAGTAGAATAGTTAATGTTTGCCTTTGGATTGTTTGTGCTAAAGGAGAATATATACTTATTTTGGGTTGAGTTATTTGTGTAGAGGGAGGGTGTATTTGTGTCTGGCTCAGTAATTTGTGGTGCATTAGGCTGTCGGTGTCCATTGTCTTGCTGCTAGACTGCATTAAACAGTCTTGTAGAAGTTGCCAAGAAGTCTTTATTAACATTACTGAACTATGTACATATTTATAGTGGAGGGTATAGGAATGGAGAGAACTCCATGCTGTATCCTTATTTGTTGCTGCCTAGCTCGACACTAATTTTGATCAATTAAATCATCCACTTCTGGGAAGCAATTTGTTTCCCCCTTGTGGGAGATTCTTGGAACAGAGGGCATCATCTCAGAGTAAGAGGGTCACCCATTCAAAACTAAGAGAAGGAGGAACTTCTTCTCTTAGAGGACAGCAAATCTGTAGAACTCTACTGCAGAGGGCTGTAGCGACTGGGTTGTTAAGTATGTTCAAGACTGAGGTAGTTCTTTAATTAGCAAGGGAATTGAGGGTTATGGGAATAAGGCAGAAAAGTGGAGTTTAAGGTTATCATATCAGATCAGTCATGATCTCATTGAATGGTGGAGCAGTCTGGATGGGCCAAATGGCCTACTTCTGCTCCTATGTTTTATGGTCTCCAGAGATCAATGTCCAATAATTTCATCCCAATGCTTTCAGTGCAACAGATTGTTCACCAAGAAATAGCAAACAATGATTTCTTATAACAGTCCAGACATTCTTTCAGAAGTTTAAGGGCAGGACTTTGAAAGATGCTTTTGACACTTTCTCAGGTCCTCTTGACAGTTCTGACAATTGAATTTGATAGGCCTGCTGACAGTTCTAATGGCCTTAAAAATTTGTGAATTTATACATTTTTTTATGCACATTTACACCTATGTTTAACAATTCCAAAAGCCACTTGACCTCTCCCAGAAGCTGTCCCAGGACCAGATCCTAAGGGATACCTGCAACTCTCCAGGGAAATACCCAAAGTTCAGACAAGCCTTTGCCAATTCTGTTCTGTCCATTCAGGATTTCACATCACTGGACAACTAAAATGCAACTTGACTGGAGGCAGCTGATGTTTTAAATGGCCAGCTGTCTCTGTGAAATTTACATGTTCAAAACACGATGCGTTCATATTCCCATCCCTGCACAACTGGGAAGTGTCACATTCAGGTATAGGACTCACGATTTCCAGGTGGCAGGGTGACACAGTGGGTTAGCACTGCTGCCTCACAGCGCCACGGACTTGGGTTCAATTCCTGACTTGGGTTACTGTCTGTGTGGAGTCTGCGCATTCTCCCCATGTCTGCATGGTTTCCTCTGACTGCTTAGGTTTCCTCCCACAGCCTGAAAGACGTACTGGTTAGGTGCATTGGCTCTGCTAAATTCTTCCTTGGTGTACCCGAACAGGCACTGGAGTGTGGTGACTAGAGGATTTTCACCGTAACTTCATTGCAGTGTTAATGTAAGCCTACTGTGACATTGATTAATAACTAAACTTTTGCTTCAATGGCATGTTCTCCATCATGATCCAGGCTATGGTCACTATTCTCTGTAGCCAGCTCAATCTGCTGATGACATGGTGAGATCGGAGATTTCCCTCCCACTCCCCACAATGTCTGTGACCTGTTATCAGAAATATTTCTTCCTCCACATTGGTTGCCAGACTTGCTGATGGTTTCCAATATTTTCTGTGGATATCTGAAGTGTGGTCTGGCCTGGATGACCTAAAGGTTTGAGTTGACTCTTTCTGATTTACATTCTGCCACTCACATCCTTTACTGTTGCTGTTCTATGTTTGCTGTTGGGTCTATTGTGGCTTCTTAGTCTTTTTCAGTTTCATTAATATGTATTTAACATTATTGCTGGTGTATCAATCTTTCCTTCATACAGCACCTTCACCTGATCTAGCCACCTGTGCCAATATTCACTTGTGTTTTATTCAAAGCATTCAACAATTCCTGACCGACCTTTTCCAAAACTGACGCAATCGACTAATTTGGAATCACCTGCAAACTTAACTCCTTCTCTTTCTAAATAAAGATTGTTGATGCAAATTAGTCACAATCGTGATTGCGACAGAAAGCTTGAGGCACCCCGCTCAGCAATCCCTCCCCTCCATATGACATAGCTTCACTAATGAGCCCTCATTGTTTCCGACCCTTCAGTTAGTTCCTTAACTATTCCCACAGTTCGTGCTGAATCCCCACGACTCCAAGCTTAACAAATAGTCTTTCATGTGGTACTTTGTCAAATAACTTCTGGATGTGTAGGTACAGCACCTCAAAGGGTTTATCCCACTCCACTGGGATGTCACTTTTTCAATGAAGTCAAGGAAATTAATAAGGCAGATCCTTCCCCTTCTGAAGCGACACTGATTGATGTTTACTGAGTTATTATTGTACAAATAACCTGAAAGTTACTCTTGATTATCCATTCCATTTCACACAGAATGGAAGCAATACTGATGGGTTGGTCATTGTCTATAGATCACCCTCACTGAATAGGGACATTGAGCCAGTATCCAGTCTCAGTGTCCATTCACTCCTACATAATGACAATCAACACCTCACAATTTCTTTCCAGGTTGATGTTCCAATGAGATAAATAACATGAGTCAGGGCAACATCTTCATTTGGTCTTCTAACACGAAATTCAATTTTTAGCTGTTTTAATCCACTGAAAGACTCTAGATATGATGAAGAAAAGTGGAAAAATCGTGAGGTCTGTAAAAATAGGGGGTGCGATCTTATCGTCTGTTCATGACACAGTCCCACTACAGAGAATCTGGTGACAAGCCAGAGACTTCTGTTCACTGCAGCGGGATGAGAAAATCCTACCATCATGATTGGTCAGAAAATTCTGGGTATGATGTTTTGAGATTGTATGATTAAATTTACAGTAAAAGAAGGGGGCTATTGACCTTGTTCTATAACCTAACTGACAGTAAGATTTGCATGTTAGAGATCAAAGGAGGATTTTGTTAGTTTTGCTGGGAAGAAGATGTATGGTGGATAAGCTTGGAGACATTGGCAGTTCACAATGTGTGCACTCTGGGAAGTATCTGATGGAGGCGATAAGCATCTTCTCTGCCAGTTAGAGAGCAGTTGAGAGCACTGGCATATGACTTTCAGGGAAAGCCCAAATAAAATGCCCCTCTGGCACTTGGCAGGCTAGTGGTGGGTCTGCCCCCAGATCAAGGACACTGGGGGGGTGGGTCAGATATTCTACCTGCTGGGAGCTTCCAGTCAGAGACTGCCACTCTATTGAATAGCAGCATCACCAGGAAGATGGTAAAGGTTGCTACTGCTGCTGGGATACTCACTTGAGTTATAGAATTGAATAGTGGCCCAGACACAGGAGACTAATGGTAGAAAGTCTTCACTGGGGTGGGTGTCACAGAGAAGAGGGCTTAAGGGGATTGGTAGCAAGGGCAGGGGGTTGTTCTCAGTACTGACTTCCTCAATCAGGCCCTTTAATGCCTTAGAGCAAAGGAGCCCTCCCCCTTCCAGACAGCACGCAAGCAAATTCACCAAGGTTTGCTTGTCACGTTCCTTAATGATGTGCCCTCTACTTGCCTCTGGGTTAACACCAGTGACTGTAGGACAAGGGTCTTAACTGAGTTTAATTACATTTAAAGGATCAATTGGTGGTGGTGCAGGAAGATCATCCATGGGCCTTCCCACCATGGACTTAATCGAGATGGAGGTGGGATTATCAACTCTCACATTCTCACCTGATTAAGTGCCTTCCTCACCACTAAACTTGCCATGGGGGAGGGCATTAAGTCCTGCCGTCAAATCTTCCCAAATTCACAGATGTGTTAAAGGTATTGGGTTGGAGACAGTTGCTGTAAACTGTCCATTCAGTCCTAAGATGAGAGAAAGTTAAATTCAGGAATAGCCAATCAACATTTCTCCCTGTTTACAAAGACAGTGGGTGGAATTTCCCCATCTGGCCCGCCACGGGAATGATAGTGAGTGGGACACAGACCATGTAAATGTCCGTTGACCTTGGGTGGGAATTTGCGGCCTTGGAGTAAGCATTCACATTACCATGGAGACGATGGCAGATGAGGACATTTTTGAGATCAGGCCACAGGCTTCTCTACAAATCACTAAATCTTACAAAGGGACATCAGTTTCATGTGGTCAGCAGAGAGAAAAGACTGCTGACTTTTGCTAGCTCAGCCAGTCATGGGAGACAGATCCTGGCTGAAGAGCTGCATCCTACGGCTATCAGGATTTTGGAAGATGCCACCTGGCGTGGCCTGGGGGAAGAATCATCAGCATTAACTTCACCACTGGTGATGGATCTAAGAAAATCTCTAAAAACTCAGGAAAGCACCTGAAGACCATCACGTGAAGGTGCTGTTTAGTGAAGTTTAAGTTTATTTAATCAGTGCCACAAGTAGGCTTACATTAACACTGCAATGGAATCACTGTGAAATCCCCTTGAAACCACGCTCTGGTGCCTGTTCAGGTAAGCTGAGGGAGAATTTCATATGGCCAAAGCACCCCTAACCAGCACACCTTCTGAATGTGTAAGGAAACCAGAGCACCTGGAGTAAATCCATACAGGCATGGGGAGAACGTACAGACTCCGCACAGACAAGCCAGGAATCGAACCCAGGTCCCGGGTGTTGTGAAGAAGCAGTGCTAACCATTGTGATTCATGAACCTACTGGAAGATGCAAGTCACTGTGGACTATTTGCTATAAGGAATATAATTCCACGCAGAGTACAATGTGCTTTAAATATAACAAAGGACTGTTCCTTTCTGTAGTTTGGAGTATGAGTTGCCTACAGAAGGAAAACTGTTTAGTCAAAAGTTTGTTTAGTCAAAAGTTCTTTTAGTCATCCGCTACAGTAAAAATTTTAAAATGTACAATCAAGTGGAAGTATGAATCCTTTCTTTATGGGGTTTGTAAGAAGCAGACAGTAAAGTAAACATATAATTTTAAAAATTCAAACAAAAGAAACTAAAAGAAAGACAAGTTAACAAAAAAAATGAAGTCATAAAGTGAGAATTTGTTCATATAAAGAAAAAGGGAATTGAATAAGTGCTTGAAATGGAACGTGTGCCAACTTAATTAACATTCACTTGTATTACAAATATTTTGTTCATAATTCATGTGCTTTGGATTATAACTTTTATTTTTAGGTATCGAAATGTTTTCTGTAGAAAATGGGGGAAATTGATTAATAAACTGACAAGTGAGCCTGAAGTAAATGCAATTCCAACAAGCCTGGACCTCATTACACTTGAAAGGTTAGGCTCATGTTGGCTTAAGATGTTAACAACAGAAAGGTAAGATCATTAAGCTGGTTGGCTTCCTTTGCTAAAGAACAGGACACATGGTGTCTGCAGTTATTCTAATAAAGGATGAGTTATTCAAATGGTTTACCAAAATTAAGGAAAGCTTTGGAATCAAGCCTCAATAATTGATTTGCATTTTTACCGGGGACAGATCACATGTGTCACATTATCACAGGGATGAATGGATCTTAGTAAGATTCTTTGTTCTGAGTTTATTTCTGTGAATTCAGTTAGGGCGTGGCCAGCAGGTAAATTTGATCAATATTTGGAAAAATATTTAAGAGACTGTGTAAGTTTTATGTAGCTTGTAACTTCTCAGAAGTCAAAAAAGATCAGATTTAGACTTACACCTGAAGTTGAATAAACACTGGATCCGTCAGCCAAAACACAGTTTGTGATTGGGAGCTGACATTCAGTGTGAGAAAAAGGTACAAATGAGAAAAATAATGGGGAGTCAGCCTTCCTTGAGCTGGAAGTTAAAGGAAGAAACCTACAATAAGGTGTATCTGTTAGTGTCACAAGTAGGCTTACCTTAACACTGCTACTGTGAAAATCCCCTAGTTGCCATACCCTGGCACCTGTTTGGGTACCATAGAACCCTACAGTGCTGAAAGAGGCCCTTTGGCCCATCAAGTCTTCACCAAACACAATCCCACCCAGGCCCTACCCCCATATCACTACATATTTACCCACTAATCCCCTCTAACCTATGTATCCCTGGACACTAAGGGGTAATTTCTTAGCACGGCCAATCAACCTAACCCGTACATCTTTGGACTATGGGAGGAAACCGGAGTACCCGGAGGAAACCCACACAGACATGAGGAGAATGTGCAAACTCCAGTGACCTGAGCTGGGAATCGAGCCCAGGACCCTGGAGCTGTGAAGTAGCAGTGCTAACCCACTGTGCTACCGTACACTGAGGGAGAATTTAGCATAGCTAATGTACCTAACCAACATGTCTTTCGGAGTGTGGGAGAAAACCAGAGCACCCGGAAGAATCATTTAACCAAAAATTAATGGAAAGGCCTCATGTAAAACGCTGTAACTCGAACACTGAAGAGAAAGGAATGAATTCCAGAAAACTGTGATGTCCCTTTTGGGTTTGTCCCAGGAAAAGAGAATGAACCTGAAAGATTTTTGTAAATGTGGAAACTTTGAGGGAGAAGTTAAAAAGCAACACTGAGTTTACAGCATAAATCATGATAAGTTATTGTGTTAAATTAATATTCTAAAAGTAAAACACAGCAGATGCTGGAAATCTGAAATAAAATCAGGAAAATGCTGGAGAGACTCAGCACCTGTGGAGAGAGAGACAGAGTCAAGGTTCTGAGTTTGTACAATTCTTCTCCTTGATGTAAAAGAGTCTTACGGATTTGAAGCATTAACTCTGTTTTCTCTCCACAGGTGCTGCCAGACCTGCTGAGTCTTTCCAGTATTCTCTGTTTTAATCTGTTAAATTAATTCTTTTTGATGGACAATAAATTTTGTTTCTGTTTAAAAATGTGAAATCTTGTGGTGTAGTTCTGTCGGTTAATTGTGTATGTTCAGATTTCTTATTTAAACGTTAACGCGCCCTAACAGGATCATAGCACTTGAAAGATTTGATTAAAAAACCATCTATTTTTCTGCCTCTTGAATCAACATATTTAATTCAATTTGCCACATTTCACAAACAAATGGATAACTGTTATATTTTACTTAATATTTTTGCTCAACAAAGACTTGGCAATAATTTAAATCATTTGCAGAGATGTACAGAGAGCTTGCAGCAAAGATTCTAGTCCACTTTCAGATTATTCACATTATTTTCTTGCAATAAAGAAAAAATATTATTTTCTTTAATCTCCAAAAGGAGAAAGTTTGGGCTGGTTAGTGCCCTTTTTTAGGCAAGGTGAGTCCTAAAGTGTAAATTCCCCCTGGACACACTCTTAGTGCAAGTTGCGAATGTCAGCCAAGGTATGCAAATCAGACCATGACATCAATCAACATGGAATCTGACATGAGGCTAATTGTGCCTTTCTGAAGCCCAACATTTCCCTGAACATCCTCTCTGAACCTTGCACAGTGAAACATTCTCAGTAGCAGGGAAGATCCCCCAGCAGCGCTACTTAACTGGGTCATCAACCACGTAGGGAACTGGAGCAGGAGGAGACCATTCAGCCCTTTGAGCTTGTTCTGCCATTCATTATGATCATGGCTGATTATCCAACTCAATAGCCTGATCTCGCCTTCCCCCTCTTATCCTTTGATCCCTTTGTCCCCAAATGTTAATTATATCTAACTCCTTCTCGAAAACATGAAACATTTTGACCTCAAGTGCTTTCTGTGGTAACAAATTCCACAGGTTTGTCACTCTCTGGGTGAAGGAATATCTCTGCACCTTAATCCTAAAAAGATTTACCCCATATCCTTAGACTATGATCCCTTGTTCAACAACCTCATCATCACAAACATCCTTCCTGCGTCCACCCTTTCCAATCCTACTAGAATTTTATTGTTTTCTGAGATGCTCTCTCATTCTTCTAAACTCCAGCGAATATAATCCTAACTGACCTAATCTTTCCTCATACATCAGTCCCACTATCCCAGGAATCAGTCTAATAAAACTTTGCTGCACTCCCTCTATCGCAGGAACATGAACTATGAAGGCCATCATACCATTTGTATTCTTTACCCCCTTATTGCACCCGAATGCGTACTTTCAGTGACTGGTGTACAAGGATAGCCAGATCTCATTGCACATCCCCTCTCTCAATCTGCAGCCGTTCAGATAATAATCTACCTTCTTGCTTTTACTACCAAAGTTGATATCCTCACATTTATCCATATTATGCTGGTTCTGCCATGCATTTGCCCACTCACTTTGTTTGTCCACATCACAGTGCAGCATCTCTGCTTCCTCCTCACAGCTCACCCCCTCACCCAACTTTGTATTGTCTGCGGATTTGGAGATATTACATTTAGTAGCTGGTTGATTACTTCTGGCCATTGCTATCTACATGTTTTGGTGCTTCTATAGTCTTTTCAAGCTGTGTAAGTCTTATAGCAAGTGGTGTGAAAGGTATTGAACATCTTTTTGTTGACTTTGAAACTTCTGTGCAAACTAGTTGTTCTTGGACATGGTGTATGGTAGGTGTTCCCCTTAGAATTCAATGACTTTGCAAACAAGAAGAGGCCATGCAGAATCAGAGAAGCTGCTGGAAGAAGGTGGTGAGAAAGAAGAAGAAAGGCTCTCAGCGGCAACCATGTCTGTCCAGGGTGTTCAGGGATAATTACTCCTTCCTGAACCTTAGTGGGAAATAAAACCTGAGAGGTTTGAATTTCACTAAGGTTCCCAATTCTTCACTGAAATTTGCCCCCTGCTTTATCCACATTTTAATCTCAGATCATGGCAAGGGCTACATTCCCTATAGTTTTGATGGTTTCCATGGCAATGAACTTTCATACACCTGTCTGTAGGCTAGAACGGGAACTGTTGCAACACCTCAGTTTCCCATCCAGTATTGGGTGGAGGAGGTCAATGAGGCTTTCTATTCATTCAGAGACAGCTACTTTTCATTCTCTTGCCAGACATAAGCAGGTACATGGCTTTGTTTTGGTTGTTGGGTTCCTCATGGTGCTGGTGTCATTGATTACATGGATATTGCTTTGTGCGCACTGAACACTAACAGAGATTCCACTCCCTCAACAATCATAGACAGAAAACCATGCATGGTGACCTGCTGTGGTGTAGGAACATGGAGTGGGGAAAGACAAGGCAAAAGAGAAAGGAAAGAGGCATTGCCACCCACTTTGTGTCTGGACTGTGTGTGAAAATCCTGTCTAAGTCTGATACCAGTTCTGTATTCACCAACATCCCATATCTCACCTTTATCAATGACCAAACACAGCTTCTATTTGACTATAAACCACTAAACAAACATTCCAATTTAGATTTCTTAATGAAATCATGTCACAATTCAGAAGAAAGTCCACTAATCACTGTAGTATATTCCTTTAGTCGATGTTTTGCTGTATCTCTGACTGTCCTGGTGCTCCTATCCCCATGGCTGCTGCTCAGTTTCACTGGAGGGCCTGCACCTGGTTAGGAAAGGTGATGCTGAGAGATTCTGGGATTAAAAGGTCTGAATGTGGAGTGCACCATCTCAGTGTGGACTGCAGCTGGACTAACTGGCTGACAGCAGCAAGAGCATTGTGTACTATCGGGGTGGGTTGGATAGCATCCCCCAGCACGGCACCTCAACAATTATCTGTTGGCAGTCAGACTGTGGGAATAACTTGGTACCTGCTAACAACATTGCACATTGCAATCTTCAGCCGGTCTGAGCTAGCATAGTGTTGCATGACTTCAGTTTGAACTTCTAACGCGACTCTTAGACGTTTGATGGCTGCTGCATGTTCCGCAATCAAACCTTTGGCCAGTACACATTTCATCATGGTTAGATTTACATGTCTGCCAATGGAGTTGGCCATCAATTCTGTGCTGGAAAGAATGAGGTCCAAGCTCTGTGCAAAGCCCAGTGCTAAGTTGGTACTAGAATCATTGAAACCCTACAGAAAGAGGCCTTTCGGCCCATCGAGTCTGCACTGAACACAATCCCACCCAGGCCCTACCCCCATATCCCTACATATTATACCTGCTAATCCCTCTAACCTACGCATCCCAGGACACTAAGGGACAATTTTTTTAGCACGGCCAATCAACCTAGTCCACACATCTTTGGACTATGGGAGGAAACTGGAGGAAACCATTGCAGACACGAGGAGAATGTGTAAACTCCACACAGACAGTGACCTGAGCTGGGAATCGAACCCAGGATCCTGGAGCTGTGAAGCAGCAGTGCTAACCACTGTGCTACCATGCCACCCACCAGACTCCTCTTCGTTCCTTGAAGTTGACCACAGCCTTTTTGGAAGATTTTCCAATCCATCAAGCATTTGGTTTTGTATTTCTATAAAGCAGCCACTCAATGTCCTCCACTACAGGTGAACCTATCTGGATAAAACCTCATCTTCGGGTGAACTGGCACCTAGGCAACCCTGTCATCTGCAGGGCACCTGCACATGGTATCTCACCTGGTGCAGATTCTATCCTCAGAGTTGCAAAGTTCCAGTATCAGAGTTGATGGTTGTGAGTGAGTGTGTCTTCATCACCACTCTGCTCCTGATGTCTACTCAGATTTCAACTCTTGGGTTTCTGAAAGGAGAAAGTTGTGATGCAGGATCAGGGGCTGCTTTTAAATCAGAAAAAAATGAGGAACAAGGTGGAAATGGGATGTGAAAAGGAGGATTAGATATAAGAACAGTGTAAGCTTAAGTGTGCCTCTAACCTTGGCCTCAGTAATGCCACCATAATGATGGGCAGTAGAGTTTGTAGGTACATTTGATCATGTCCACTTCTGACTGTGTCCCACCTTGTCCGATAAGAGCGAGAGAAGTATGTTAGTGAGTGTCATACAAACTTTGCCTTTTATGCCTGTCATGGTTTAGTAGCTGGCAGTGTCTGCAAATTGTGAGGTGTGGGTGTGAGGCCTTTCTTACTAAGTATGTGAGACTGATATGAAGCAGATGGACATTAGTATGAGGTCTTATTGATAAAGTTCGTTGGTAGCTGAGTCTTGGGGTGTGCTGATCTGATTAGTTAGTGGAATCTGGTATTTGAAGATTCCTTCAATGACCTTGATCACTTTTGTGAGGTCACTGAGCTTCTTACAGCACTGGACCCAAGTTCTTGGGGGTTGACCTCCTGCAGCTATTTGCTCCCATTGCCTTTTGACAATGTGCCTGGAGATGTTCTGTTCCCCTTGTGGAGCTCTCCTTTCCCTTTCCTCCACCAACACCAACAGTATCATGTCTGAAACTCTTGGAGATCCTTCTCTCTGCTGTTGTACCACTCCTAACATGTTCCCAGTTCAGATTCACATCAGCTCTGTGCTTGCTCCAGCTCCTGCAAAGTTCCACCTGCAAGCAGTGCAGGCGAGCTTAAAGTGGTGCGAAACCCTTTTGATATTGTTCCCTCCTGATGCAACTAATTACTGGGGCCAGCACTCTCTGGAGCAGAGATTATTGAAATGAGCAGGTAGCACTAAGTTGGTTTGTTGTCTTCATTGCAATTAACCAGTGCCAGTCAGTCATAGAATCATAGAATCCCTACAGTACAGAAGGAAGCCATTCTATCGAGTCTGCACTGACCACAAACCCACCCAAGCCCCATCCCCACAAGCCCATGCATTTACCCTAGCTAGTCCCACTACCAATATGGGGCAATTTAGCATGGCCAATCCACCTAACCCGCACATCTTTGGACTGTGGGAGGAAACTGGAGCACCCGGAGGAAACCCATGCAGACACGGGGAGAACATGCAAACTCCACACAGTCGAGGGGTGTGGCATTTTAACCACCAAAGGATCACATTTGTCATGATCCTTCTAGTCAAAAAAAACTTGCTTGCTTAATTTTTCCTTCTCATTTTTGTTGCTATTACATAAACAGGAAAGTTACAAGATGTTGTTTACTGAAAAAAAAGTCACCTATTTGTGAGGCCATGTTAAATATGAGTACTCATCTAGTTACACAGTATTTCAATAAAGTGCTCAAATTCTGCAAGCTTTATAATAATCTAATTATCAAGTTTAATATCAGAGTATTTCAATATATAGAATAGAATTTTATGCTTTCAGATTTAACTGCATACTTTTGGATTTTTATGAATAATATTTTATTCTAATTCAACATATTTGATGTTAAGTGTTGTAAAGTTATGTGATGAGAGAATTGTTAGTTCTAAAATAGAAGGGTACGTCGCAGGAATACATGAGGATTTTTTCCCCCTGGAATAAGATACTTGCACAATCTCTTCCTTACCTGCCATCCTGAGATTACTGTGGATTAATTTAGGTACAACCATGAAAACAGCACTGGGAATCAACTTCTTGCTATCAACAATAAGATTCATTAAGCCTCGTGAATTTAGACCAGGCACAGCTAGACAGACAACGATTCACATAACTAGTCAGACAGCCCCTCTCTTTGTACAGAAATTATAACCCTTCCAGATTCACAACTAAATTGGCTAAGAAGCACTGTTACCTAGCAACATGCAATGTGTTCTATGACCTTTTATCCAATCTGAACTCACAGATGTCCTCTTCTTACTAATAAACATACATCATCCAGCTCCACCCAGTCCCATTCTCTTGTTTCAGCTTGCTGTATAGAAAACATTGAAACAACACGTATGATCCATGATCTTAAAAAAGAAGAAAATCTTTGAACTCTCTGTAAATACTATTTGCTAATTATGTAAATATCACAATTAAACACGTTTCCGAACGATTTTGAGGTTTACCATTCATTATTCAGAACGTAAAGGTAATTGAAATTAATTTGTTTATTACATCAATTTTTGTTGTTTTTGTTGGCAACATTTGTTTAGAAATGAAATTTAAAAACTCAAGCATTAGCAAGTTCACACATTTCTGAATATTCACTTGATTAATTCAAAGATGTGTATCTTGAATAGATAATAGCAAGGAAATAATAACCAGTTAACTTTAAACAATAAAATGATGCCCAGATTTGTTTCATGTAATAATCTCATGCAAGAAAAATATTCAACAGCATGCTGCAAGGAACCTTGGTCAGTAGATGTCCAAATTTGTCGCAACCTTGGTCAGTAGATGTCCAAATTTGTCGCAAGAATTTTGAGAATTATCGCCATCTGATGTTGCTGCGTTTTCTGAATTAGTGATATTAAACATTGTCTAGTCACTATAGGGTCAAAGGAAGTACAGCACAATACATAATCCCACATTTGCAATGTTCCCACTCAATAAGTGTGGTGATGGGTTACACTAATTAAGACTAGCAAGCAGCTGCCATTAATCGCTAGTCAGCGATGTTAAAAAAAACAGCAGAATGTGCCATGTACCTAGTGGCAATTCCAAAGGCCGCTTTCATCCCACCATTTATGTCAACAGATAGATGTTACCAGGATAAGGGAAAATCCTTCTGTCCTTTTGGGCCCAGGGGTAACTACCCAACAGTAATCAAAGTGCCTGGCCATTCTGATTGGGCAGGTAGGGTGCTATAACCATCTGACTAAGTTTCAGCAAGGTTTGGAATCACAAACCAGAAGAAGTATATTCCTGTCAGTAACTATAAGGTAGAAACAACATTCATCATCTATATTATGTGCAATCAGGCAGAACTTATCATTTGGCTCTACCCCAGTGTTCATGCTTTACATGAGGCTAATCTCACTCTATTTTATCTCACCCCATCAGCATATCCACCTATTCCTTTCTCACTTCTGTATTTATCTAGCTTGCCCTTAAATGCATCTGTTAATGTCTCAGCTATCCCATTCCACATTCATCGAATCACAGAATCCCTACAGTGTGGAAGGAAGTCATTCAGTCCATTGAGTCGACACTGACTCTCTGACAGCGAATCTTACTTACACAGGCCCTCTCTCCCACACATTTAACATGGCCAATCCGCCTAACCTACCTTTAGACTATGGGAGGAACCCGGAGGAAATCCACACACTCTTACCACTCTGAGAAATGTTGAACTTTCAGGGTTCCTAGTTCTGAATTCTCATAAAGTGGAATAATCTCTCTACATTTATCAGACTCCATTGAAAATATCAAGATCTTGATCCAGTTACCACTCAGTCTTTTTAGTGAAAGGCCTCTCAAGTTTTTCCCAATAATGTTATCCTCTAACACCTGGCATCATCCTTGTAAATCCTCTTTGCACTTTCTCCATTTTCCCATATCCTTTTTATAACACAGAGAGAATACATGTGCATAATATTGGAGAAATGGTGGCCTTGTGTTGTGTTGCCACTGGATTAGTAATCCAGAGACCCAGCGTAATGTTCCGGGGACCTAGGTTCAAATCCCAATGCACTAGATAGGCAGAAACTTGAATTCAATTTTTTTAAAATCTGCAATTAAATGTCTAACAACGGCCATGAAACTATTGTCGATTGTTGTAAAAAAAAAACACCTATCTGGTTCACTGATGTTCTTTAAGGAAGGAAATCAGCCGTCCTTAACTGGTCTGGCCTATATGTGACTCCAGAGCCACAGTAATGTGGTTGACTCAATGCTCTCAGGAATAGGCAATAAATGCAGGCCCAGCCAACAACACCCACATCCTGTGAACCAATAAAAAAAATTCTTGATGTGGTGTAACCCAAGTTCTACAGAAATTTGCTGTGCTTTTGCTTTCTGTGTCTATTTCTTCTATTCCAAAGCTGTGAGGGTTAGATGGATTACTAAATATACAGAGTTACAGGGATAGGGTGGAGGGAGGGCTTGGATAGGATGATCTTTCAGAGAATCAGTGCAGATTCGATGGGCTGGAATGGCTTCTTTCTCCATTGCAGGGATTCCATGGTTTCATGGTTTTCTAGGAAAGAACCCCAGTGACATGTTTACAATTTGTGTCGCTTCATCTGATGCTTCGTTTATGTGTCCTGCCCTGGGTTCCTTTGTCCCTCTGTCCCATTCAGGCTCTAACTTTTCAAAGAGCATGTGGCTTCTTTAACCTTCGCGACAGGAGGACTCTAGGTTTGATTTGACAATTCTCTCCGTACCAGGCTGTGTTGATGTACTCATGGGGAGGGCAATGAAGCGTATCTGCACACCTGAAGCTTAGCAGCCACAACAACAGTTCTTTGCCACTGCAGATTTTCTTAGGACTCTGAAGGTCCCAGACAAAAATAGAACACCGTGAATGAACTACTTGTAATTTTAAATAGTTGCAACATTTTGAATGCAAGGCAAAAGCCTGATAAACAACTGTTGCACAGCTGGAAGGTAATTATGCATCATCCCTAGGTTCAGTTAATGGCTGTCCTTAGAAATCCAGTCATTATATCAAAGCAGTTTGGATCCACACAACAAAACAGAAAAAAATGGAAATACTCAGCAAGTCTGGCAGCATCTTTGGAGAGGGAAAGAGAGTTAAAATTTCAGATCAATGGCTTCTTGACAGAGCTGGAAGAGGTTATAGATAAAGGACAGTCTTTAAACACATACAGAGACAAGAAAGGGACAGGAGAGTAAGGGACAAGTGACAAGCCAGGTGAAAGAACGATTTTGACAAGTATTTATATTTTGCTGCTTTTTCCTTCTGGGAAAAGCTGTGACCGGGTGAAGACAGGAGAGTTTCATCAACAAAAGAGATGATTGAGCAAGGTAAAAGGAGATGGTGGTTGGACAGGTGAAGATGTAAAAGGATAATGTGGAGGAGAAGTTAATGAGAATGAATTGCAGAATCATCTCTCTCATTGCTCAACCTCTTCTGCCTTCCACCCTATCACATCTCTGGCTATTTGTGCAGCTCACAAATGTCACCACACTGTAGGAAGGATGTGATTGCACTGGAGAGGGTGCAGAGGAGATTCACCAGGATGTTACCTGGGACTGGAGCGTTTCAGCTATGAAGAGAGGCTGGATAGGCTGGGGGAGTTTTTCTCGTGACCTTGTGCTTGGCCGTCTCTCCACTCACATTGTCTGTATCTTTAAGACTTGATTACCTGTAAAGACTCACATTCCAACCATTATCTTGTAAACTGAGTTTGTGTCTGATTATTCCCTATTTGTGAACACAAGTCCTCACTCACGTGATGAAGGAGCGAGACTCTGAAAGCTTGTGCTGCCAACTAATCCTGTTGGACTTTAACCTGGTATTGTGAGACTTATTACTGTGCTTACCCCAGTCCAACGCCGGCATCTCCACATCACAACAGTTAAGAACAATGACAAGAAGACTCACACTGTCTTGAAACGCTTACAAGAAACAGGATTGATGCTGAGTGATAGGTGTGAGTTCGCTAAGATCTCCATTTCGTTCTTGGGTTATATTGTGAGCAAAGAGGCAGACCACAAAATGCGGGCAGATACTGAGTTTCAAACCCCATCATCCATTCTAGAACTCCAAAGATTCCTGGGCATGGTGAATTAGTTGGAAAAATTTCTGCTCGCAGGTTTGGTGAGCTGCATGTGCAGATAAACACTTGGAATAGGATGTTCTGGCAATAACAGAGACATGAGTCAAAAAGGGCTGGGTTGGGTATGAAAATTATTCTGGGATAGAGAGGAGAGCTGGCTATATTGTATAGGCCACCAACCAGTAGGAGAGATGTAGGGGAACGAAGTTGCAGTAAAGTTACAGAGAGGTTCGAAAGCAATGGAGCATTGGGTAACAATGTTGACCTGATATCAACAGTGTAAAGGGTAGAGGAGGAAAAGAAATTCTAAAGTGCATTCAGAATATTCTTGATCAGTACGTTTCTAGTTCAATGAGGAAGGAGACATTCCTGGATCTGGTTTTGGGGAAGAGGTGGGTCAAGGGGCAGTAGCTGGTGAAAGGCTATTGCTAGATAATTGAATCATTAATAAATTTAAGGTAAATATAAAGGAGGACTACACTGTATGTTTTCATGCAAGGATTATTGGAGTGTAGAATACATCACTAAATGGGAATCGAAGATGATTCAATCATGACATTAAGGGGAAATTATATCAATGAACAATGAAGAAAAATATCTAAATATATAGGGAATATCAAAGAAATAAGACTAGAATAAATAGTTTTAGTGGACAAAAGAGAATCTATTTAAGGGCAATGTCTTGACTGTGTTGTGCTGACATTTCTATTTTCTACTCTTCACCTGTCAATAAAATGTCTCTTTATTTTTGAAAAATTGTTTTTAAAAAATTTTTAACTGAATGAAAAGTCAGAACTTTACAATATGATACAGCAAACTGAAGGTGAGAAAAGAAAACTAGACCCCCCTCCAACAGGAAGTGTGAAGAGAGACATTAAAACCCAACACCCTGGGCCCTCTTTTACCATTTTGATTCAGTGTTGGGCGGACTTGAAACTGGGAGTGTTTCAGATCTGATTTTTAGACCTGTTTTGAGACGGCCCCATACGCACTCTGCCTGAAAAAATATCAGCGATTCTGAATCGCGATGCAGAAGCCTGTGGGTGGGGCTTAATGTCCCCAAAATCCGGTAACTCCAACTACGCGTGCGCAAAAGAAGAAAAGATAGAATACCTCTCCCCTGCCACATCCCTCCCGGGCCGGATAATGCCTCCCTGTGGCCCCCACCACATTGCTGATCCCATTATTCCCCCCCCCGCCAACCCTGCGCCACGCAGACTGATCGCAGGCCCCTGCCCCCCCCCCCACTACCCCCCCACTGATCGCAGGCAGAGTGACAGTGGACCCACGTTTCCGCCACCCCACCCCCACCCTCCCCACCACTGATCTCAAGCAGAGAGCCATTGGAAGCTCGGCACTGACCTCCTCACGAACTGGAGAACCCGAATCTGACTTGTTCCGAGCTTGTCTGTTTCGCGTCAATTCTGGATGGGTGAACGCGATGGTAAAGGAGGAAGTGCCGGTAAGGTTGGGTGCGCAATTAAATGTAAAGTGCCTTGGTAAAGGAGGAACCAGCGCGGAGATGGGCACGGATCATGCTACTCACCTCAATCCCGAATTTACCAAGTTTTTTGTGCCTGAAAATGGGGCACAACGTGATGGTAAAACCAGACCCTTTAAATCAGAGATGAAAAATGCAAAGTGCTAAATTTTAACCGACAGTAAAGACAATGGAATCTTCTAACCAGCCAGATCCAGCCAACAGACACCTAAACTCCACTGGGGAGGATGAAACAACTCCATCACCTGCTGATTCCTGTGATCTCAAAATTTCTCAAAGGTTTCTGTGAAAACAGATCAAAGTGTGATTACTTGTTCTCCAAGACATGCTAGATAAATTCCTTTTTGGAAATATACAAACAGGAGATTTTTAAGAATTGGTTTTGCCAAGACAAACACAGAGTAGTCATTAGTGTCACCCAGAAAAAAAAAACTGCTAAAGAAGCAGTAAGGAATCTCTCTCTCTCTCTCTCTCTCTCTCTTCAGAACAAAGAAAATTACAGCACAGGAACAGGCCCTTCGCCCTCCAAGCCTGCACCGACCATGCTGCCCGACTGAACCAAAACCCCCTAACCTTCCGGGGACCATATCCCTCTATTCCCATCCTATTCATGTACTTGTCAAGATGCCCCTGAAAAGTCACTACCGTATCCGCTTCCACTACCTCCCCTGGCAACGGGTTCCAGGCACCCACCACTCTCTGTGTAAAAAAAAAACAAAATCTGCTTCGTACATCTCCTTTAAAACTTGCCCCTCGCACCTTAAACCTGTACCCCCTAGTAATTGACTTTTCCACCCTGGGAAAAAGCTTCTGACTATCCACTCTGTCCATGCTTCTCATAATCTTGTAGACTTCTATCAGGCCTCCCCTCAACCCTCGTCACTCCAGTGAGAACAAACCAAGTTTCTCCAACCTCTCCTCATAGCTAATGCCCTCCATACCAGGCAACATCCTGGTAAATTTTTTCTGTACCCTCTCTAAAAACTTCACATCCTTCTGGTAGTGTGGCGACCAGAATTGAACACAATATTCCAAGTGCGGCCTCACTAAGGTTCTATAAAGCTGCAACATGACTTGCCAATTTTTAAACTCAGTGCCCCGGCCAATGAAGGCAAGCATGCCATATGCCTTCCTGACTACCTTCTCCACCTGCATTGCCACTTTCAGTGACCCTGTGTACCTGTACACCCAGATCCCTCTGCCTATCAATACTCTTTAAGGGTTCTGCCATTTACTGTACACTTCCTATCTGTATTGGACTTTCCAAAATGCATTACCTCACATTTGTCCGGATTAAACTCCATCTGCTATCTCCCTGCCCAAGTCTCCAACTGATCTATGTCCTGCTGTATCCTCTGATGGTCCTCATCTCTATTTGCAAATCCACCAACCTTTTGTGTTGTCTGCAAACTTACTAATCAAACCAGTTACATTTTCTTCAAAATCATTTATATCTATTACAAACAGCAAAGGTCCCAGCACTGATCCTGGAGGAACACCACTTGTCACAGCCCTCCATTCAGAAACACACCCTCCCACTGTTACCCTCTGTCTTCTTTGACCTAGCCAGTTTTGTATCCACCTTGCCAGCTCACCTCTGATCCCACACAACTTCACCTTCTGCACCAGTCTGCCATGAGGGACCTTGTCAAAGGCCTTACAGAAGTCCATGTAGACAACATCCACTGCCCTACCCTCATCAATAATCTTCATCACTTACTCAAAAAACTTGATCAAGTTCGTGAGACACGATCTCTCCTTCACAAAACCATGTTGTCTCTCACTAATACATCCACTTATTTCCAAGTGGGAATAAACCCTGTCTCGAAGAATCCTCTCCAATAATTTCCCAACTGCTGCTGTAAGGCTCACTGGCCTGTAATTATCTGGAATATTCTTGCTACCCTTCTTAAACAAATGAACAACATTGGCTATTCTCCAATCCTCTCGGACCTCCCCTGTGGCCAGTGAGGATACAAAGATTTCTCTCAAGGGCCCAGCAATTTCCTCCCCTGCCTCTCTGTCTCTGGGAATTGTCTACCTTAATGTTTCACAAGAACGCCAATACCTCCTCCTTTTTGATCTCAACATGACTCAAACTATCTACACATCCTTTCCCAGAGTTAAGAAAAGCCCGATATCTTAAGTTAAGAAAACCCTGATATCTACACCATAAAACTCCAACCTAATGGATAGTGACTGTTCATCAGAAAGAACTCCAGGAGAAATCCTTCACTTTCTGGGAAATGGGTCATGGAATTATAAGGAAGGAAATTGTTTCCTGCAAAGTGCAGTTCCCTAGACTTCAATTCAACTCCAGGATTTCAAAGGGAATCAGCTAACTTCAAATGGCCACAATGTTCAACAATCTATGCCTCAAGGGAAAACAAAGGACTTAATTGTATATTCTTTGTAACTTTTATTTGGACTCTAACTTCACTTATTTCTGATATCTGTGTGTTGTCATCCCTGCTTTGATTACTTTCCCTCTGGTTTAGTATCTAATAAACTTGCTCTTTCTCTTACTCAATAAAACCTGATTTGATTGGCTCCTTCCTGAAAAGAAAAATACATTTGGGTTGGAAAAGTAATCTCCGAGGGGAAGAGAAATTTAAAAGCCATTGTTGTGACCAACCAAAGAAACTGAATGGAGAGTCAGCTTTTCTCACCCAGTTGTAACACTAACCAAAACTAAGAATTTGCTATCTATGGAGCCTTTATGTTGCTGAATACCCAATTTAGTTAATAAAACAAGCTTGTTAAAAACAAATTTTCTACCAATTATATATCATTCATTTTCTCTTAACAATAGAAGTCTCTTTGCAAGCCTATTATTTTCTCCTTAATTCTCCATTAATCCCCCTAGCCTACACATCTTGGGACACTAAGGGGCAATTTAGCACAGCCAATCCATCCAACCTACACATGTGGGACTGTGGGAGGAAACCAGAACACCTGGCGGAAACCCACACAGACATGTGGAGAATGTGCAAATTTCACACAGACAGTCACCCAAGGCTGGAATTGAACCCAAGTCCCTGGTGCTGTGAGGCAGCAGTGTTAACCACTGTGCCATCACCCCATCCCTTACAAATAAAACTTCCAAAAAGGAGAAAGCATCCCGTTATTCGACCCATCTTCAAAGATAAATAAGTTTCAAAGTATTTCTTTGATATTCTGAAGACCGCTTTGATACAATCAAAGATTATAATCTATCCTGCTCTGCTGCTCAATGCTGACTGGTTGCATTCCATTTAATATATTCCCATGACTCTAAGAAGACTGATATCATTGTGTTCCACAAGCGTATTTAATCAGCTATCTTCCTACAACTATTACCCTCACTTCATTTTTAAATGAATATTTTGATGGTGAGTATGCTCAACAGCTAAAAATAAGATGCCCTTTGATCTCAATCTAGTTTGTTAATTTAAATTGCAAATAACTGTTTTGCTGTAAATCACAGCAACTTCCTGTGTCTGTAGCAGTTCATTTCTTTTCCCCCATTGTGAAAATCCTATTTAATTGGAAACCTAGTTTTTGGGTTCAGGTGGAAACAGGTCCCCATCCATGTAACCTAGTCCTCAACAATTCGGCTAGGTGGTCTGGCTTCAACCAATCCAGGTCACTTTGGTCTTCATGGTTCTTGTAAAGGTTTCTGTTGGGAGTATTTGAGGCAAAGCAGGTTGTCAAGAAAAGTCTGCCCGATCATTCAAATAGGTTTCAAAATATTGCCAAAAGAATTAGCACACCCCGCAATTGAGCAAGGTTGTATCAGTATTAGTGGGTATTGCAGAGATCAACTGTATCTGTATAATGTTCCAGTATGGGTAAAATAAAGTAGGCAGAGAAAAATGTATTAATATAGCAAGAAAAATTTGGCAGGACCATAGGGAAAGAACTGAGAAGTGGAACTAATTAGTTAGTTCTTTCAAAGGAGCGAAACAAGCAGAAGGGTCAAATGGCATGGTTCTATGATTATACTGTATCATTTTGTGGTAAATATATTTTTGCTATACTGCACATAATTTGACTTTGGCAAAACACTTTTCCCTATTAATGTCTTTTGCCAGTTAAAGTTACTTGCAAGCCTTAATTTTCTACTGAGAGCATGTCCAATAACAAGACCAAAATAATGTTGCAGTTGTTTTGCAAGCTGTCCTCAAGTGCATTCTTAGTATCAGCCTGGTCAAAACCGATCACAGCCACTGTACGTGGAAGAGTTCCAAGATCAATAGTAATTTTTAAGCAAGCTTTCCTTTCTCCAAGTGCTATTCAATGTTGTCAATATACCAATTTGGAAACAGTGGCTTCGTTCCATCTTTGGGCAGTTAATCTATCATTATATCTAGTGCTTGAATAAGATCTATACACAAAGACAAGGAACAAGAATCAGCACAATACATCCCCTTTGAAGGAAGTGGAGAACATTTTTGGTTCTGTTCAGTCCTAAAAGGTATAGGATGAAGATAATGGCCTGTTCCCCTGCTGGAACTTTTCATAGCTTGATATTATTGATTTCATATAATCATAGAATAGCAGGCCATTCAGTTCAACAAGTCTGCACCAGAGTCTTCCTCCACATGAGCCAGGAAACTATTTGCTCCGTCTATCGTTAGGAGGAGCGGAGTGGGAGAATATAATTCAATTTAATTGGAATTAGATTTACTTTCACAGGTGGAAGTAGAATAATGAGTTTTTATATATAGATAGGATAAGAATTTATTTGTGCACATTTTTTCATTGGTCCCTAATTACACAAAATGAAACACTTTCCAATTTACTGAATTTGGGAATTTAGTTAAAGTGAGGTTTCCACAAAATTAGAACAAAGTGGATGGTTTAAATGGGAAAGGGAAGCACAGCAAACCAAACAGCCCCCAAGTGTTCCTTGCTGCTTCTCTCTGATCCACAGTTCCCATATTACCTTTCCCTCTCCTGCCTGGAATCTACCCCTTAATCTATTACATCTACTCAAGATTGTTCCCTCACCCTCCCCAATCCCCACATTGGTCAGTTTAAAACCCTCTCTATTTATCCCTAGTTATGTGATTTGCAAGCACACGTGTCCCAGCATAGTTCATGTGTAGACTAGATACTTAATCTCTCATATCATACTGAGTACACAAAACCTCTTTCCTTGTCCTTCCTATGTCATAGGTACCTATATTTTACATGGATTTACATGGATCACAGCGACTGACTGACTTGAAGTCTGTTCCCACTTTACATTAGCATCAACATTTCAAAAGAATATTTCCCTAGCTGTAAAATGCTTTGAGACATCTGGTGTTCAGGAAAACACTATATAAATGTAAGCCTTTCTTTTTTTCTTTCAGCTTCATCTATCACATTTGCTGCTTCTGATGCAGTTCCTAGGTATTAGCAAACACAATTGGATGATTTTATCACATGAAAGAAGGTCATTTTGGTCTTCACCAATTGACAGTGTAACTCTCCAGCCTAACCCCACTTTTCTGCTCTTGGTCCATAACCTTGTAGTTCACGGCACCTCAGAGTACGTATCCAAAAATTTTAAAACTGTGATGAGGATTTCTGCCTCTTATCCTTTGATGCAGTGGGTTTCCCACCACCCACTGCAATTTCCTCTGCACTTCCCTCCGAACCTCCTACATCTCACCTTAAATTCATGTCCTTTTTTTGGACCCAAACACCTTCCTATCAATTCTTTCTAGATCCCTGTCCTTTTATATGCTTCAATTAGATCATCCCTCAGTCTCCTCTACTTAGTTCCAGGATAACCTTCCAACTTCTGTCTTCCATGTTTTGGCTAAAGGCAAGTATCCAGTTTGATTAGTGGGACGTCTTCTTTCAATCTATATGACAGTGAACTGTGATTTTGGTCTATTTGGTCAACAGTGAGGGATAGAGGGAAGTGACTGGGAGTGAGGCATTTAAAGGCAGCAAGCAAACAGTAGTGGAAGATTTTGATTCAGGATATCTTTCTTAGAGCAGCAAGTTCTGGAACCGACCAGAGGGCATATTTACATTCAACTTGGTATTGTGTAATGTGACAGGATTCATTAATGACCTCTGAGTGAAGGGCCCCTGAGGTAGCAGAGACCGTGATATGATTAAATTTTACTGCAGTTTGCAGCCCACACCAAACCTATTATGGTTTGGGCAGCGTATTATTAGGGTTAATAGGTTTGATAACAAACTTGATTTGACTTTTATTTGGTCATTTTAATACGGTGGGTGGGCTGCTAATTTCAGTGCCACCCCCTCCCCCCCCACCCCCCCTGTATTATGGGAATGAACTCTGGAGTGGGCCAGAAGGTGGTGGGATTGGGGCCCACCCCATTTTACATGACCCCTGTGGAAACACGCCTCCTGGGGGACAGGTAACATTCAGTCCCAAAAACAATCTATTCTATCTTTCAATCTTCCACTGTCTTAAACAGAGAAGGAATTTGTAATGATCAGGATTCAATTAAACAAAATATTTTATACTTTATCCCAAAATAAACTGGTTTTAGTTGCATTGACAAATCTCATTATCATTTACAGGTTTTGATTCGTATATCTGTCCCAAGTCCTTTTGAAACATTTGTATATTTGTGCAGTATAAAACATGTCATACTGTCAATGGTCACATGAGATTAATTAGATTTTAAGTTTACTCTGTGTTTTGCTATCTTGATGATAAAGCCATGATTGATGAGAACACCATCATAGTTAACTTTCCCAATGATATATTGGAAGGATAATAAGCAGAACATCGCTGACATTTACCAGCGTAGAATTTGTTTCAACTTGTATTTCTCTGGCTGCACAATAAAACTAGATCACAAAATCTTCCCAAGGTGATTGTCATTCAGTTGGAACTATTGCTCATTAAGTAATGCAAAAGCAAAACACTTTGGAGTCAAGTAGGACCTGAAATGATGGCTCTATTTTGAGTAACTCTGCTCTTTCTTTACAATCCCTACCTTTAGGCTGTAAAATTAGCACAGCTGGTTCAATGGAAAGAGTGACCTTATTGTGAAAGTGCCGTCCATCTTCTGAATGCTTAAAGTCATTATGCCAGCTTATTTACTAAACTATCTTCAAGAAAAGCTTGACATTTGACCAGGTCTTTTCCTCCTTTGTATAAAACGTGATTGTCACTGTGCTAAAAGCCACAGCAGAATGTATGCAAACATTATAGCACCAATATTATCGTATTTCCAAGATCTTTAAGTGGAATTGCTCTGTTCAAGTTAGAACAGTTCCTTGCTAATTTTCCTGTTCATCTGACAAATACGTGCCTATCACTTTTTTATATAAAATCAGTGGTGCTGCTTTGTCAACAGAAGCAATGGGAATCTCAGTATCATTAACATTCGGGCAGTAATGCTGTACAATTTGTTGCTGCAAAAGTTGTGTTTATGAGGCACTGCAAAATGCTTACAACTGAAGAGAATTTGCATTTGGCTTTGCACAGAAGATCACCTCCAGGAGACACTCACTGACAGCTTGGGTTTCACACTGGAACCATTATAACTGCGACTTAAAAGCCAACTTATTAACCTTACGTTCAAAGTCTTGAAAGTCTCCACAGCCAATATGCTGAATTGGCCATTCTTAATGTTTTATAAAAGATGCTGCATTTGACAACCTCTTGCCAGAATAATGCGTGTTCATTTTGGGATTGGCTACAATGATGCTTTTGTTTACAATTTAATAAATGTTGGCATTTTGTTTTTCTTTCCTTCATGCTAGGAGGTTACTATATAAATAATTGTTTGAAGCAAACCTTACATTGACACTCCAGAAAGATAGTATCAATAGCATTAATTTATATGACTAGACCTGTTAATCCTTTTAAAATGTAACCTTGTGTGATGTGTATATCTTCCCATTCCGACTGGCCCTGAGTAAGTAATGATGGAACAAAAGCAGAAAATGGTGTGAAGAGAAAATAGAGCCAATGTTTTGGGTCTGGATGACTCTTTGTCAGAGCTGATTCTATTCTCTCTCCACAGATACTGTCAGATCTGCTGAGGTTTTCCAGCCTTTTGTGTTTTTATTTCAGATTCCAGCATCTGCAATAATTTGCTTTTATTGAGGTAATGATGAAGTTCTCTATGAACTATGGCATTCTTTGTGATCACGGTGTAAACTCAGTGATTTCCAGATTCTCAGTGCAGACTTGATGGGCAACAGGGCCTTCTCTGGACAATATGACTGTATGATTCTATCAATGTGAATTTTTAAAATTCAATTGTGGTACATGAGCATCACTGGGCAGCATTCATTGCCCATCCCTAGTTGCCCTTGAGAAGGTGGCGGTGAGCTGCCTTCCTGAATCGCTGCAGTCTACGTTCTGTGGGTTGACTCACAATGCCGTTAGGGAGGGAATTCCAGGATTTTGACCCAGCGACTCAGAAGGAACGGCGATATATTTCCAGTCATTATGGCAAGTAGTGTTCCCATTTATCTGCTGCCCTTGTCCTTCTAAATGAGGTCATGGGTTTGGAAGGTGCTACCTAAGGATCTTTGGTGAATTGCTACAGTGCATTTTGTAGATAGTGCACACTGCTGCTACTGAGTGTCGGTGGTGAAGGGAGTGAATGTTTATAGATGGGGTGTCAATCAAGCAGGCTGCTTTGTCCTGGATGGTGTCAAACTTCTTGAGTGTTGTTGGAACTGCACCAATCCAGGCAAGTGGGAAGTGTTCCATCATGGAAGTGGTCGAGCGAAGGAACCGTGGTTTACTAAAGAAGTTGAATCACTTGTTAAGAGGAAGAAGGAGGCTTATGTCAAGATGAGTTGAGGAGGAACTTCTTCTCTGAGGGTAGTGAATCTCTGGAATTTTCTGCCCATTGAAGCGGTGGAAGCTACCTCATTGAATGTGTTTAAGTCACTGGTAGATAGATTTCTGGTCAATAAGGGGATTAAGGGTTATGGGGAGCAGGCGGGTAAGTGGAACTGAACCACTATCAGATCAGCCATGATCTTATTGAATTACGGGGCAGGCTCGAGGGGCTAGATGGCCTATTCCTGCTCCTATTTTTAATGTTCTTACAAGGCGTGAAGGCTCAGTTAGGGCACTTGAGAGTTACAAGTTAACCAGGAAGGACCTAAAGAGAGAGCTAAGAAGAGCCAGGAGGGGACATAAGTCTTTGGCAGGTAGGATCAAGGAAAACCCTAAAGCTTTCTATAGGTATGTCAGCAATAAAAGAATGACTAGAGTAAGATGAGGGCCAGTCGAGGACAGTAATGGAAAGTTGTGCGTGGAGCCTGAAGAGATAGGAGAGGCGCTAAATGAATATTTTTCGTCAGTATTTACACAGGAAAAAGACAATGTTGTCAGGGAGAATACTGAGATACAGGCTATTAGACTAGATGGGATTGAGGAGGAGGCGTTAGCAATTCTGGAAAGTATGAAAATAGATAAGTTCCCTGGGCTGGATGGGATTTATCCCAGGATTCTCTGGGAGGCTAGGGAGGAGATTGCAGAGCCTTTGGCTATGATCTTTAGGTGGTCATTTTCTACAAGAATAGTGCCAGAAGACCGAAGGATAGCAAATGTTGTCCCCTTGTTCAAGAAGGGGAGTAGAGACAACCCTAGTAATTATAGACCAGTGAGCCTTACTTCTGTGGTAGGGAAAATTTTGGAGAGGATTATAAGAAATGGGATTTATAATCATCTAGAAAGGAATAATTTGATTAGGGATAGCATGGTTTTGTGAAGGGTAGGTCGTGCCTCACAAACCTAATTGAATTTTTGAGAAGGTGACCAAAGAGGTGGATGGGGATAAAGCAGTTGATGTGGTGTATATGGATTTCAGTAAAGCGTTTGATAAGGTTCCCCACAGTAAGCTATTGCAGAAGATGCGGAGGCATGGGATTGAGGGTGACTTAGCGGTTTGGATCAGGAATTGGCTAGCTGTAAGAAGACAGAGGGTGGTGGTTGATGGGAAATGTTCATCCTGGAGTTCAGTTACTAGTGGTGTACGGCAAGGATCTGTTTTGGGGCCACTGCTGTTTGTCATTTTCATAAATGACCTGGATGAGGGTGTGGAAGGATGGGTTAGTAAATTTGTGGATGACACTAAAGTCGGTGGAGTTGTGGACAGTGTGGAAGGATGTTGTAGGTTACAGAGGGACATAGATAAACTGCAGAGCTGGGCTGAGAGGTGGCAAATGGAGTTTAATGTGGAAAAGTGTGAAGTGATTCACTTTGGAAGGAGTAACAGGAATACAGAGAACTGGGCTAATGGTAAGATACTTGGTAGTGTGGATGAACAGAGAGATCTCGGTGTCCAAGTGCATAGATCCCTGAAAGTTGGCACCCAGGTTGATAAGGTTGTTAAGAAGGCGTACGGCGTGTTAGCTTTTATTGGTAGAGGGATTGAGTTTCGGAGCCATGAGGTCATGTTGCAACTGTACAAAACTCTGGTGTGGCCGCACTTGGAGTATCGCGTACAGTTCTGGTCGCCGCATTATAGGAAGGATGTGGAAGCATTGGAAAGGGTGCAGGGGAGATTTACCAGGATGTTGCCTGGTATGGTGGGAAGGTCTTATGAGCAAAGGCTGAGGACTTGAGGCTGTTTTTGTTGGAGAGAAGAAGGTTAAGAGGTGACTTAATAGAGGCATATAAGATGATGAGAGGATTAGATAGGGTGGACAGTGAGAACTTTTTCCTAGGATGGAGATGGCTAACACAAGGGGACATAGCTTTAGATTGAGAGGCGATAGATATAAGACGGATGTCAGAGGTAGGTTCTTTACTGGGAGAGTAGTAAGAGCGTGGGATGCCCTGCCTGCAACAGTAGTGATTCGCCAACATTAAGGGCATTTAAATGGTCATTGGATAAACACGTGGTTGATATTGGAATAATGTAGTTTAGACGGGCTTTAGATTGTATTCACAGATTGGCGCAACATCGAGGGCCAAAGGGTCTGCACTGTGCTGTAACGTTCTATGGTTTGTGTCTTGTGATGGACCATCACAGGAGTCAGGAGGTGAGTTTCTCACTGCAGTATTCCAAGCCTCTGACCTGTTCTTGTAGCCACTGTTTATGTGGTGAGTCCTGTTGAGGTTCTGGTCAATGGTAACCCCAAGGATGATGACAGTGGGGTAACACCATTGAATGTGAAGGGGCAGTGGTTAGAGTGTGTCTTATTGGTGATGAACATTGCTAATTACTGATGGTGAAGTCATTGCAATATATGGGCTGAATTTTCTTCTGCCAGTAGATTTGAAGGTAATGGGACAAGTAAGATCCATCGGGTAGCAATCACGTCACCTACCCACCTGCTCCTGACCTGTCTGAAGTTTTGGGGGGGGCTGCTGGAAGTCTCGGGCAGCCCTCCTTCCTTTGGGCCTACTAATGCTCTTTCTTGGCCAATTAACGGCTACATAAAGTCCTCATCTTGCCTCCAGTGCCTTAGCCGAGGTTGGTTTGGGGTGTGGAGTGGGTGCTATTGGTCCCCACCATTGAGAAGCCTGGCTACTTTAGTTGCGAGGGCTTGTGTTAGACAAAGGTGAGGACCTCCTTTGAGGCATTCTCACTAAAGGTTATCTCCCTCTCCACTGACATCTTGGATCAGTCCAATGCACTCACTTACAATAGAGGTGAATTCTTGGCTTAAAGCAATTAATGTCTTGCTGGTGGAATCATGGATAGCCTTCTCACTGATGTTTCAGCTCGGGGTGGGGTAGGAGGACAGAAACTGATGCATCCTGTGACATCATACCCTATGTCACAGTTTGGATACAAATTTCCCTCCATTCAATGGTATCTCCATGATACTGTTGATCTCTCTTAATGGTGAAGCTCTCAGACACAGAGGTAATCTTGCGTTTCTGCAGTACATCCTCTGGATTGTACACATTGCAGCCAGAGTACACTGGGGGTGGATGGGGTGATGTTTAATCTGGTTTTGAAGGTGTCAGTTCTGCTCTGTCCTGGAGCCTGCCAAACCTCTTAGCCATTGGTTGAGCATTCAGGTGAACATTCCATCATATTTCTGACTTGTAGATGATTAGGCTTTAAGAGTCAGGAGACGCATCAGTCATTTCCCAGTGCCCACCCTCTACCCTGACCATGTGTCAGAGTATCAATATGGCTGATTCAGTTAATCTCCTGGTCAATGGTAAGATATTGATAGTTGGGACTTTGTATTGCCACTGTCCTTGCTGTTTCCATGAGTTTTGACTCAACTTAGTTTTATATTTAACACAGAATCATGGATTAATAGAATCCTGACACTATAGAAGGAGGCCATTCAGCCCATTGAGTCTGTGCTGACTCACCAACAGAGCATCACACCCAGGCCCTATCCCTGCAGCACCACGTATTTACCCTGCTAATTCCCCTAACCTACACATCCTGGGACACTCAGGGACAATTTAGCATGGCCAAACCACCTAACCTGCACATCTTTGGATGATAAAACATGGTAAAAAAAATCTCAATATTTATAAGACAATTTTGCTCTGTCAATTTTCCTGGTATCATTGTGGATTCTGACCACTAGTTGGAGCTCTGGAGCTTGAATCCATGAACTGTATTTCCAACTGTGTCTGCCATGTTTCCCTGAGATTTAAGATTGTGCCACCAATTAATTTTACCATTTTGTTTTTAATTTATTTTGAACTAGATAACCCTTATTAACTAAGTCTTACCATTTCCAAGTCATTGCCCTTGTCACCTCTCCAATCTCAAGATTTTTTTTTTCAGTCCCACCTGGCCCAATCAGACTGCCTCAGAATTAACCCTAGTGCCAGAATAAATGAAGAATAATTTAAATGTATAATTGGTTGGTCACCTGGCTGCAATAATCTCCATGCTCAACCCTGCTCCATCGCTCCTGCTGTTGGCTGAAGATGGGCTGATCTGCTGTCAGTTACAAAGTTGTTCTCGCCCAGCCCAGCTTGTTCAGGCCTATGTGCTTTGATGAAGAGTCATCCAGACTCCAAACGTTGGCTCTTTTCTCCCTCCCCAGATGCTGTCAGATTTGTTGAGACTCTTCAGCATTTTCAGTTTTTGTTTCAGATTCCAGCATCTGCAGTATTTTGTGTTTATCCCGCGTTGCCAGTTCCTGCTCCCAGTTACATAAGAACATAAGAACATAAGAAATAGGAGCAGGAGTAGGCCATCTAGCCCTTCGAGCCTGCCCCGCCATTCAATAAGATCATGGCTGATCTGTCGTGGCTCAGTTCCACTTTCCCACCCTCTCCCCATAACCCTTAATCCCATCTCTTATCAAGAACCCATCAACCCGCGTCTTAAAAATATTTAGCGAGGTAGCCTCCACCACTTCAACGGGCAGAGAATTCCAGAGATTCACCACCCTTTGAGTGAAGAAGTTCCTCCTCAACTCCATTCTAAACCGCCCCCCCTTTATCTTGAGGCTGTGCCCCCTAGTCCTACTGTCTTTTTTTGAGCGGGGAGAGTCTCTCCACCTCTATCCTATCCATCCCATTCATCATCTTATACGTCTCAATGAGATCTCCCCTCATTCTTCTAAACTCTAACGAGTACAAGCCTAGTTTATTCAGCCTCTCCTCATAGCTCAACCCCCTCAACTCCGGTATCAGCCTAGTAAACCTCCTCTGCACTCCCTCCAAGGCCAAAATATCCTTGCGCAGGTGCGGCGCCCAAAACTGCACACAGTACTCCAGCTGCAGCCTCACCAATGCCCTATACAGCTGCAGCAAGACCTCCCTACTTTTATATTCAATCCCCCTCACTATGAAGGCCAGCATCCCATTCGCCTTCCTGACCACCTGCTGTACCTGCAAGCTGGGTTTTTGCGACTCATGCACAAGGATTTCAAAATATTACATTCCCCTCTCCTCATCTGTAGCTAGATGAAGTATTTCAGAATGCCTGATGGCTTTATTTCATTGATCTACTCGGGGAACCTAAATTGAAATAGGAAATGGCCTGGTATTAAATAGCTTTCTTTGAATCCATAAATCACATTTGGAAAAGGCAAAGAAGTTCTCAATGGGATGCAATATTGGCTCAATGCTTCCTGGGAATAGTTATTTTTAATTAATTTATGGGGTGTGGATGCTGCTGACTGGGTCAGTATTTGTTGCCCATTCCTGTGTGCTCTTGAACTGAGTGACCTGCTAGGCCATTTAAGAATCAACCACTTTGCAATGGGTCTAGAGTCACATGTAAGCCAGACCAGGTAAGGACAGCAGATTTCCTTCCCTAAAGGACATTAGTAAACAAGATTGCCATTAAAAAAAAATCAGCAATGGTTTTATGGTCACCATTAGACTGTGTTCATTTCAGAATCTTTTTATTAAATTCAAATTCTACCATCTGCCATGGTGGGATTTGAACCAGAGTCCTCAGAACATTACACTGGGTCTCTGGATTACAAGTCAAGTGAAAACACCACTGCCTTAACTTTGAGACAAATGAGTAGTGGAGCATTCCACCTGACAAAATGGGGTGATAGTGTCATATGACTGGCAGCACTGACTATCTTTATAAACATTGAATTTGGTCTTTCCAATTGATTCGGAGGAAAGTATTTGCCTCATAGCTATATATAAATAAAAACATCCTAATTACCATCAATCAATAAAACATGGCTATCAATTAGGGCTTCCAGAATTTAACCCATTTGTTTTTTGAAATGTAAAAACTCAAATTAAGTTGAGGTAAAACAATGTGTGTTTGTGACGGATCATGGTTAGTTATTGTACTGTTTCCATGTTTTAACAAGAAGTAATGTCCTAACTGTGTGGGAGGTTGTGGATACTAACAGAGCGAAAGGCTGGCACACATTGATTCAAGTGATGGCGCAACAGGTTTTATTGAAGAGCTGTTTTCTCTGCGCTGCAGAAGACAAAACTGAAAGGAGAATAGCAGCTTGAACACCCTTGTCAATGATATTAACATCAAATTATATGATCAGTGGTGGGATTTTCCAGACAACCTCACCCTGAAAACCAGAAAACCCCACCTATGGTCAACAGACCTTCCCTGTCCCTCGCCTCTCCAATTCTCATGGAGGTGGAATGGGAAACCCCCGTCCACCCCCATGGTCCCCCCAGCTCATAAAGCAACTTGCACTCTCTTTAAAACATATGACACAAAACAAGGTAATAATCAGATGATAATTAATATTTACTCTGTCAACATAACACGGGGAACATTGAAAAGTTGCTGGTCCCAAAATTCTAATTTTGGGGAAAATGAACTCAAATTATGATGTGGAAAGATACCCCGGAGTTAATTTGAATGCACCATTCCCAACCAGTGGATGTGGTTTATTTAGACTTTCAGAAGAACTTCAGCAAGGTCTCACATAACAGACTACTATGGAAAATTAAAGCACATGGGATTGCGGGAAATGTCTTGAGATGGATAGAAAGCCAGTTAGCAGATAGGAAGCAAAGAGTTGGCATAAATGGATCTTTTTCTGATTGGCAGTCAATGGTTAGTGGGGTTCCACAGGGATCTTTGATAGGACCCCAGCTGTTGTTCAGATTATATATTAATGATTTGGAATAGGGAAATAAATGTGTGTAATTTAGACAATTTAGAAATGATACAAATCATCAATATAATGACAAGTAACAGTGGGCCCAGCACCGATCCCTGGCACCGATCCCAGCACACCACTGGTCACAGGCCTCCAGTTTGAAAAACCATCCTCTGTTTTCTGTCATCAAGCCAATTTTGTATCCAATTAGCTATGTTACCCGAGATCCCATACCATTTAACTTTATGCAACAACCTATCATGCGGTATCCTGTCAAAGGCTTTGCTAAAATCCACGTAGACAAAGTCAGCTGCATTGCCTTCATTTATCTTCTTGGTTACCACTTCACAAAACTCAATCAAGTTGGTGAGACATGATTTTCCACCATTTAGGACTGAGGTGAGGAGAAATTTCTTCACCCAGAGAGTGGTGAATGTGTGGAATTCATTCCCACAGAAAGTAAGTGAGGCCAAAAATTATGTGATTTCAAGAAGAAATGAGATATAGCTCTTTGGCACTAAAGAGATCAAGGGGTATGGGGGGGGAAGGGGAGATCAGGATATTGAATTTGATGATCAGCCATGATCAAAATGAATGGTGGAATAGGCTCCAAGGGCCGAATGGCCTCTGCTGCTTCTAGTTTTTAAGTTTCTATGCTATTCGAGCTGGCAGTTAGAGTCACAGAGTCATTGGGGTTTACAGCATAGAAACAGGCCCTTCGGCCCAACTTATCCACGCTGTCTTTTTTTTAAACCCAAAAGCTAATCTCAATTGTCCCCATTTGGCCCATATCCCTCTATATCCATCTTGACTATGTAACTGTCTGAACGCTTTTTAAAAGACAAAATTGTACTCGCCTCTACTACTGCCTCTGGCAGCTTGTTCCAGACACTCACCACCCTCTATGTGAAAAAATTGTCCCTCTGGATACTTTCATATCTCTCCCCTCTCACCTTAAACCTATGCCCTTTAGTTTTAGACTCCCCTACCTTTGGGAAAAGATATTGACTATCTAGCTGATCTGTGCCCCTCATTATTTTATAGACCTCTATAAGATCACCCCTCAGCCTCCTACACTCCAGAGAAAAAGTCCCAGTCTATCCAGCCTCTCCTTATAACTCAATCCATCAAATCCCGGTAGCATACTATTTGTGCTAGTAATATTTTTCTACACTCTTTCTAGTTTAATCATATCCTTTCTATAATAGGGTGGCCGGAACTGTACGCAGTATTCCAAGTGTGGCCTTACCAATGTCTTGTACAACTTCAGCAAGACATCCCAACTCCTGTATTCAATGTTCTGACCAATGAAACCAAGCATGCTGAATGCCTTCTTCACCACTCTGTCCACCTGTGACTCCACTTTCAAGGAGCTATGAACCTGTACCCCTAGATCTCTTTGTTCTGTATCTCTCCCCAAAGCCTTACCATTAACTGAGTAAGTCCTGCCCTGGTTCAATCTACCAAAATGCATGTTTGCTTGTGTCTGTTATTATTTTGCCGAGCTAATCCTCATTAATTCCCTGCCTCCACTGTCACCAGTCACCAGATTGGATCTTTAGTCCCAGTAGTGCCACTTGAGGTGGTGGCCACTGCTGGTACTGCAGCACATCCAGATTTGCTGTGATGGAGGCGCTCCAGTGTGCCGCTAGGTGTCTGGGGCTTGCCTGGGCCATTGCTCATTGACTTTGAGATAGTATCCTCCGCTGTGATAACGCTCTCATCAAAATGGTGCTTTGTGTGGTGTAGTTGTGCGCTCAGACCTGTCCACATGTGGCGCTGACACAACAGGCAGCATGCTGAAAATAAGAGCTTTAGACTACTAAATTTTGTTATTTTTTTAATCTGCCTTGACATATACACCCCCTTTGATGATTTCTCAGGGAGGTGAGATGGATCTTAATGAAAACAAGATTCTGTGCAGCAGGACAGGTGCGACTCGTAAGCAGAATGAAGAGCAGGTGTGTGAAGAAGTGAAAAAGTCTCGAGACGGTGAGAATAACAACCCAAAGATCAGTAATCAAACTGAACTGCCAAGAGTTTTAACATTTTCATCCCTGATTGCCAATTCCTTTATGAATTCGCCCCATCTCTGGTGGAATTTTATCAGCACATCTGCCTGAGATCCCACCCAAGGCCAACAGAGAATGCCGTTCTCCGAGCCTTACCCATCCCCGGAATCGGGGTGGGCATGCAGCTTCTTCCAGCCTTACAACTCTACAAGCTCTCTGAACGCCTCTCATTCTGATATCTCGAACATCCTTGATTTCAATCGGTTCACCATTAGTGGCCATGCATTCAGCTGCTTCAGCCCTAAGCTCAGTAAACCCAATCTAACGCCACCTCCCACCCCTCTCCATTCTGTCTTTGGTAAGGTGTTCCTTAATATTGACTTCTTTGGCTCAGGCTTTTCTGACCTGTGTAATATCACCTTATATGACTCAGAGTCAAATTTTGTTTGATAATTGCTTCCACATAATACCTTGAGATATTTTATAATAGCAAAGGCACTTTATAAGGTTAAAGATTTATAGTTGTTGCAGTTAACCTTCTTTGATTTGATTTGATTTGATTTACTATTGTCACATATATTAGTTTACAGTGAAAAGTATTGTTTTTTATGTGCTATACATAAAACCATATCATGCATAGAAGGAAAGGAGAGAATGCAGAATGTAGTATTACAGTCATAGCTAGGACGTAGAGAAAGATCAACTTAATGCAAGGTAGGTCCATTTGAAAGTCTGACGGCAGCTGGATTTAAATGATCTAAAACTATGACATTTACCAGTACAACCACAAATGAACTTCACATGAAGATCATCCTTCTGATGAGGTCATTGATTTGGAGCCTATTTGCAATCAGATGAACACAAGTCAAGCTGGGGGGACAGGTCTATCAAACAGCATCACTGAATGAATCAGAATACTGATCAATCATCAACACTGCCTTGGAGCATTCAGAGTCTACTCAACTCAGAGATCTAATTACAAAATTGCCACAAAGATTTGACCGAGTTCCAAAGTTCTATCGTCAAACATGATATATTAGAGCTGTGCAAATGTCACCTACCCCCCAAGAAAGCTAGCCATTAGACCAAAGAGAAACATGTGTTTGAACACTCACTCCGTAGATAATAGATACTGGGGATAAAACAACATTGGGAACTCTTTCTGTGCAGCACCATGAAATGATCACACCAAGGACACATCCCATTGAATAGAGTTCCACAAGTTATCACCCTGGGACTTCAAAACAATTGCCAGCCTCTCTGTGCCCCAATCAATAGTTGACACTGGATTTAAATTATCAGATTAGAAAGGACCAACAATTCTCAATTTGAAATGAATTAAACACAAACTCAGCAATCGCACATTCTCAAACTGTTCGTTCATTTCCAAACGCAAAATTATCAATCTGCTTCGAGTTTGGATTGACACGTATAATGCTGTAAGACTTTTTTTTACATTTCAGAATTAGGGAGCACGTTTGATAGATTTATATTCATGTTTTAACAAGCCAAAATAAATTTTATGTTTGAAGCTTGACTATTATGTCTTACATAGAATTACAGTTATTTACACTTTAATAATGTGGAATGCCAGAGTAAAGTGACAAGTATCGAAGAAACCTAATTTCATAGTATATCTTTCCCTCAAGCATTTTGTCTACTTGCCAGTCCTGCTGTAATAAAGAACATAATAGTTCATGTGTAATTTTAAGGTGTGGGAAATGGTGATTATAGTTGTGCTATATAACGTGTGGTTTCATTTCTATGAATACTAGATCTTCACAAATATAATACAAAGAAGAAAGCAATATTTAGTTTCACATTTAAAAACAAAACAATAAAAATGTACACTACTCTCATATATCTAGATCATATCCACTGGAGCAGTGACTAATTAATCTTTCTACCCAAGTTGTCAAGTTCCTTCATTATGTTTTGAATAAAGCTTTTAATAGTCGCATTGAGCTGTAAGTCCTCACACATCATGAGTGCGAGGAAAGATATCAGAAGATAAGATTTTAAATACTGTAAACAGATGAAAATAGGACTCACCAACAATGATTCAACTCAGTTTGTTTGTACAGAGTTTTTTAAGTTAGACTACATGCCAAATGTATATGCGCAGTTTGAGAACATTATAATTAGTCCAGTGAGAAGGCTTGTGATGTGCTTTTTGATGATTATTTTTTACATTGTGTATAAGGAATACAAATTGTGGCACCTGTTTTACAGGCAATATTGCACTAAAGACCCAACAGTCTGGCAATCTATACCCAACAAAAACAGAAAAGGCTGGAAAATCTCAGCAGGTCTGACAGCAACTGTGGGGAGAGAATAGAGCCAACGTTTCGAGTCTACATGACCCTTTGTCAGGGATTGTGGAGAGAACGGTCAGTAAGTGGCAGTAAACTCCTGCTAGGATCTTGATCATTGTGGTGGTCTGTTGCACTCTCCATAATGTGGCCTCCAGAGAGGAGCGGACACTGAAGACAGTGAAGTGGTGGATGGACACCAGCTCATCAGATGAAGAGCTGGAAGAGGGGAACGATCCAGAACAGTGCAATCTGAGCTGTTTCTGAGAACATTTCCATTGAACTGCTCAACTCTGGCCACTAATGAAGGATACACATCAGCCCAGAGATTTCAACATTCATACATCCTTACTCACCCTCACCACTTCATCCCTCTTTACTAATCCCATCATTAATCAAAGCAAGATGACACATCTGACTTCAACTGTTTATATTTACACGGTGCTCATTGAAACAGGAGGAGGCCATTCAGCCCAGTGAGCCTGCTTTACCATTCAGTACCATCATGGTTGATCAGACATTTCAATGTCTTTTATCCACATTCGCCCCATAACTCTTAAATTAAAAAGTGTCCAGTTACAGATGAGGCAAACCAGTGACCTGCCCACCTATGCAGGATCTTCCACTCTCTCCTTCCTCTACTTACTGCTTCCCAGGGACCCAGAGGAGGTAATTTGCTCATTTGATCTGCCTGTAGTTGAGAAGCACATGGCTATTATCAGCAGCAAGGAGCTGTCCATGGGGTAATCTCCAGAGGCTGCTGTACCTCAATCATTGTAAGGGCAGCACCTGTCACATGGTCACTGCACAGACACTCCTTCAGTTAAAGGGGCCAAGGGGGGAGATGATGATTGTGATGGTCCCCATTGAGAAGTGACATCTTCATCCTCCTCAGTCACAGCCCGCGGCCCCTCCAAACATCTCTGCCTGATCACCACTACTGATTTGTTCAGGCAACTGGGCATGGAATACATTTAGTCAATGTGCAGTTCCTGAATCCACTCCAAGAGCCCCTGGATTTGATTGCATGAGATTGAGAGTGTGAACAATGGAGGAACTCATGTATTCAAAGCTCTGAGCTCTGGTGCTGCACAGGAGCCGAATGGACGCCTCCATTCTCAGCCCAGGACCCCCCACTGCCCCGGGAACTCTGACATGAGAAAGCTCATCCGTTGCACTCAGCTCAAAGTCTCAAGTGAACTGAGATTTGCCCTGTGCACATCACTGATTTTCAAATGTGCCAACCTGGTTTCCCACTGGTGCGATGTAAGATTGAAAGGTCTGACGAGATTCCAGTAAACAGCTGTTTCAATGAGAATTCATGAGATGCAAATTGGATGAGAACAACCGGTAGAAATAGCAGAGGTACTCAATGGATACTTTACCTCATTATTCACGGTGGAAAAAGATCTTGGTGGATATACTGCAGGCTTGTGGTGGACTGAAAAGCTTGAGTGTGTGGGCATTAAGAAAGAGGATGTGTTGGAGCTTTTGAATAGCATCAAGATAGATAAGTCACCGGGACCGGATGTGATGTACCCCAGGTTACTGTGGGAGGCGAGGGAAGAGATTGCAGAGCCTCTGGTGATGATCTTTGCGTCATCGATGGAGACGAAAGAGGTTCCAGAGGATTGGAGGATTGCGGATGTGGTTCCTACATTCAAGAAAGGGAATAGACAGAGCCCAAGAAATTATCGACCGGAGAGTCTAAATTCAATGGTTGATAAGTTGATGGAAAAGATCCTGAGAGACAGGATTTACGAACATTTGGAGAGGTATAGTATGATCAAAAGTAGTCAGCGTGGCTTTGTTAAAGGAAGATCGTGCCTTACGAGCCTGGTTGAGTTTTTTGAAAATGTGACTAAACACATTTGATGAAGGAAAAGCAGTAATGTGGTTTATATGAACTTCAGCAAGGCGTTCAATAAGGTCCCCCATACAAGGCTTGAGAAAGAGAGGGGGCATGAGATCCAAAGGGACGTTGCTTTGTGGATCCAGAACTGGCTTGCCCACAGAAGGCAGAGAGCAGTTGTGGATGGGTCTTTCAGAAGTGGAGTGCCCCAGGGATCTGTTCTGGGACCCCTCCTTGTGATTTTTATAAATGAGCTGGATGAGGAAGTGGAGGGATGGGTTGGTAAGTTTGCCGACAATATGAAAGTTAGTGGTGTTGTGGATAGTTTGGAGGGATGTCAGAAGTTGCAGCGTGACATAGATAGGATGCAAGACTGGGCGGAGAAGTAGCAGATGGACTTCAACCCGGATAAATGTGTAGTGGTCCATTTTGGCAGGTCGAATGGGATAAAGGAATATAATATTAAGGGTAAGACTCAGCAGTGTGGAAGATCAGAAGGATCTTGGGGTCTGGGTTCATAGGATTCTCAAATTGGTTTTGCAGGTAGAGGATGTGGTTAAGAAGGCATATGGTGTACTGGCCTTCATTAATCGAGGGATTGAGTTTAGGAGTCGGGAGATAATGCTGTAGCTTTATAAGACCCTAGTCAGACCCCACTTGGAGTACTTTGCTCAATTCTGGTTGCCTCATTACAGGAAGAATGTGGAAGCCATTAAAAGAGTGCAGAGGAGTTGCCTGGATTGGGTGGCATGCCTCATGAGGGTAGTTTGAGAAAGCTCGGTCTTTTCTCCCTGGAGAGACGAAGGATGAGCGGTGACCTGATAGAGGTGTATAAGATGTTGAGAGATATTGATCGAGTGGATTCTCAGAGGCTTTTTCCCAGGGCTGAAATGGATGCCACTAGAGGACACAGGTTTAAGGTGCTGGGGAGTAGGTGCAGAGGAGATGTCAGGGGTAAGTTTTTCACTCAAAGGGTGCTGGGTGAGTGGAATCGGCTGCTGGCAGTGGTGGTGGAGGCAAATTCGATAGGGTCTTTTAAGAAACTTCTGGATGAGTACATGGAACTTAATAGGATTGAGGGTTACAGGTAAGCCTAGTAGGTAGGGATATGATCGGTGCAACTTATGGGCCGAAGGGCCTGTTTGTGTTGTAGTTTTTCTATGTTCTATGTTCTAAATGGGGTCCACACCAGCAGGCAGCAGGAGAACACACTCGACGTGAACCCACCACTGGGGGAATTCCAAACTGGCTTTGTGTCTGCGTGTTTCTGACTTTTCAGCTCCCGCTGAATTCTCCACTCGTGCCTGTTACAAACCCACCACATGCCCTCTGAGGGTGAACCTCTCACACTGACACTCCCCAAAACACCATCAGTGAAAGGTGACTTTTCATTCTAGTTTAGAACATTTGTCTTCATGAAAGTGTTTATAAACATATTCTGATTTTCAATAGTTACAGAATCAGTTACATTCTCTTGGGATCCAATTTATTTTTTGATGTTTGCATCGCACTAAAATTGTGAACTGAATAACTGATCTATGCAGACATGCAACCTGACACATAGCAGTGTATGGTAACTCACAACATTATCCCACTACCAAGATACAAACAGCAGCCTCCAACAATAGACTATAATTACTCCAACCGGTGTATAATACATTGATTCAATTTCCAGATTGAAGCTAGTGGCTGAATCTTCACTTTGATCGCTGGTCTGTGCCAAAGTAAAGGAGCAAAACAGGATTGCAACAAGGACACTGCCATTGACCCCTGATTTGAGAGGAAGAGAGTTATCCAGTGCTCCCCTACCTGGTGACCAGCACTAACCAACTACCAGGAAAGAATGATGCCCGCAGTTCCAATGTGAATAGCCTGTCAATCATCATCATTAGATAAGGAACCCGAAAGTGCACAGCACCCTTGAAACCATACCCCCAACAAGATGTTAATGCCTTAAAAAGAGAAGCTGGAAGATGGGCACAAAGAAAATGATCTTCTTGTTTTAATTGAAAAATCAAACTTGACCAACTTACCTGAGATCCAATTTCACTGTGTAGTGCAAAAGAATTCTCAGGAAAGATTTCAGGAATTGCCCTGATGACTGAGTGTTTGCAGAGAGTGAGAAGATGAATAGTTCTACAAATGGCTATATATGAGATTAATTCAAGTTGAAAGGTAACGGTTCACTGATAGTTTTGTGTTTAATGAAGTGAGTCAGCTCGCTAATGTAGCTGGATTTGGGGAATGCTGTTATCTATCCGAGGGGAAGTATTGGAGTCAATTCCCCCCTTAGCCGTATGCTATGAGCAGAGAACTTATTGTGCGCTCTGCGGCCTATTCATCAAGTAACTTCCCAAACAAGTGAATAATCCCATCTTTGGTTGATTCAGAACTTTAACTCAGTGAGTTTAGAGTCAGAATAGGTCATTTGAATCCTCAGTTTATGCCCCCCTTCGCACCAAAGCTCTGCCACACCAAACAATAGCAAATTTTATATACATTAATAAATTATGTTTTATTTATCAGGAATGATTTTATTGTCATATTCTTCCCCTTTCCTACCTAACCACCCCTATATCCTACTTTCTCTCTTGAAGCCATAATTTCCTGTTTATGTCATATTCCTCAACCGTTAGCATCTTGTATTGCCTTAATCATGTGCCATTCATCCTTTGTGAATATGGAGATTGAATGCTGGCCACCTATTTAATACCGGGATGGCAGTGGGGGCGTGCGGGGGTGGGGAGGGTGCCAGAAATCACAGCTGACCCCAATCCTCTCCTTGCCTGACCTTATCATTTCTTCCTTGAGTATGCACAGAGATCATGAGGTAGTGATCTAGAACAAGAATCTTCTCTGCACGCCAATGTTTATGATATTCATTTATGTTAAGATTAGGTAGCTCAGTGCAAATGAAGAATTGAATTTGGGATATTCGGGTCGAGGTGGGTCACTCTCGCATCTCCTTTACCACTGGGCAGGGTATCTTGAATGGTTTTCATTTCTTGACCATTGCTTTGTAACCATTTCTCCAGAGTCTGTAATCTATATTCCTTTAAATCATTCCAAAATCGACAATTTTGTCAATGTCTACACATTGTCCAGTCTCTACACATCCGCAGCACCACATGGGGAGCAGTGATTTACTAAACATTAATGGCTAAAGCTAAAATTAAAGACTGATACATCATTAGAAACTTCTAGAATAAAATGTTTCAGTGACAAGTAATTTAAAAACCATTGTTTTGATTAATTATCATGTAATCTTTCTTTGCTAAAGCATTTTCTTTTTGTGAATTTATCTGAACAAGGACAGAAATTTATTCTCGACACTTCTTTGTGTTGCCAACAAATGTGAAGAACAGTTTCCATTGATTCAATTTCATATTATGACAGGAGGATGTGAACTGTGGAGCCAGATGCAAGTAAAAAGCATACTCAGATAGTTTAGATAAATGCAGCTCTTGAACAAGTATTGCACTCAGGAAAAAATATAGACTGGAGACAAAGAATATTGTTTAATTAGGTTTAAAGAAATATTTACTTAATATAGACACCTTCCTCTTTGGTGTCTTCTAATTCATCACACAACTTGTACCAGCCATGGGAACAGACTGATTTGACCTCTTATATTATTCAATCTTTCTTAGTAAACCACTGACGGTCACCAAACCTGATGGTTGAGCATAAAATTGATCATTTCCAAGTCAGTCATGCACTCAGTTTGTTCTAACCTGAGTTAAATCTGAGAACCATCTCTTGCTGATTCAACGTGTGGAATTTCTGGAGTTAAATCCTTTCTCACTCCATCCCCCATACCCCCCACACTGCCCACAACCACCCATAACCCCCTCCTCCAAAAAGTTTCTAGCACTATTCTGCTTCATAGCTTTGAACAATATTTATATTCTGAATAAAGATGACCATCTTACCATTAAGTAATCAGATATTGTGAAGTAAAATGATGATAAATTAAACTGGAAGCTGGATTAATTTGCCACATTAGTCACTAGAATCTCATAAGGTCAATCAGCTATGACAGCATCACCAAATGCTCTGCTGAAGACAAGACTGCAAAAGTCAAAACATCCTCCAGTTCTGTCAAGGACTTGACCAGTTCCAGTTTGCCTCCATTTCCCTCAGGCTATCCTGGGGATTTACAGTTCAGCTGATCTCATCTGTCACAAAGACAACTTTCGTTTTCACTTGGGCAGCACGGTGGCACAGTGGTTAGCACTGCTGCCTCATAGCGCCAGGGACCTGGGTTCGATTCCTGGCCTTGGGTCACTGCCTGTGCGAAATTTGCATGTTCTCCCCATGTCTGCATGGATTTCAAAGAACAAAGAAAATTAAGCGCAGGAACAGGCCCTTTGGCCCCTCCAAGCCTGCACCGACCATGCTACCCAACTTAACTAAAACCCCTACCCTTCTGGGGACCATATCCCTCTATTCCCATCCTATTCATGTATTTGTCAAGAAGACCCTTAAAATCATTATCTGCTTCCACTCCCTCCCCCAGCAATAAGTTCCAGCACCCACTATTCTCTGTGCAAAAAGACTGCCTCATACATCTCCTTTAAACTTTGCCCCTCACACCTTAAACCTGTGCTCCATAGTAACTGAAAACTAGTTTGAGTGCTCCAGTTTCCTCCCACAGTCCAAAGATGCGCAGGTTAAGTTGATTGGCCATGTTAAATTGATGCTAGTTTTGGGGGAATTAGCTGGGTAAATATGTGGGGCTATGGGCGTAGGGTGGAGTTGTTGGTAGTACAGGCTTGATGGGCTGAATGGTCTCCTTCTGTACTGTAGGGATTCTGTGATTCTATAACTGATTTACTTCTGCAATACTGAGTCACCTCCATCCAGACCTTTCTTACTCTGTCACCAAAAGCTTCCATGTTTCACACTTTTGAGGATGATTTTATCAAATGTTGTCCTTACTCACTACTCTGCACTAAGATCTTCATCACCTTTACCCTTGTCTCATGAAGATCCTCTTGTTATTTTCTAAGCTCTGGGAAATTGACTTCAATATTTAGATCCTTACCTTCAAATCAGCTGTGGACTGTCCCTCCATCCTTCTGAGATTTCTGGACTTGTCCCTTGGCCCCCAAATACTAGTCAACTTTAAATTCTCTATTGTGCACATTCCACTGTTAGCAGGTTCTCCTTCAGCAACCTTGCCACCACCATCTGGAAACGCTTTCCTGAGCAACACCAGATCCTTACTTTCACAAACCTCCTTAAGATTCTCCTCTTCAACTATTTCTTTGTCTCCTCTTCTTTAACCCTCCTCCCTGTTCAGTGTGCATTATCTCTCATGAATGACATAGTTTTTCAATATATATTTTTAACAGCCTATGATTTGTTGAATGTGGGCCATGTCTTTGTTTCTATAGCATTTAATTGAAAGGGAATAGTAATTAGAACATTTTTCTTCCTTTTCTGCTGCCTGAGAATTTGAGATTGGCCTCTTATCTCACTTGGTGACTTCACTATTGCCGGATTCCTGGATATACCCTGGATATAGTGTCAGATTCAAATTAATGTTGAGGAAGAGATTGAGCCATAGAGATTGGCGGGCTTCTATCCATTCACTGTTAACTGCAAAATTTAACCATAAATAATTGCTAATCAGTGATATAAATCAACCTTGTCCCCTAAAAAAAATACTCAAATTTATTATCTCCACTTACATCACTTCTACAGGATACCTCTTTATCCTAAGTACTGTTGCTGTTAGAAATGATATTTCGAACATCTGGTTAGATACCTGCTAATACTATTTGATGTAATTAAAGTCCATCAAATGTCAAATAATCCTTAAATCAAGCACATTATTGGAAAACATCTTGAACACAACCCATTCAAAATTCTGTCAAACGGATAAGGTACACTTCAAGAATTAAGGCTTATAGGTATCCATCAGGTCTCAAAACTATCCCTTATTTATAACCTGTGGCAATAGACTCATAGTGAGAATTTGATCCCCAACCTTGTTGTGGCTATTGTTTCATTACCCCAACAAAGAAAGTTGACAAACCCTAATTCAACTTCTCAGATACAATGTAAACAAATGACTGATGGGTTGTAATAATGTATGTAAGGAACTATTGTTCTTTAGGAGTTTGTTTGAGCTCTGTGCATCATGTAGAGTTTTCAATGGCAACCCCCAGGCAAGCTACCTAATGCTGGTCTCACCTTTCAAACAACATCAAAGAAGACCATTACTGTGAAGTCACAATAAAACACACATAATCATCTCTAAAGTAGCTTTTGTGTACACTTTTAAATCAAGTAATATATTGACTTTGTGAAAGTTCTAAAGCCAATAGGCTGCCATGTTGACCTTTCAATTTTCCACCTATGAAAAGTGAACTTAGTCCAGCAAACTTTGAGGGAAAAAAAACCTTTCCCCAACATTACCGATGACATTTATTGACAGTTTGATGAAAGATATAGAAGGAAGTATTATTGTTGTCAAAATGTACAAAGGAATTTACAGTATATCATTGGTGATCATATTTCATCCAGCACAGTAATTTACTGTAACTAAATGTTTAAAAGAAATTCCAGAGTATGTATTTAATTTCAAAAAGTTCCTTTAACTAGTGGAAGTAAGATGACACTGCTAGGCTTGTTTTAACAAAAACATTCAAGGGTTTTAAAAATAATGCTTTAAAGAAAGATTCTATATTACTGTCCATGCTCAAGGCACTTTGATGGATTATTGAGAAATGTTAATTTTAACTTTTCCTTCAAGAATTCTTTTCTTCTCCACAGCACACCTGCATTCACCATTTGACTATCTGAGCAGAGATGGCTGGGACAATTTATTTTATCAATGCAATACAATCTATTTTCATAGTTAGTCAACAGAGGTGCTCCAGTTTTCTCCCACAGTCCAAAAGACGCGCTGCTTAGGAGCATTGGCCGTGCTAAATTCCCCTTTCGTGTACCCGAACAGGCGCCAGCGTGTGGCCACTAGGAGATGTTCACAATAACTTTATTGCAGTATTAATATAAGTCTACCCGTGATACTAATAAATAAACTTAACTAACTTAAACAAAATATGTGGCTGCCGACATAGTTCAGACTTTTCATACAAGTAGCCATTCAATTTGTGGCCACATTGGTGTAGGAAGGGACAAAATTAACAGAGCAGCCAATTTGCATTTGAAATAATCCTCCCACAACCTCCCATGGAAGTAAGATTGCCAGACATATTGCTTCTCATTGTAGCCGAGATGATCTATTCCTGCAGATTCGAACGGTGTAAGGCTGCTTACTACAACCTTCCCTTCTTTGGTTTCTTCTTCCAGCACCCAGAGGTCTCTGCATTGTCATTTGCTGCCCTTTCACCTCACTCTGCAGCCCCAGAGACTGATAAACACAATCCAAAATTCAAAGATTTTGAACCAATTTTGCACCCAAAAAACAGCCAAATGTAAACTGGATTTCTCTTGCTCCAGATTCTACCTTTCACCTTTGTGCACTGATTACATTTAAAAAAAAAATCCGCCATCTTACAAGATCTCCACATTCAGTAACTACTGCCTCCTCTACATACATCAGTACCTGTAGCTGCAACATTATATTCCCCTATGGACTTTATGAACGGTATGCTTTGCCTGTATAGTGCTCAAGAAACAATACTTTTCACTGTGGAGTGCCCCAGGGGTTGGTGCTGGGGCCTCAGCTATTTACCATTTATATAGATGATCTGGAGGAGGGAACCGAGTGTATGGTGTCGAAATTTGCTGATGACACCAAGATTGGTGGAACAGCAAATTATGCGGAGGGTGTGGAGAGTCTACAGAAGGATCTAGATAGGCTGGGCGAATGGGCCAGGAAATGGCAAATGGAATTTAATGTTGGCAAATGTGAGGTTGTCCACTTTGGTCGGAATAATGGTAGGAAGGACTATTACTTACGTGGCGAAAAACTGCAGCAGGCGACGGTGCAGAGGGACCTCGGGGTCCTTGTGCATGAGTCGCAAAAACCCAGCTTGCAGGTGCAGCATGTGGTCAGGAAGGCGAATGGGATGCTGGCCTTCATAGTGAGGGGGATTGAATATAAAAGTAGGGAGGTCTTGCTGCAGCTGTATAGGGCATTGGTGAGGCCGCAGCTGGAGTACTGTGTGCAGTTTTGGTCGCTGCACTTACGCAAGAATATTTTGGCCTTGGAGGGAGTGCAGAGGAGGTTTACTAGGCTGATACCGGAGTTGAGGGGGTTGAACTATGAGGAGAGGCTGAATAAACTAGGCTTGTACTCGTTAGAGTTTAGAAGAATGAGGGGAGATCTCATTGAGACGTATAAGTTGATGAATGGGATGGATAGGATAGAGGTGGAGAGGCTCTTCCCACTCAGAAAGGACAGTAGGACTAGGGGGTACAGTCTCAAGATAAAGGGGGGGCGGTTTAGAACGGAGTTGAGGAGGAACTTCTTCACTCAAAGGGTGGTGAATCTCTGGAATTCTCTGCCCGTTGAAGTGGTGGAGGCTGCCTTGCTAAATATATTTAAGACGCGGGTTGATGGGTTTTTGATAGGCAAGGGGATTAAGGGTTATGGGGAGAGGGCGGGAAAGTGGAACTGAGCCACGACAGATCAGCCATGATCTTATTGAATGGCGGGGCAGGCTCGAAGGGCTAGATGGCCTACTCCTGCTCCTATTTCTTATGTTCTTATCCCCATCCATGTGACAATAAAATCAATTCACATTGAACAAAGAACAAGAAAGCACAGGAACAGGCCCTTCAGTCCACAATGTTGTGCTGCACATGATGCTAAATTAAACTAATTCATTCTACCTGCTCTTGGTCCATAGTCCTCTATTCCTTGCACATCCATGTACTTATATAAAAGCCCTCAAACATCTTATTGTATCTGCCCACCACCACCCGGCAGCACGTTCCAGACACCTACCACTCCCTGTGTAAAAAAAATGACTTGGTCCTCACAGCTTCTTTGAACTTTCACCTCTCACCTTAGGTGCGTACCCACAAGTATTAGACATTACAGCTCTGGGGAAAAGATTCTGACTGTCAACTTTACTGATAACTCTCATAATTTTATATCACATTTAATAAGTGCCAAAAATACCTTTTGTTCTTCTGCATTCCAGTTCTGAGGAGTGAGGCTTCACTTTCTGAATCATAAAGGACTTCCACAAAGACTCATTCTGATCAGTGTTTTACAGAAAACACATATTTGACTTTTGGACTCGAAGTGAATTGAATTTTATCCCACAGCCTCAATGAGGATGTCCTAGCAGTAGTGTATTTTTCACACCGTCATGAGATTCCCAGGGTTTATCCATCCAGACATCAGAATAGTGACAGCTGTTAAAGTCTGAAATCCATGTCAGCTGCTCCACTGTTTCATTTGAAGATCTCTTATGGTATGTTTTTCAGCAGTGAAGATGGTCTGTCATTGGCCAGTGGCAGACTCTTCCGGTCCCACCATTGTTGACGGGGTTTCCCATCGTTCACACCCTCTGTTACCGGGGAAACCATGGCGGGGGGTGGGGGGGTGGTCACACCGGCCAGGAGCTGCCATATCTCCAGTAATCAAGATAAGAAATTTGGGAGTTGCTTTCCAGAAGGACAAGAGCAGCAGATACATTGGAACACCATCACCCAGAGGTTTCCCGCCCAGCCATTCACTATCCTGACTTGGAAATATATCACCATTCCTTCACTATCACAAGGTCAAATTCCTGGAACTCCCTCCTTAACAGCACAGTGCACGTACCTACATCTCATGGACTGCAGCAGATTCAAGAAGGCAGCTCATCACCACCTTCTCAGGGACAATTCAGGTTGGACTGTCTGACCCAGTGATGCCCACATCCCATCAGTAACGGCCACTGACCAGACTTAATGGGCCCAATTTACCATTTTGATTCTAAGTGCTGGGCGGATTTGAAACTGGGCATGTTTCAGAACTGACTTTTAGACCCGTTCTCAGATGCTCCCATACACGTTCTACCTGAAAAAAAATCAGCGATTCTGAATCACACTACGGAAGCCTGTGGGCAGGGCTTAACGCACCCAAAATCCTGCAGCTCCGATTGGCGCCTCCAACTACGCATACGCAGGAAGAATGATAGATTGCTGCTTCCCTGGCACACCCTTCCCGGGCTGGGAATGTCTTCCCCTGACCCCCACACACATTGCCTCACCCCCCACCATGATGGCTGGCCCCTCCCCCCTTCTTCCCCACTGCTCTCAGGCAGAGTGGCAGCAGACCTCCATTCAACCCCCCAATGATATCAAGCAGAGTGGCAGCGGACCCCCTTTTCCCCCCCCCCATCGATCCCAAGTAGAGAGCCATTGGAGCCAAACCCCCCCCCCCCCAACCCCCGATTGCAGCCATTTTTAGGCCTTGGTAAAGGGGGAACCTGTGCAGAGGTGGGTGGGGATCACACTACTCACCTCACTCCCAACTTTATCAAATTTTCATGCCCGAAAACGGGTGCAATGCGATGGTAAAATCAGGCCCAATGCGTCTCTCTGATCAGCCATCTCAGCATTATTCAACAGCAAGCTCCTTCCTGAAGGTCAATGGGTCGATACGAAGAGCCATGTGCCTACATGATGCCACCTGTGACACTCTGAGCACTTCTATTCCCTGCAATGCCTCCTTCCCATGGGGACAGAGCTGCCTTTACAAACCTGGCAGCTGGAACTCTCTGAATCATTGGCCCACTGGAGATTATCAGATGTGGCAGATGCGGCTTCAAAGGATATTGTAACATGAAAGCTTCATTGTATTCTTAACGGCTAAGGGCTGCCTCAATCCAAATTTTGTGCAAATCCTTATGCAGCAGATGGTATCATTCTGTGTCAGGTGATGAACAATCTCTTTTTCAACGTCCCGTAAAGCAGGGGTGGTGAATCTGGATTCCGTTGACGTACCTGGACACAGGTTCTACAGAAGTGAACGGTGTGGGTGGCTTAGCTTTGAGATTTCAGCATCTGTATTGTATTGATCCTTTGTGATGTCCTCTTCGCTGTCTCAATTCTGGAGTACATCCAGAACACCGTCGAGCACTCCCTTAATCCCTTTTTAAAGTACCGAATCCAAGTTAGTATTCTGCAATAGCGCGCATAAAAAATATTGATGGAGAAAGCCTAATGTTACAGACAACTTTCTCAGTAAATATGCTTGTGAGATTCTTAGTAAATTATGTTTGAAAGCCTGTAATGTGGCCTTTACAAAAGGATGTAAATCACACCTTGTAAAATCTAAAGAGCAACAATGCAATTGTGTACCAGTTCCATCATCTTTGCCTGTAAAAGTTCCAGCAGCGACAGCAACTACAGCAAAGTTTACTCTTAAACCTTTGCAACTTTTCACAATTTCAGGACCTTCCAGAGAAATGAAACCCTCATTACAGAAAGTTTCTTGAAACCACATGTGAAAAGAGAAAAATAAAATTGGATAAGTAAGATGACAGTCCCTGACAGAAATTCTAATTAACCAATGCCTTCCTGTTAACTAACATAATTAAGGATAATACAGTTTCACATTTAGAATTAATCTAAAAGTTCACATCATGCTTTATTCCAATTTTACTTTAGATTTCACATGTTGTATTCACTATGTGCAGTTCAATATTATCTGGATAATATCCGGATATAACAAAGTTACTATAATGTGATGCTGGGAAATGTACTAGAACCGCAGTGGGATTCTGAAGGAGAAATGATACATTTGATAGGAATCTCCATTAAGAGTTTGCGAGCATCTTGAATCAATGGCCATGGGGGAACATCCATCTTTTAGTTACTCAGTTTTGAAACTTGTGCTAAATGACAGACCTCGGGATGGTTTGCAGCGTAACTCGACAATACTCAATGAACAAAAGTTCTGCATTTGATCCTGCCCTTAACAACGCAGGTTGAAAAAAATGTCACTTAGCAACAGTTATAACATTTACCCTTCACAGGTCAAGATCTCTTTAAGAATTCATGTTTACATTGGTTAACAGCAATTAACTAATAATGAACAGATTTTCAGACAAAACCCCGTCGGACAGAACACAGAAAAAAGCAGTTTCATGATGATTCTGTTATTTTACACAGGCAAAGGAGAATTGATTCCAGGAAGATTGGTTTGACAAACTCATGACTTTAACCTACTCCTCCCACAGATTTTCCTTGCTCCTGTTGATTCTTTGCTAAATACAATGTCCATTCTGAAGCTCTTTTGGGAAATGGGAAGTTTTCTAACAGAACGACATGACAAAATACAAATCAAACATCTTTGCCACTGTCAGAAAGCATCCAATATCAAACTAATTAGACAACAATATTTCCTGCATCAATTATTGCACCATTAATTATAATAATTTACTGCTTTTTAAATGTAACCTTGTGAGGGCTGATTACAGTTATGGCTTATACATCTTTTGTCATCTGTTTAAGATTAACTTTGGGAAATGTCACCATTGTAAATAGCGTTGAGTATTTAATTCCTATCAAAATTCAGTTCACCTTGACTTTCAGTCAAGATATAGTCCTGAGTGTCAATAGCTTCTCTCTGTCTCCTGGGATGTGTGGGAGGTGGTGGAGGGGCTCCTGATTCATGATTAGTTCCCACCCAATCTGAATGAGATGGGCAGTAGCTAGAGAGGTCAATTCTCAGAGCCTGGCTGGGAGGACAACCCATTGTGTTGTACAACCATCTTCCATTTGAGATCACCTTGAAGTGTGTCAGAGATCTGTCTGAGATTTCGGAATAAAATGTCTGTTCAGTTGAACTTCAGGAATATGATCAAGTCCTGGATGCAGTACATGTGCAACCTGTTTTAAATTTGTCTGTCAGTAACAACTCCTTCCATCATCTCAGATACTAATACGGTTTAACAATTTACTCCCACCACTGTCAAGACAACAATCCAGTTCTCTGCGAAATTCCTCCTGTGGAACCAAATTCCTTTCAACTCTGGTGAAGCATTTTGACATTAAATCACCAGAGTTACAAATTTCCAATTCAGCTGGAGTAACACTAGTGGAAACAAAAAACTGATGATTCATAGATTCCCTGAAGTAGAGAAGGAGGACATTTGGCCCATCAAATCTGCACCAACTGCAATCCCACCCAGGCCCTAACTCCACATTTTTACCCTGCTAATCCCCTGACACTAGGGTTGGTTTAGCATAGCCAATCAACCTAACCCAGTCACCTTTGAACTGTGGTAAGAAACCAGAGCACCCATAGGAAACCCAAGCAGAAATGGGGAGAATGTGCAAACTCTACACAGACAGTGACCTGAGGCCAGATTTGAACCCGGGTCCCTAGTGTTGTGAAGCTGCAGTGCTGACCAGTGTGCCACTGCTCTTCTTCTGAATATATAAGTCCTAATATGCAATCTGTTCTTTCCCCAAGTTATTTATCTTCACCTTCAAAGGGCTTTAAAACAACGTTAGGAGAAAATAGAAAAAAATAAAGAAAAGACATTTTGTCACAACAAAATAGACAGTACAGGTTGGATGATAGATATTAATAGGTTTGATCTTGTAGCCATTATGATGACATGATCGAAAAGTAATCGAGATTAAGAACGAAATATCCCAGGACACTTGATGCTTAGAAGGGATTAGCAAAATGGAAAGTTAGTCTGAGGGAAGGGGAAGGAGGAAACCCTGATCATAAAGAGTGGAATAAAGAGAATGGAAAAACAAGACCATAGCTCAAAAATTAAGATGCAGAACCTATTGGCCTGGAGCCAAGAAATAACAAATGGCAGAAAATTTATAGGTGGGAATTCAAATGGCCCCTAAAAATAATGTAGGGCAGAGTGTAAATCAGGAAATTAGCAGAGTAACAAGGATAACATCGTAATCTTAGGAACTTTAATATTTGCAAAGGCTGTGTTAACCAAGTTTACAACAATAAGGCTGAAAGAACATCAGAAATAGGAACAGGGTAGACCATTAGTTCACCAAGGTGATTTTTATAGTAACTTCATTGCAGCGTTAATGTAAGTCTGCTTGAGACACTGATAAATAAACAAGGCTGCTTTACCATTCTATATGATCACTGTTCTCATGGAGAGCAGGGCAAATTTGTGGAGACCACATTGTGAACAGCAAATATAGTGTATTAAAGTGAACGAAGTACAACTAAATCCCAGTTATACCTGGTGGAATGTTTGGGGTCTTGGACGGTGAGAAGGGAGGAGGTACATAAAAACATAGATCGAAAACAGGAGCAGGCGGAGGCCATTCAGCCCTCCAAGCCTGCTCCACCATTCATTATGATCACGGCTAATCATCAAATTCAGCACCCTGATCCTGCCCTTTCCCCCATATCACTTGATCCCTTTTGTCCCAAAAGCTATATCTAATTCCTAAAAGAATAAGTGCTGCATCATCTGTGCTAGCAATGGAATGTGCTGTCGGAAAGGGGTGGTGTTCTGGGGTGACTTTAAACTGACCCAGGGTATCATGGAAACACAGTTGCTGTGGAATACTTAAAGCTGACTATTCTGTCAGCTTCCTGCTCTAGTTAGAAATTTCAGTAAAAGGCATTGTGTTGTGAGCTTTCAAGTGCATCTACACTCAGTTCTCCTTAATCTCACATTATACAATCTTAATTACCACAGTCATATCTCAGAAATGCTTCTTCATTGTAGACATTGTAAATGATACTGTCATTTTTGACAAAAATATTAAAAATATTGGTGCCAAGTTCTAAAATTGTGTGCTAAACTTACATTCTGTTCATTTAATTTTACAAATTTAGATCTACAGGATAATACATCCAGTGCTGAATAACACCTGTTTGGATACAGGGATAACAGGTACACAAAAGCTTGTACTTAAAATTCAAGGTTCACCATATTTATTTAAGCTGTAAAGTATTTCAATGGGAGGTGTTAAAAGATAAATCTCTTTGAAAGATGTGCATAATTGCATATAATGTGAGGCATCATTATTGCTATCTGTTTACCCAAAGCAATCACCAGTGAATTTACCACCATCTCCGCTGTGTTATTACATCTATTTCCTGCTTATAGATGGAAAGCTAATCTGTGTAAATTTTCTGTTGCTATCTACCTGCCTGTATCAACACACAGATGAGTGGCAAAGTTAAGATAAACTAACAGCTTTTTCTTTGTGATTTTTGCAACAAAAAAAATTGTGTAATATTTTTTAAATGTGAAAATCAGATCGCACAGCTGGCTGTGTCTTTTTTTAATAAAGAAGGCAACATTACCATTCACTGGAGAATAAAATAGCATTTTTTTTCAAAACAGGTTGTCCTTTTCTGATCCTAATCCAAATCTCTCCAGCACCATTTCATAATGATTGCCTGGGGTAAGATAAGGCCACACAAATTCATCCTAGTATGGGAAAGTAACATGACTATCATCTTTGTTTCAAATGGTTAGCTTTGAGGTGACCTTACTTCCGAGCATGGGCACCTAAAGGTTCTTCCCATCTGTTCACTATTACTTTACGAATAGTTGATGATGTATTAGTAGCACAGGAACAGGCATTACTGCACGTTAAGACAAGTCCTCTGACATCTGACACTTCATAGCTGAAGTTTTGCTTCATCTGAATAATGATGAGACTGTCAACTAAAATATTCAAAAAGGTAAAGACGTTTGGTTTAGCTTCAGAGAGATATATAAAAAATAACACACAGTACAATTATTTCAAACCAATAATAATATTAATTTTAAATGGGAATTTTACTGAAACCTTCAAAATAAAGATCCCCTCTAACTCGATCCAGTTTAGATTCAAGTAAAAAACTCAATATTCAGAAGAATATATTGTATGGGGAATGGTATAAGAATGTGCAGGTTAGTTGGATTGGCCATGCTAAATTGCCACTTAGTGTCAGGGGGATCAGAAGGGTAAATATGTGGGATTATGGAGATAGGGGATGGGTGGGATTGTAATCAGTGTAAACTCGATGGGCTGAATAGCCTCCTTCTGCACTGTAGGGATTCTATGAGTCTATGATTGTTAATTAGGAAAAAGTTGTCTCAATGAAGTACTGGCCTTGTTGAGTTAAATTCTACATTTGGCATCTCAGTCGGCTTTCAGAGCACACCCCCCACCCCGCTACCCGGGAAGGAGCCAAACTAAAGATTGTTTGGCAAGGGATTTTCTTCTGAAATGTCGTCCAAAGCACACTAACACTTTTGCTTTCAAACTGAATTTCAGTTTTTTCTGGGAAAGTGGTAAAGTAAGTGGGAACATGAGGTTCTTCATCCAGAGGGTCATATTTGAGGATTCATCACAACCCTCTCTGGGGGGGAAGCACCCCCCTCCTCCACCCCCATTGTAGCTGCTGGTGAATCTGATTGGCCAGTAGCCCAGTCCTGGCATTGCCAAGAACACATTAGTGAGCACGGCAGGAGGAAGAGGAAGGCGGTGCAATGGGGTCTTGGGCGTAAAGCTAAGGGGGTTGGGGGGGGGGGGGGGGGGTAGAGCAGAAATAAAGGTGGAGTTCCATCTTCGGTGGGGTCACCCCCAAATCCGATGATCGAACCCTCTCCTTCCCTTCCGCTGCCTCTACCACACAGCTGCCCATGCCAGATGTTTTATAGTATGGACGTTATATTAACAAAGTCAATTGGTTTGCTAACAAATCTAATTGGCTCTTAATTACTATTTAAATATGGCTGGCAGGCTGTTGATTTCAGAACCCACTCAACCTCCATATTTTGGGAGTGGGTTCAGTGATGGGCAGGAATGGCCTGAATGGCACTGTGATTAGCACCAGAGACCCGGGTTCGATTCCCAGCTCGGGTCACTACCTGTGTGGAGATTGCACATTCGCCCCATGTCTGCATGGATTTCCTCTGGATGCTCCAGTTTCATCCCACTGTCTGAGGGAGATGTGCTGGTAGATGCATTGGTTGTGCCAAATCTTCCCTCAGTGTAGCTGAACGGACACCAGACTGTGGCGACTGGGGGATTTTCACAGTAACTTCATTGTAGTATTAATGTAAGTCTACTTGTGACATTAATAAATAAACTTAAACTAAAGTGGTGCAATGGACACCTGTCCAATTTTCCCCCTCACCCCACCAGAAACATGCCCGGGTAGGGGACGTAAAATACAGCCCATCGTTGCAGAGCTTTGACCTTACATCATCACTGGAATGTTAACTAAGCTTCCTTTTGCACAGATGTTGACCAGCTGTTGAATATTTCCATCATTTCCTGTTTTATTGAGTGGTTTGTAAAGGTGGTAAGTGTACAGTGTTAGTGCTGGATACGTTTGTCTCAGCAGAAAGCCAGAGGAAGCTTTCTGATCTGAATCTGAATGTCAGACAAGCACTCCAACAGCACAGAGCCAGTCAAAGGCAAATGATGGCATTAAATCTCTCTGCATTAATCTGGCTGCTGATCTCATGTCCGTGGATATTGTTGCACAGGGCAGTACGATGAAGATGAAGGAATTAAGGATTAATTTTTGGGAGCTGCAGGGATAATGGACTGTATTTCCCAGCATATTCCCACCATCTGCTCCATACGGGGGTCCCATTCCTGCACTTACCCACAACCTTGCGGGAATCAGCCTCCTAATTGGCTACATCTGCACTCACAATTAAGGATGAGGGACAGGTTCCTGCACTGCCTGTCCAATCAGAGGGCCAGCAGTTCTCTGGGGGGCTGATGGCCCCCTAAAAGTGAAAGGGTCTCCAGCTGCCTGTATCGAGGTTATAAATTAAAGAGGCCCTCGGATTGGAAGGAGAAGCCACAACAAGTCAGGTTACGGACTGGGCTTCATCCTCCCAAACTTTCAATGGCATCCGTGTGGCATGGAGCCACTTGTTCGAAAGAACTCCTGGCTCAGCACCACCAGGCTACCTCGGTTGAGATGAACACCTCCATACGTGGCGGGGAGCTGCTCTGACACTGGTAAAATACCAGCTATGGCGCACAGTGCTGAGGCCTGAATCGGACTCGTTGGCCATATATCTCCATGGAACAGGCAGCCTGTTCCTGGCTCAATCCTGGGGAAGTTTCCAGGAGGTAGGAATGTGTCGAGGGGCCCTCCAGATGCAGCTGCTTCCTCTTTACTCAGTCCCAGCTCCTTTAATCCCATCTCCATAAAGCCGAGGATGTCCAGGCCAATGATGTGGAATTGGAAGCGATGTCATTGCTGAAGATACACTGACCTTGCCGTATGGAACAGTCCTTGTCACCCAATGAGTCTGTGCTAGTGTTTATACTCCATGTGATGTTCTGTCACAGTTACCCACCCCATTCTCACATTCCTTCAACCCCTTTCCCTTCACGTACCTTTCCAATCGAGTCCTAAATGTTAAAATAGTTTTTGCCTCAGTCAATAAACCAGGAAGTGAATTCCATATCTTACAACACACTGTGTTGGAAATTTTCCATCCTCCAGCTCACAGTCTCAATGTTGTTTGGATCTGAGACTCTCATTATTAACCTGTTAACCGTCGGAGACAATCTGCTTTCACATATCATATCTCATCCTCTCCGAATTGGAAACATTTCTGCTATATCAATGAGAAAGTGAAAGCATTCACCTCGTTAAAGAAAAGCTAGATTATATTCACTTTTTCACAATCTCATCGACTCAATGTTCTGCCACACGGAGAAGGAAGATTGGTGAGGAATCACAGAGAAGATCATTTATCTCTTTGAAATGGGACTTTTCACTGTTGTTGAGGTTCAGTGAGAGAGTTACAGGAGGAAAGGCCAACCATCTTGGAGATCTCACATCCAACAGCCTGTGAGAGTAAAGGAGGAGGGGGAAATAAGGCAGCAATTTGCAAATCAGTTGGGGGAGAGATGGTCAGGGGGTAGGTGGTCAAAGCAGGTTTGAAAGGAAGATGAGGGGTCAATATAAAAGGAAGAAGGGCAGTTGAGTGATCAGCAAACAATATCTTAAAAATATTTCTCAGAATGGAAAGCATATATTTACTTTACAGGGAGGACATTAGAGTTTGTGGTAACACTAAAATCTAAAAAAGATGGAATAATTCAAGCTACATAACTTGACATGAAAAAAATTACTCAACTTTACATCATTAATTATAAAGCTTGCTCCAACAAATGGCATATTTCTTTAAACTTTAGCTTCCGATACAGATGCTGCTGAATCCTTATCGAAGGTTTCCCTTTTTAAGATCTAATTTTACCGGTTGAATAAGCTCTGTGCAGCCTCACATACTGGCAAGAAAACAAGGAACATTATCAATGTGACACCAGTAAGGTGGAATAGTATCACGTGGCAGATAATAGAGTGATACAAGGTCATTTTTGCCAGTACAATTCCAAGTCTTTCATTCTGAAGGATAATAATGGTAGCCTAGGAAAGATTACAAAGCAGTAATTTAATCAAGGGGGTTTAGATGTCATCAAAAACAGAAAGAGCAAACACGAGTGTTTTATAACTGCCATTTGAACCTCCAGGATATCTGCTCTTTTTAAAATGTAACGTTCCAGCGCTTTATAAACTGACTTTATTATCTTATATTTTGTAGGAAACAAGAGCAGACTTTCCCTATGTTTTGCCTTCAAGTTTACTCATAAATAATTTAGAGTTCATCATCGCAAATAGTGTAGCGAATAGATGTTAGAATATCTTTCAGCTATAGTGTAAAGTTCCACTGAAAACTTTCTGTAAAATAATGACACACAATCAACTGAATTTTAGAATGTTAAGTTATCCTTCACATTCTGTAAGTTGGAGCAGTAATCTTCAGGAATTTGAACTTTACTAGTGCACTGTCCAGTAATAAATAAATCTTCCTGTAAATTAGTGTTCATGTTTTACAGCTAAACTGTTACCATAGAAATGATACAGCACAGTGGGCAGCCATTCTGCCCATCTTGCCCATGCCAACCCAAAGACACCCAGGTGTCCTTTTGAATCTCACCTTCCTTCATCCAATCGATGCAGCTTACAGCACTTCAGGTGTAGATCCAGGTACTTTTTAAGAGAGTTTAGGTTCTCGATCTCCACCATGAATTCAGGCAATGAATTCCAGGCACCCATCACCCTCCAGGTAAAAAAAGTTTTTCTTCATGCCCCTCCTAATCCTTCTCCCGCTTTGCTTGAATCAATGAAAGCTGCAGAGATGGAATGGGTAAAGGTCATGGCTGGATTTGAGGAATAAGGCATGGATTTGAAATTGCGGGCGGGGACTTATTGCAGGTCAGAGATGACAGGGCAGAGTGTGTCGGTTATAAATGTAGACATGCCAAACTTCAAAATGTTTTGAGTTCTTACAGAATGGGAAGCAAAGAAGGACAACATTGCAGGAAAACTGAGTGTCAAGATAACAACAATGTGAGTGGGAGTGAGGGTGAGGCAGGGCAGTGGTAGGTGATTATTCAGAGATGAAAGTGAGCAGTCCTGGTGATAATGTGAGGTTTGAAGCTCAGCACTTGGCTGAACAAGACATCCACATTGCAATAACACATCCATGAGTAATCAGAATTAATTTTCTGCTGTCAACATTCAATCCAGTGCAAATACATGGGATTGGCAATAATAACACTTCCATGTCATTTCCAGTTCTGGTGCTGGTTAACAGAATACATAAAAACAAAACATTGTTAGCTTTCGGCTTCAGAGCAGAGATATTTCAATTCTATCAGTTTTTATGTTCAGGTCTATTCCGTATGGCAGGGTTGTTAGACTGTCGTTTTTGGTCATTTTAAGAGGCTCCCATGACCACCCTTACATGGAGCAGAAATGAATCCAAAAGGCAACTTATATGCCCACAATGAAATTAACTGGAATAAGAAATACAATCAGTTTAACCACTGCTGCAATTGGGGCAGCCACGTGTGTGTGCAGTGGTATTGGAACCCAGAGAATATCTGGTGTAGGTCTGTCACTGCAAATCGTGAACCCTGAGTAAAATCCAATCATTTGTGCCGAGTTACAATTAGGCCCCATGTTCTTATTGACTGTCTTGCAATTGAAGACTGGTGCAGGAAAACATCTTTTAGCTGTCTATAGAGTTTAGCAACAGGATCTGAATGATTCTGAAGCCATCTGATATTTCTTTTCTTTTCAAATGGCACAGTGGGTGAGATTTTCTGGCCTCACTTGCCCCCGGACCATAAAACTCCATCCAAGGTCAGTGGACCTTTGCGTGGTCCCCTCTTCCCCTCCCCCCAAACAAACCCTCCACCTGCTACAATTTCCCTGGTGGGTGGGACTGGAGGATTCCCCCCAAAAGCTTTTAGAGCCAAGAATCAGGCGAGTCGTTGATCACCTGATGAAGGAGCAACGCTCCAAAAGCTTGTGCTACCAAATAAAATTGTTGGACTTTCAACCTGGTGTTGTGAGACTTCTGACTGTGCCCACTCAAGTCCAACGCCAGTATCTCCACATCAGAACCAAGAATCTACATCCTCGATTCCAATTGCATCGCATCAGAAGACAGAGTTCTGAAATTTGTACGTGCAAATTTGATTGGGTCCCAATAATGAAACTCTTCTATGGAACCAAAGAACCATAGGATTATTCCAGTCAGAAAGTGGCCATTCAGCCCATCATGTTTGTTTCAGCTGCCCATTCTAATCCCACCTTCCAGCACCTCATCCGTCACCTTGCAGGTTCCAGTAATTCAGGTACAGACTCAGGTCACGATCAGAGGCTTCCACCTCAACAAACAACCTGGGCAGTGAAATCTAGACACCCGCTGCCCTTTTTCCGATATCTTCTCTAATCCTTCTAGCAATCAAGTAAAATCTCCCTTAAAGGGAAATACTAACCAAGCTGAAGATTGATTGAGAGAAATTATATTTTGGAATCTACTTCAGTGCAATGAGAGCACTCCACTCAGCTTCCTGAGAAGCTGGACGAAATCCTGGAAAAGAATGCAAATCCTTGGCACTTCAATAAGTTACTGATGGGATGTGGCATTGCCAGAGTTGTGATGTACGTGGGATGCGATATTAAACTGCGATTCTGTCTGCCTGTGAAGGTGGATATCAAAGATTCCAGTATCATGGTGAATTTTTACCCTTCCCCAAAAGTACCAACAGGTCATTGGTTTGAGTTGTTATTTGATGGGACTTTACTGTAAGCAATCTGCACTTGCCTAAGTAACCACAGCAACTATACTTCATAAATAATTGGTCATCCGTGTTTGGGATATCTTTGGGGCATTTTTCTTTCTTACCTTCCAGACAGACCAGAGCTGCTGAAGGCACGAGGATATAGCAATCTACTCTGAAGATGGTATATTTTGTGGCCACAGACTTACCCAGCAGGAAATGCTGCCTTGTTAAGAAACTCATTAATTTTTATTCATTCATGGATTATATGAAGAGGCAGTCCAGCTGAACCATTGAACCCCTACAGTACAGAAAAAACCATTCGGCCCATCGAGTCCGTACTGACTTCCTGACAGAGTATCTTAAAGAGGCCAACCTTCCCTGCCTATTTCCATAACCCCACATATTTACTCTGCTAATCCCTGACACTAAGGCCAATTTAACAATTAAGCACACATCTTTGGAAGGAAACTGGAACACCCAGAGGAAACCCATGTAGACATGGGGAGAACATGCAAACTCTACACAGACAGTGAAATAAGATTGGAATCTAACCCGGGTGCCTGACGCTGTGAGGCAGCAGTCATAACCACAATGCCACCCATGCCACCTCATACACAGTCAAGTAGAAGAGAAAATAAATAACAAACTAACACTGGAAAAGGGTAACTAAGATAGTGATGCCTCCAGAAATCCTATAGGGCAACAACTCTGGAAGTCAAATAGAAGTTATCCTTGGAGAAGCTTCTGAAAACGTTGCTGTTGCAATAATCCTGTGTTCCTTAAAGTCTCAAGAAGGGTTTGACAAGAGTGGGGGGTTTGAATGACATCAGAACCAGAGATGTGATTGCCCAGAACTATCAAGATTAAACAGGTTTGTACCAAGTGTGAGGGATGACAGAATGATGAAAACTGTAGTTAACACCAAAATTAACTTGCGTCCATCCCAGAAATGCAAATGGAAAGCTTCAAAAGATGTTACCTTGCCAAATAAATTTATCTATCGAGTAGTGTCAACAGGTGAACTTAATTCTTTCTTTGCAAAAAGTTCAAATGCAGAGTTAATGATTGTTTACTGAGCAATAATTGCTGAAGCATGGATTATGCCCTGGCCTTGGGAAACCTGTGCTTCCGCCAGTAACACCTTTGTATAATTTCTCTTTCAATGCTTTCAGCAAACACTAGGATCAAACCAGTGAGACATCAGTCAGTGTTGTATTATTTCTGATAGCAGCCTGATATTATACTACTTACCCAAGGAAGGAACTGGTGTAGTAATGATAGATTGCTGGATTGTGTTTTTTTTTAGATTGGTGTTCGATATTGACATTGAATGTACACGGCAGTACTCAGTGTACAGGAGGCAGTTCACCAATATCTTGATCAACATCCTTCCCTCAATCAATATCACCAAAAACAGATTAACTGAAGCCAATGTCATTTGATGTTCATGGACACTGGCTGTGTAGAAAATTATCTGGTTTCTTTGCCTATGCAACAAACTGACCACTCTTAGGTTGATAGCCCCTGACTCAAATTTCAGTCAGGGCCAAGGAAGAAACCAGGCCAAATCCTGAATTTGAGATTCAAAACTGGGTTGGATTAACCACAGATAACCGGATATTATTGGGTATTGGGGGAATCAGGGGAAAGCGCTCCGCTGGGTGGAGTCATTCCTGACTCAAAGGAAGATGGTTGTGGTGGTTGGAGGTCAATGATCTCAGTCCCAAGACATCTCTGCAGGTGTTCCTCAGGGGAGTGCCCTAGGTCCAACTATCTTCAGCTGCTTCATCAATGACTTTCCCTCCAAAATAAGGTCCAAAGTAGAGATATTCACTGATGATTGCACAATCTTCAGCACCATTCACAGCTCCTCAATAGTGAAACAGTCCATGTCCAAATGGAGCAAAACTTTGGACAACATTCAGGTTTGGGCTGACAAGTAACATTCATATGGAACAAGTGCCAGGTAATGATCATCTCCAATGAGAGAATATAACTATTGCCCCTTGACATCTAATGGCTTTGACATAGCAGTATTGTCACCAGCCTAGTAATCCAGTGACCTGGGATAGTGCTCTGGGAACCTGGGTTTCAACCCCACTATGTCAAACGATAAAATTTGAATTCCATAATAATTTGGAATTAAAAGTCTAATGAAGGCAGTGGAACCCATCTGGTTCACTGTTACCCTTTAGGGAAGGAAATCTGGCAAGATCCTTAGCTGGCCTGGCCTACATGTGACTCTACAGCAATGTGGTTAACTCTCAGTTCAAGAGCAATTAGGAATGGGTATTAAATACCACCAATGTCCACATTCCAAGATTTTTAAAAAAATTACCATCACTGAATCCCCCATTGTTTAAATCTTGTGGGTTACCATTGACCAGAAACTGACCTGAGTCAGCCACATAAATACTATTGCTATAAGAGCAGGTCAGAGACTGGGAATTCTGTGATGAATAACTGAGTTCCTTACTCCCCAAAGCCTGTCCACCATCTACAAGGCACAAGATGGGAGTGTGATGGAATACCATGTGTACTATATACAAGATACACTGCAGCAACTCACCAACGCTCCTTCAACACTGCCTTCCAAGCATGTGACCTCTACCACTCAGAACAGCAAGGAGAACACCACTGCCAGGCAGTCCCTCTCCAAGGAACAACTCTTACTTGGAAATACATCACCATTCCTTCACTGCCACTGACTCAAAATCCTGGAACTCATTCCCTAAGAGCAATGTGGGTGTTGCTACACCACAGAGACTGCAGCGATTCCAGAAGGCGGCTCATCACCACCTTTTCAAGGGCAATTAGGAATAGACAAGCAATGTTGGTTTAGCCAGAAACGCCCACATCACAGAATCACATAATACGACAGAGCAGAAGAGGCCATTCAGCCCATTGAGTCTGCACTGATGCATGAAATGCCCTGAACTGTCCACTTAATCCCCTTTGCCAGCACTTGGCCCATAGCCCTGAATGTTATGGTGTGCCAAGTTCTCATTCAGGTACTTTTTAAAGGATGTGAGGCATCCCGCCTCCACCACCCTCCCAGGTAGCGCATTCCAGACCCTCACCACCCTCTGGGTAAAAGAGTTTTTCCTCACATCCCCCTCTAAACATCCCACCCCTCACTTCTAACTTGTGTCCCCTTGTAACTGACCCTTCAACTAAGGGGAACAGCTGCTCCCTATCCACCTGTCCGTGCCCCTCATAACCTTGCACACCTCGATCAGGACACCCCTCAGTCTTTTCTGCTCCAGAGAAAACAACCTAAGCCTATCCAACCTCTCTTTATAACCTTAAATGTTCCATCCCAGGCAGCATCCTGGTGAATCCCCTCTGCACTCCCTCCAGTGCAATCACATCCTTCCGATAATGTGGTGACCAGAACTGCACACAGTGCTCCAGCTGTGGCCTCACCAAGGTTCTAAACAACTCCATCATAACCTCTCTGCTTTTATAATGAATCCATGAACGAATAAACAAAATTGATATTCCCATTTCACAAATAAGAAAGACTTCCTCTGGTTGTTGTTTGTATTAAAGCCAGAAATACGCTTGTTATTGATTCACAAATATGGAAGGGAGAAATTTCTTCCTTGCCTATTAAGTTTTCTATTTTTACCTTTTGGGATAATTCACCAAATCAGGAGTATAAATACATATTACTTACGCGCATATCTGTGTAAACAATTTAAACAACAAAATTACACATGTTTGAACAAGTTTGTTCTTATACAGGTCAGCACCAAACAATAACAGGATTTTCCATCATTTGAACAGGATATTCTACATATTAATAGATAAATCAAAATGAATATTATGTACTCACTGGTTCATTTTTAAAATTACAAAGGAATGTTGAATCTTTTGGTGTGAAGTTTGCTGTATAAAAACAGTGTGCCTCAGTATGCAGTTTATTCCTTTAAACATGGCAAAAAAAAAATGATTGGAAAGGTTAATATTTGCATTGCCTCTGTCTGTTGTGGAGCCATCTCCATTCCACAAAGCTTTACATTTTACTAACATGGGTGCAAAAATAGCAGTTCTATTCAGACTTACAGCACAGGGAATAGTCCCTCAAAGCTAGATGTCCTGGAAATTATATTCATCCATCAAGCATAAATGATTTCAGAGCACTTTAGAAATCCACAGCATGACATGTACCTACCTTGCATTGACAATGTTCTAGTTCTTTCAGAATCGCTATTGTCCTAATATTCATAAGCCAGTTGTAGCATGCTCAGCATTATCGTAAAATGAGTAATTTCAGAAATGTGAAAGAATGACAAAAATTACACAATGCCGACTAAGTGATTTCTGTAGCAATCCCAATTTGTGTGACAGTTTCTGAAATTTAGACCATTCAAATTCTATCTGTTCCATTTGACTTCTCGATTGAGTAATGCTTTTGTAAAGTGAATAATATTAAATAAATGTATTTTATAAAAAAAAATTAAAAGCAAAATATTTAACATCTTCAAAAAGGGTTCCATTTCATTATTTGTTTCATCCATTGGAAAGAACAGGACCAGCATTCAAATAAACTCACTGTGGTAAAAATTATAATTCGGTTGGAGTAGGAAAAGTGTTGGAAATCCATTTATTAATCTCTGCCGCCTGCTTTAGAATCCAGCCTTGACTAATTAGACAAAGACCAATCCATTCGGGATTCTAGGGACTTTGTTCGAAACAAGCTTGGGCATTATTAATCCAAAGTGTAATGTGTACATTTTTCCTCGTAGCTCTTTGTGAAATGATCCAAAATTTAAAATTTCACTCGCAGGTGCATTAGGATGTCCATGTGGGCAATGCCGCACTGGAAAAGCAAAAGCAAGTAATGTTCTGAGATTGTATGGGATAAATGTTCAGAAAATGTTACTGTTCATCCAAGCTCTCCTTGACATACAAATTGATATTTCTCAATTTAACCGATATAAAAGTCAACAGATCTGAAATGTATATTTAAAACAAACTTGGTGCTGTCTATCAAGAGAGGGGGAGGTCAGTGAGAGGAAGGGTCATGGACCAGGGAGCGGGAAAGGCCACTCCACAATGGGCTGATTGGGTTACGTGACCCTATGTCACACAACGTTAAAACAAAATTCCTAATACTAAATGTGAGTCCCTGCGTCAATAACTCTCCCATATTAAACAGACCTAAGGTAAAATGGGGTAACTTAAAGGGAGGACTTACTGCCAAAATAGGTCATTCTGTATATTTAAAATGATTTGGATACCTTGGTAAAGGTGCAAAAAAATGACTAGAATGATGCTAGGTTTACACGATTGGCTCCAGGGATGAGAAAGTTCAAAGATGAGGATAGATTGGAGAGGTTGGAATTGTTCTCCTTGGAGACAAGAAGGCTAAGAGGAGATTTGATGAGGCTGGACAGAGTAGACGGGGAGAAACTGTTCCCACTTGTAAAAGGGTTGAGAATGAGAGGGCACAGATTTAAAATGATTTGCAAAAAAAGCAAATGTGAGAAAAAGCTTTTTTACACAGCGAGTGATTGGAGGCTGGATTGTTCTGCCTGGAAGTGTGGTGGAGGCAGGTTCAATTGAAGCATTCAAGAGAGCATTAGATGATTATTTCAATAAGAACAATGTGCAGGGGTGCAGAGAAAAGGCAGGGGAATGGCACTGAGCAATGATGCTCATTTGGAGAGCCAGTGCAGACATGATGGGCCAAATGGCCTCCTCCCATACTGTAACAATTCTGTGATTCTGTGAAAAGAAAGATTGTACCAGGAGGTGAAACTTTTTCTGGAAAAGAGACGACTGCGAGTTGACCTGACAAACCTTTTTAAGATTATAAAAGAGTTTAATTGAGTATATATGGATATTTCCAACTGCAGCAGAAAGGAGAACTGGGGTCATGGATGTGAGATTCACACTAATTAATTGAATAGGGAATCCAAAAGACTTCCGCCAGAGAGCTTAGAATCTGGAACTCACTATCACGAGGTGTGGCATAGATGCATTTAAGGATAAATTAGATAAACAGAAAACCTTGGCAGCTTTCAGTGCCATCCTATAAACAGCCATGAGCAGCTTCGAGAATTTCATTCAATTTTTGCTGCATTCCACAGCACCATTTGAAATAATAATTAAAAAACATAGTAAATTTTTGGTGAGGAAATTAAGCACAAGCTCAGTGCAACATTGATGATGTACTTCATTAATTCAAAATGACAATCTATAAAAAAACAGTTTATATTGATATATCTCCAAAAGATCATATATCTCCAGGAAATTCCAAAGCACTTCACAAATGATGGATTATTATTTGTAGTGCAGTCATTGTTATGTAGACAAACCTGACAACTGATTCTCACACAAGATCCCACAAACAGCAAATGAACGAATGCGGAAATAATTTCTCCGCGGTGATATTGATTGACGAAACAGCGCTGGCAAAGACATCAGGAGATTTAGGGCCCGATTTTACAATTCTTATTTTAAGTGCTGAGTCTGGGTGCAATTCAGATCTGACTTGGAAACCTGCTTTCAGCCTGAAAGAAAATCGCGGGTCTGAATCGCGCTGTGGGCTGGGCTTATCGCGCCTGAAACGCTGTAGCTCCGATCGGTGCTTTCAACTGCACAGTGAGAAAAAAAGATTGAAAAATGCACCGCTGTCACATTGCTCCCGGGCCACGAAACACGGGTAAAGTGGATAAAGTGCCCTGGGAGTGAAAAGCAGGAGCGATAGACCCTGCAGACATCGCTCCCAACCCCACAACATAACTGTCCCCCTTATCCACTCACCCCCCCCGCTACCCAGACTGATTGTGACCCCCAGCCCCCTTCTCCCCCCTCCCCGATTGCCCGAACAGTAGCAGCGGACCCCCCCTGTCCCTGTTCCCGTCCCCCTGCCCCCCAACCAGAGATCCAGCTGGCCTCCCTCCCAGTATATTTCACACACTCACAGCCGAGTACTTTGACAGTTTCACTTATTAAGTGCACGTGCACTATTCTAGCTGTGGAATCCCTTCTCTCTGCCGCCTGTATATCCGCCCAGGTCCATATCCAGGCTGTTATTGAAGCTGTTAGTGAAACATATCGGATTGTGTACAGATAACCACTGCTCCATTCAACAACCTTTACAACTGTGGTTAGCAACAGTCAACTCGCAGCAAACTCTGAGTTTAGAAGATAATTTGGGAAATGGGAATAAGATAATTTCTACTTCTTCTGAACTTGCCGGTGTGGGGGGATAAAAAACAACATTCATGGCAAGTGAAATATAATCAAAGTAGCTTTTATAACAGGAATGATCAGAATTAAAAACGTGATGGGGTAGAATTAACTCTCCTCTCCCCGCCGCCCCAGAGAATGATCAGACTTCACCTCCCTCCTCCAAGAAAATAATCGGGCCTCCTCCCCGTCCCCCTCAGAGAACGATCGGTTATCCCCACCAGAGAATGATCTGGCCCACCTCCCTCCCCTCTCCGCCACCGATCTGGGTCAGAGAGCCATTGGAAGTTCTGAACTTACCTCTTCAGAAGCTGGAGAACCTAAAACAGACCTTTGCCGAGCAGATTTGTTTTGCAAAGAATCTGGATGGGTGAACACGATGGTAAAGGGGGAAATGCTGGTAAAGTTGGGGGGGCAGCTCATTAATTCAATTTAAATGGATGCAAATCCATTTAAATTGCCGTTGCACCCATTTTGGGCACGATTTGGATCACAGCCATTTTCAGGCCTTGGTAAAGTGGGCATTTGTGCGGGCGTGGGCACAGATCGCGTTAATGACCTCACGTCTGTCTTTACCAAGTTTTCACGCCCAAAAATGGGCGTGATGCAATGATAAAATCAGGCCCTTAATGTTTCACATTCAACTTGACCATGGTAATAGCAGAAAGGGCTTCAATGTAACATCTCATCTGAAAGATGTGTCTCCTTGAACAATGCAGCGCTCCCTCGATACTATGCTAAAATGTTAGCTTCAATATTCTGTTCAAGTCTGCGAGTAGGGATCAATCCTCCAGCTCAGTTCTAACAGTGCTACTGCGAACTTCATTTCACACTGCACAGCTGAGTGGCAAATATAACAAAATAATTATCATGCACTTTACAAAAGTCAACAGACTTAAGACAAATCAGCAAAAAATTATAGACGCTGGTTAAGAAACGCACTCATACTATTGCCGTTTTCTGAGCACTAAATAGGCACAAAACAACTGGCATGGTATGCAGGAAACATACATTTCATCTTATGTCAAAACTACATCATTCATAGAATTCCTACACTGCAGAAGGAGACCATTTGGCCCATCGAGTCTCCACTGACAACAATCCCACCCAGGTACTATCCCCATAACCCCATGTATTTACCTGATAATCCCCCTGACACAAAGGGGCAATTTAGCATGGCCAATCCACACAATTCTCAGGTCTTTGGACGCTAAGGGGCAATTAAGCATGGCCAGTCCACCCAACCCACACACTTTTGGACTGTGGGAGAAAACCAGAGCACCCGGAGGAAACCCACGCAGACATGGGAAGAATGTGCAAACTCCACACAGTCACCCAAAGGCCAGAATTGAACCAGGTCCCTGGCACTGTGAGACTGCAGTACTAACCGCTGTGCCATCTGTAACTGTTCAGATTGCATCCCAGGTTTATTTAAAGCATTAAATATTATATTCACAAGTTAGCTTCTGAACTTCTTGGGTTAGGGTTAGGGGTTAGATTCAGGCAAAACTCCTACAAAGTTCACTTTGATAGTTTGGATATTGTGTCCTGGTGGCTACAAACTGTCTTCACTGCCAGGTCCTGTTTTCTCAACTCTCAAATGGCCAACATTCTGGAGAGGACAATTTCATAGACATTCTGCAGCTCTCTGTGAAGAACAGCAGCTTTGACATTAATGACTGGAAGAAACGTGTTGCCAATCCTCCGCAGAATCATGGAATTGTTACAGCACAGAAAGAGGAAATGATGACAACTTGTCTATTGAGCTCAACCACATAGTAAGTCCCAAAGTCTGAATGATGGGGCAGAGCAGTGGCAAAGTCAGTAAGAAAAGGAAGCAAATCATAGAACATAGAAAATTACAGCACAGTACAGGCCCTTCGGCCCTCAATGTTATGTCCAATCCCAAGATCAAGCTATCCCACTCCCTATAACCTGCTCTCTGCATCCCACTACCTTATGGGACATCGTCCCCTATGTACAGTGGCACAGTGGTTAGCACTGCTGCCTCACAGCGCCAGGAACATGGGTTCAATCCTGGCTTTGAGTGACTTCCTATGTGCAGTTTGCACGTTGTCCCTGTGTCTGTGTGGGTTTCCTCCGGGTGCTCCAGTTTTCTCTCTCAGTCCAAAGATTAGATGGATTAGGCATGGTAAATGTGTGAGATTACAGGGATAGCATGCAAGTGGGCCTGGGTGTGCTGCTCTTTTGGAGAGTGAGTGCAAATCCAATGGGGCGAATGGTCTCCATCTGCACTAGAGGGATTCTATGATTCAATGATCATCTTTACCACCATCCAGTTGCCTCCCTTCAATCCAGCTTCATTTGCTTTGTCATCACTAGAAATATACAAATCAGCAACAAGTCCAAGAAAAACTATATTCATCCAAAAAGACCCATTCCGTTTCCAAACAAACAGGCAAAAATATCAAGACCCTTGTGCAAGTATTTTGCAGCTCTACCCGACTGCTGCTACAAAGTGGCTTCAGCTTGGATACTGGAAAGCCGCTGAGCTTACACTGAGGAGATTTAAAGATCCATGGTGGACAATCTGGAACAGCTCTGGGTCAGGAGGATTCGGTTCCAGACTTTAGCATCTCAGTGTAACTGCACAGTGTGATGCTGCTGAGTGTGTGGCACTTCTGGCACAATGGCTAGTGGAGATGCCAGCAGGCTCTTGTCCTGAAATATGTTAGCAAGCGTATCTCCCATGATTCCACGGCTACTGTCACGACTGAAGCTTCAATATTCCTGTAGCTCTGGACAAGAAAAAGTGGTAGGAGATTTGTGACACCCTGGCAGAACGTGTCAACACTGGCTCCAGAGGCAAGGTGAATGGCTTTCTGAGCAGTCAGGGCAGCAGTAAGAAACACTGCGGGTAAAACAGGCAGCGGATAGAATTAAACAATGGAAGAGGATGTGAAGGTGTGGAAGGGGGTGTCCATGGTCTCTGACCATGTATAAATGCAGAGATTAAACAAATATTTAACAAAGATGTGGAGATGGTGGTGTTGGACTGGGGGTGGGCACAGTAAGAAGTCTCACAACACCAGTTTAAAGTCCAACAGGTTTGTTTGGTACACAAGCTTTCAGAACGCTGCCCCTTCATCACTCACCTGAAGAAGAACCTGAATGGTGGTGATGGTGGCAAATAAACCTGTTGGATTTTAACCTGGTGTTGTGAGACTTCTTACTAAGCATATAGTAAAGGCAGAGTGGTTTTAGTGGAGGATTTTAACTTCCACATGCATCGGGGGAAGCTCATGTTAGAAAGGTGGTTTCTTTGGTGCATTTACAATCATTTTCTGCACTAACATTATCAAGAGCTAACGATATTAAATGGAGTTGTGAGCAATGAGTCAGATTTGGTCAACAGTCTGAGAATCCACAAACATTTACCAAACTACAAACATAATATAATCAAATCCAAAGACAGATATGCAAAACAGCCACTAGGCATTCAAGAATTCAGCACAGATCTGCATGACAGATAACCAGAATAGCACAGGGGAAAATAGATAGCAAGAGCTACATCAAAGAAATATGAAAAATGCTTGCAAAGGATTTAACATTATATTGAGGTGAAAGATAGTGAGGAACAATGTGAGTTCATGAAAAATGATAACAGTGATATTGTCACTAAAAGAAAGGAAAGAGAGAAATGATGAATCATTATTTTGCATCACTATTAATGGAGGAGGAAGAGGTCAGTTTGCTGACATCACAGGAAAACTAATTATTCAGGGACTTAATGTAAACAATGAGGAAAGAAATAATTGCTCTGAAGGATGACAAACCTCCAGGACCAGATGATTTCCATCTCAGCATTTAAAGAAAGTAAGTGATAACATTATCGATGCCCAAAGTATAATCTTCCAAACTCCCCTAGGCTTGCAAATTACTCTTCAGTTTGGAAAATTGTGCAGGTTACTCCACTATCTATGACATGTGAGAGAGGGAAACTAGTGAATTACAGACCAGTTAACTTAAACCACTGAAGTCTGCACATTGTGTAAATCTTCAGCAGATTAGAGAAGGCCAGCATGTGTTTTTAAAAGGTAGTTGATACTTGGGAAAGCTAACAGAAGTTTTTGAAGAGGTGATTAAGTAGAGGATGGAAATGTCTGTGGCTGCAATTTCTGTGGCACTCCCGAAGACAGTCTGGTGAAGTACTGAGAGAGCCCTGCATTGTTAGAGGTTCTGGATGCAATTCTCTGATCTCAAACACCCCACCAATGTTACCAGCCAAGACACCATTCATTGCAGCGGGACTGGAGAATCCCAGCACGGGAAAGGCCTGAGAATCTGATATACTTAGACTTTCAGAAAGAATTTGACAAAGTCCTGCATAAGAGATTATCATGCAAGATTAAAGTGCATGTGTTTAGGGGCAGGGTATCTGGCAGAGAGGGAACAAAATGTAGGAATGAATGGGTGCTTTTCAAATTGGCAGGCAGTAACTAGTGGAGGTGCCACAGGGATCAGTGCTGGGACCCAACTATTCACAATATAGATTAATGATTTGGATGAGGGAACACAATGTAACATCTCAAAGTTTGCAGATAATACCAAGCTGGGTGGGAGGGTGAACTGTGACGAGGGTGCAGAGATCCTTCAGAATGATCTGGACAGGTTGGGTGAGTGGACAAATCAAAGGTGGATGCGGCATAACTTAGATAACTATGAAGTTATTCATTTTGGAAGCAAAAACAAGGTGGTAGATTATTACTTGATTGGCTGTAAATTGGGAGAGGGGAGTGTGCAGCGGGACCTGGGTGTCCTTGTGCACCAGTCACTGAAGGTAAGCATGCAGTGCAGCGCGGTTAAGAAAGCAAATGGCATGTTGACCTTCATTGCGAGAGGTTTTGAGTACAGGAGCAGGAATATTTTGTTGCAATTATACAGGGGCCTTGTTGAGGCCACACCTAGAGTATTGTGTGCAGTTTTGGTCTCCTTTTCTGAGGAAGGATGTTCTTGCTCTCGAGGGAGTGCAGTGAAGGTTTACCAGGCTGATTCCGGGGATAGCGGGACTGATGTATGAGGAGAGATTGACGAGGTTAGGAATATTTTCACTGGAGTTCAGATGAATGAGGGGGGATCTCATAGAAACTTATAAAATGCTAACAGGTCCAGGCAGGGTAGATGCAGGGAGGATGTTCCTGATGGTGAGGGAGTCCAGAACTAGGGATCACAGTCTGAGGAGTCAAGGTAACATTTAGGACGGAGGTGAGGGGACATTTCTTCATCCAAAGAGTGGTGAGCCTGTAGAATTCATTACCACAGGAAGTAGTTGATGCCAAAACATTGAATGTATTCAAGAAGTGGCTGGATGTAGCACTTGGGGTGAATGGGATCAAAGGTTATGGGGAGAAAGCAGGATTAGGCTATTGAGTTGGATGATCAGCCATGATGTGATGAATGGTGGAGCATGCTCGAAGGGCCAAATGGCCTCCTCCTGCTCCTATCCTCTATATTTGTTTCTATGTTTCTTTCAGGTGAGACGTTTAGCTAAAGCCCCCTCTGCACACTTGGGTAAATATTCTGATTTATTTGAAAAAAGAGCAGATGAATTCTCCCTAATGTCCCAACCAATATTTACCCCTCATTCAATCATGCAACAACAGATTATCAGCACATTATCGCGTTGCTGTCTGTAAATTAGTTGTCTTGTTTCCTACATGACAATAATGACTACAGTTCAAAAGTACTTAAATGGCTGTAAAACTCTATGAAACAGCTGATGGTCATGAAAAGTGTTATAGCAATACGAGTCTTTCTTTTTATGAGTTATATGAAATTTGGAAAAAGGGTTTGATACTCCTGAGTCAGGTCTGATTGTTAATCTCATTCTGACTGTTCTCTCCTGAAGGATCATTGGCCACATTGAGAACGAAAACATTTAATAATAAACCTTGTTTGGGCAGGACACTAACACAAGAATGATTGTTGTCTCTCGAACCTGTGAGGATACAAAGAATGAAGGGAAAATGTATAAAATCTAAAAGAATAGCAATCTTCGTGTGCAGCAGAGATGTGCCATATCCATTACTTATGGATGTATTCAGTCTAGAATTTTCTAGAACTAGCTTGTCATTTTAAAAATTGATATGAAAAGGAAGCAAAGATGGCTGCAGAAGGTCAGGTAAATTTTGAAATTTCTGTACAGATTATCCTTCGACTGTGTGGGGCATGTCCTTGCATAGTCCCAGCAAGATGAGAACAACCTGTGCAGTTCACACCTGCTGTGGTTTGTAGATATATCCAAAACTCAAAACCAGTGGACTTCCAGACTCCCCCACCCATCCCCTCCCCCCCACCCCACCTCCCCACCGTCACCAAACTTCAAACTACGCAGAGACAGCTATGGGGAAACCAGTGCACCATAAATTAGTGGGAATAACCCCGTCTACTCTTCATTAGGTGGTAATGACCTCGAATAGCAAACTATCTCTGCCTGGATAATAGGAGTGTTGACCAGACGACTGAAACTGCACACAGATAATGAATTATATCACCTCACTTATCTGGGAGATGCTGGGCAGTCTGCACACAACATCTGCAGAAACAGCAGCAACACTTCAAAAAACTGGAAACGGCAACATCTTCAGTTCTCCCAGTTTGTTTTCAAGCACAAAAGTGAAGAATACCAACTCCTGGCCAGGAGACTGCAGCTAATTAACTTTGTAACCTGCTGAATATCTGCCTCTTTCATTGTGGCTCTGGTTATTGAATTCACCAAGACTACCCTTCAGGAGTGAAACATCCTCTTCCTCAGGCCTGGAGCACCAACATTTCCCAAAATCAGGAAAACACTGGAATATCTACCCTTTTGTAGATGATTTATAAAAGTTCAGGATTCTCTCTATTCTTTATCAGGAGTGTGTGAGCATAGGTGCTGGGTGTGTGATGCAGTATTAGACTTTCAAGGTGAACGTGTGAATAAGTAATCCTCTTTATTTAAACCTGTCAAATCCTACGGTGGATTATTCAAAGACCTTACACTTAGGGATTAAGAAACTTGGCACAGCACAGGAACAGACCCTTCGACCCATACTGCTGTGCCTAACATGATGCCAAATTAAACTAATACCTTCTGCCTGCCCTTGGTCCAGGTCCCTCTGTTATGGGTGGCTTGCTGGCACATTGGTTAGCACAGCTGCCTCTCAGCTCCAGGGACCTGGGTTCGATTCCCAGCTTGGGTCACTGTCTGTGTGGAGTTTGCATGTACTCCCCATGTCTGTATGGGTTTCCTTCAGGTGCTCTGGTTTCTTCCCACCATCCAAAGATGTGCGGGTTAGGTGCATTGGCCATGCTGAATTGCCCCTTAGCGTCCCAGGATGCGTAGGTTAGAGGGATTAGCAGGGTAAATTTGTGGGGTTATGGGCAGAGGGCCTAGGTGGGATTGTTGCTGGTACAATTCGATGGGCCAAATGGCCTCCCTCCATACTGTAGGAATTCCAAGATTCCATGATGATCCCATGTTCCTTGCATATTCACGTGTTTATCTAAAAACCCCTTAAACTTCCTATCATATCTGCCTTCACCAACCCTGGCAGCACATTCCAGACACCTATCTCCCTCTGTGTATAAAACTTACCCCTCACATCTCCTTTGAACCTTCCCCCTCTCACCTTAAGTGCATGCCTCCTTGTTTAAGACATTCCAATTCTGGAAAAAAGATTCTGACTGTCAACTTTATCTCCGCCACTCATAATTTTATAGATTTCTATCAGGTCTCCTCTCAGCCTCCGCCGCTCTAGAGAAAACATTCGTAGTTTGTCCAGTCGCTCCTTACAACTCATACCCTCTAATCCAGACAGCATCCTGGTAAAACTCTTCTACACTTCCTCATCTTCTCTGAGTTTCAAATCCTCAGAGAAAATAATTCTCCTCATCTCTGTCTTAAATAAACAACCTCAAAGATGTGTGGGTTAGGTTGATTGGCCGTGCTAAATTGATCGTAGATGCATAGGTTAGAGAGGATTAGTGGGTAAAATATGTACGGTTTGGGGGTAGGGCCTGGGTGGGATTGTGGTCGGTGCAGACTCGATGGGCTGAAGGGCCTCTTTCTGTACGGTGGGGTTTCTGTGTGTCTGTATTTTCAAACAGTGGCCCCTCATTCCAGGTTCTCTCACAAGAGGAAGCATCCTCTCCACATCTACTCCCCATATCTACCCCTACCCCGTTATAATCAAGTTTCCTCTTACTCTTCTAAGCTCCAGTAGATACAAACCTACTCTGTTGAACCTTTCCTTATAAGACAACACATCCATTCCAGGTGTTAGTCTAATATTTTGCTTTTAAATTAATCTCATAAACCTTCTCTGAACTGCATCCAATATAATTATATCTTTCCTTAGATAAAGAGACCAACTCCATAATACTCCAGATGTGGTCTCACCAATGCCTTTTATGGCTGAAGCATAACCTCTCTACTTTTGTGTTAAATTTTCCTCTCAGTAAATAATAACATTCTATTAGTGTGATAACCCCAGTGGATCCACGGAGATCTATCTATATTCCTCTGAAGCATCCTTATATCCTTCTGCCCTCTTCCCAACTTACTATCCTAGCTATCTTTGTGATATCAGCAAATTTAGCAACAATACTTTCAGTCCCTTCATCCAAACCATTTAGATAAATTGTAAAGAGTTGAAATCACAGCAGTGAGCCCTTTGGCACACCACTCGATACATCCTGTTAACCAGAAAATAACCCATTTATGCCAATTCTGTTTCCTGTTTGCTGTCAAACTTCAATCTATGCCAATATGTTATACCCCTACACCACAAACCTTTCTTTCTGCAATAACTTTTCACCTGACATCTTACCAAATGCCTTCTGGAAATCTACGAACATTACAGCTATCAGTTCCCCTTTATCCACAGTGCATGCCATTTCTTCAAAGAGCTCCAATAAATTGGCGAAACATAATTTCTCCTTCACAAAGCTATGTTGACTGTACATGAGTACTTTGTTTTTTTCCCAAGTGTCCTGCTGTAATTCCTTTAATAACGGCTTCCAGCATTTTCCTTCTAACAGACGTTAGACTAACAGCCCTATTGTTTCCAACTTTCTGCCTCCTTCCCTTTTTGAATAAAGGAGTTACATTCACTATTTTCCAATGTAATGTGACCTTCCCCGATTCTAAGGAGCTTTGGAAAATTAAAGCCAATGCATCAACTATCTCACTGGCCACTTCTTTTAAGGCCCTAGGTTGAAGTCCATCAGGTGCCATATAGACCTGTCAGTCTGCAGCTCCAACAATGTGCTGAGTATCACTTCCCCAGTGACTGCCATTTTCTTGAAGTCAGGAATGATCTTTGTATCCTCTACAGGAAGGTTAATACAAAATAACTGTTCCAGTAATCTGCCATCTCCTTACTTTCCATTATTAATGCCTCAGTCTGATTTTCTATAAGATGTTTTTGTCAATTTTCTTTTGTAAATATCTATAGATACTGTTACTATCTGTTTTTATACTTCCAGCTAACTTTCTCTTGTATTCTAATATTTCTCTCCTTATTAAGTTTTTAGTTATTCTTTTTTACATTCTGTCCAACCTTCTGACTGGCCAATATCCTTTACCTAATTATAGATTTTCTCTTTAAGTTTCATAATATTAGCTATTTTAGTCCACCGTGATGGACCTTCCCCTTGGAGTTTTTCTTTCTCATTGGAATGAATTTATTCTGCGTGTTCTGCAATATTCCCTGAAATGTCTCCACTGCACTTCCATTGACGTAGCCTTTAACCTAATTTGTCAATTCACTTTAGTTAACTCTGCTTTCACGCCCTTCAACTCCATTCAAATGAAATACAAAACTCAACTCTGTTAGGATCACTGCTATCTTGGGGCACCTTCACTCTGAGGGTCACTTATTAAACCTTTCATGTTGCTCAATAGCAGACCTCTCTGGTTGGCTCCAGGATGTGTTATTCTTAAAAAGAAACTGTCCCAAAAACACTTGGAATATAACTTTTTAGAGTTCTTTTTCACTCTTGCAGTTTGAGGCACTTCTTCAGTTATGAGAGGACACAAGTTCAAGGTAAGGGGCAGGAGGTTTGAGGGGTGTGAAGGAAAACTATTTTACCCAGTGGGTGGTGATGGCCTGGAATGCGTTGCCTGGAGGGTGCTCGAGGCAGGTTGCCTCACATCCTTTAAAAAGTACCTGAATGAGCATGTCATAACATTCAAGACTCGTAAATGGGATTAGGGGGCGGCACTGCTGCCTCAAAGCACTAGGGACCTGGGATCAATTCCCATCTTGGATCACTGTCTGCCTAGGGTTTGCACATTCTCCCCGTGTCTGTGTGGGTTTCCTCCAGGTGCTCCGGTTTCTTTCCACAGTCCGAAAGGCGTGCTGATTAGGTACAGTGACTCGAACAGGCGATGGATTGCAGCAACTAGGGAATTTCACAGTAACTTCATTGTAGAGTTAATGTAAGCCTTACTTGTGACTAATAAATAAACTTTGACTTTACCTTAGGTGGGAGATCAGGTGTTTCACGTGTGTTGGTGCAGACTCGATGGGCCAAGGGTCCTCTTCTGCTCTATATGATTCTATGATTCGTAATGGATTTTGGGAATAATACTGCCTGTAACTACTGTCTGTTCATGTGCCACATGTCACAAATCCCACACAGCTTAAAGTACAATAAAAACACATATAGAGGTTGTCGCATTGCAGATGGCCTCCACAGGAACCACCCTCCCCATGAGTTGGTCTAAGAGGTAGCCATTACTCCAGTAGAATGAATTTAATTTTCTCTGTTCCATTCCACTCACAGCCCATGAGTGGAAGGAACTCACAAGGAGGTTGTAGCTACAGACCAACCAAAGTATTTCCTTCTTTGTGCAATTGAAGTGTCACACCACTATTATTATGTTTGGAAATAGCTCTAAAGGCAGAACATTGGGATGTGATATGGAAGGATGTTCAGACATTCTGAATTTTGAAAATGTTAAGAGGACAACATACTGAAACAACTCTATTACATGAACATTTGATTTAACACTACAGATTTGACACAACAGAACAATTCAAAAATTCAAAGTCCACAAAGCAACATTATGAAAATCTAAACAATATATGTACGCCAACATTTTTCCGAAAACATTAAGAATAAAACAAAGAGAAGAAAACATACACAAATAAAAGTGTACAGTTAGTTTGATAGTAGTAATGACTAAGGCATTCTGTTGAAGCACATATTTAGTTCCAAAGAGTCACATTCAACTGAAAACATTAATTCTATTCTTCTCTTGTCTGATGCTGCCAGACCATTTTTTTATTCATTCATGGGATGTGGGCATCACTGGCTACACCAACATTTATTGCCGATGCCTAATTGCCCTTCAAAAGTTGGTGGTGAGCTGCTTCTTCAACCATTGGAGTCCATGTGGTGAAGGTACACCCACACTACTGTTAGGGAGAGAGTTCCAGGATCCGGACCAAGTGACAGTAAAGTAACAATGATAAATTTCCAAGTCAGAACAGTGAGTGACTTGGAGGGGAATCTCCAAGTGCTAATGTTTCGATGTATCTGCTGCCCTTGTCCTTCTAGAGGATAGCGGTTGTGGGATTGAAAGATGCTGTCAAAGACTGAATAAAAACTGTGCAAACACACTTTCATTCCATCCAGTTCCACTAACTTCTACATTGCCTTCAATTCTGATAGACATAACAGTGAACCAATAACATCTGTCCCTGGCCACAGTGCTGGAAACTAGAATTAGATTGCCCTGTAGGTCAGCGTGATGACCAATTATAAATAGTTCAGGATGGCAGGAGTGGCAAAGGTCCATTCGCAGCACTGGCTATTTGAATGTTTCTGGAAATGTTTTTAGTGATTCTGTTTATCATTATGACGAGTTCTTGTTTTATAAGGATAAAAAAAACATTAACAACGGGATCATGTGCTTACCACTCATTTGAAGATTAATTGTCAATGTATATTCACATTTTTATTTCTCAAAGTTGAAAGATGAAAACACCAAAGCCGACAATGCAAATACTTCAGCATAATTTATCACATCATGCTCATTTTAAACTAAATATTTCACCACTGCAGCCAATTGTACCATCTACAAAACACCCTGCAGGACCTCAGCAAGGCTCCTTCAGCAACACCTTCCAAACCTGTCACCCCTATCAGCTAGAAGGACAAGGGCAGCAGATACATGGGAACACCCCCAAGCCACTCACCATCCCGACTTGGAAATATATCACTGTTACAGTCAAAACCCTGGAACTTCCTCCCTAACAACACTGTGGGTGTGCCTACACCACAGGGACTGCAGCAGGCAGCTCACCATCACCTTCACAAGGTCAATTAGGGGTGGGCAACAAATGCTGGCCTACCCAGCAACGCCCACATCCTATGAATGAATAAAAAAATACTGCAAACAGCATTGTGCATGAATTAATGATGTTTGAAATGCTGTAATAATTAGAAACTTAAAACATGCAAACAAATTCTATTGACCTGTTAGAAATAGGTTTCCAAATAACCATCACCTGATAATCATCTTGCGTATGATATTTGAGGGCTTGTATTCTGTTTATTCCACACGAAGCAAAAGCAGTCCTGGAACTAAAGATCTCCCATCAAGAATGCTTGTTAACTGCTTAGTCTGTTAAGCTCCAGTTACCATGGTAACCGGTCTTGAAAAAAGCTACAGATGGGTATGAAAAAGCATGTTGACAATTGCCCTGTCGCAGCATGCAAGCAGGTCTGTTCAAAAGCAGCGCACCAAGAGCTTTTCTTGCCAGTTTGCATTACCCCATGTTGTTTAATAATATCCATTTACTGGTTGCGGGATTGATCTAGTGGAGTGTAGAAACCCATATTTCCACTTTATAGGCTGAGCACCAATTGACATTGTGGCATTTCATTCACAAAATCATTAAAACCGCATTTCTCTAAATCGTGCACAATTTTAATTTATCTCCAATTTGTTAAAAAAAACATGTTCCTTAAAAATTATTTATTATCAATAGTTGTCCTGGCTTTTTATACAAAAATGACCTAAGACCATAATCAAAGATGGGATGTCCTCAGTGCATCACTGCCTTTTGCAAAGAGAAGTCTGTATTACCAAGTTCATTTCCATGATTTTTTTGGCCACAGTATTTTTCACTGTTTACAAAGGTGACAACATTTCAAGATTCTTTCTCCCCTCTTGCCATCTTGTTCATCCTTTTGAAGGACAGTGTTTGGTTTAATAGGTACCCTCCTGGCTGAGTGTTCCATGTTTCACTGTCAGCCCCCATTGTGAATGCTGGAGCATTGGTCACAGCCAGTCTGGTCATGGCCCATTGCCTGCACACGTACCTCCAGCAGAGGGCACTGAGCAACAATCAGGGGGTGGAACTTTGACCCATGTTTCTCCTAACCTAGGGTCACTAAAGTTAATTATTGTGCCCTGACCATTCACTGACAGAAACCAGCTCACTTAGTACTGACGGAAGATTGAATTTGGCCAACTCTTTAGAATCATAGAATCCCCACGGTGCAGGTCGAGGCCATTTGGCCCATTGGGTCTGCACCAACCCACCTTTTTACCTTACCCAGGCCCTAACCCCGTAACTCCAGATATTTACTCTGCTAATTCCCCTAACCGATACATTCTGGGACACTAAGGAGAAACTTAGCATGGCCAATCCACCTAATCGGCACGTCTTTTGGACTGTGGGAAGAAACTGGTGTACCCGGAGGAAACCCACGCAGACGCGGGAGAATGTGCAAACTCCACACAGACGATTATCCAAGTCAGGAATTGAACCCGAGTCCCTGGCACTGGTGTGGGAGGCAGCAGCGCTAACTCTTTACTGATTAAATTCACTTAAATGCCAGAAAATAATTTGTTTTAAAATTTAGTGCAAAGTCGATAGCCAATCAGTTTCTCCCACTCCTGCTGTGTTGAGTCCTGATTCGTTCCCGTTGAGTCTGTGGATTGGACACTCTACGAAATGGTGCAGAGTTTGCTCTCTCCCACAGGCACATAGAGGACTGGCATTAATGCCCTTCTCTGGAGGTTGGCCAAGCAGGGGCTGTAGGAGAGCAATACGTTAGCATTCATGACGCCTGCCGTTAGTATCCAGTCTTGTCTGGGGAAGTTAATGATTCGACCAGCACAAAATTTCAAAGGAAGCTTCGTGGGAAGAGTCCAAACAAGGAACGCTAGTCAAAATCCCAAAGCCAAAGGATAATAGGAGGCTGAGAAACCTCACTGGCGCAGCATTATCAGAATCAGGACCATGAAGAAGAGGCAGCTCACTCAGAACAAATTCCTGCCCAAATTTCCCACCGGTGGCAGGAAAATCCCAGCCACAGGTGTTTTTTAAAAATTGCTTTGTGGCTCTTGAGGCTTCAAAGCATCTGTGAAGAAAGCTGTTGGGTTTGCAGTAAAACTGTGCCAGCTGTAGTTCTCAATCTTTTGGACATTCCAAGGTGTGAATCTTTATCAATTCTCTTCATTTTGAATTATCAGAAGAAATGAAAGGTGGCCAAGCGCCAAGGAGAACTCCAAAGGTCTTCGGCCAGACACAGTGGAATTGGGCAGACGGGTGACAGAAATACTTCCACGTGGAGAAATATCAGCACAGATCACCGGGCAGCTGGAGAAAATGGACAGAATCTACTGATCCCACCAGGGAGGAATCGTGGCGGACAGGGAGTGGCTCAGAGGGGGTTGGGGGAGAGTGGCGTGGGGGGGTAAGCAGGGAGTGGCATGGAAAGTGGGGTGGGAGGGAGTGGGTGTGGAGGGTAAGCGGGGAGGGGGGTCTCTTAATTTAGTAGGAGATAAAAAACCTGCTTCCTGACAGGGGGAAAAAAAAGTTGAAAGTTTGTGCCCCTGATTTTCAAGTTGAGTTCATAGCGGGTTGAGCTTCCCGACAGTGATGGGGACCTCATTTACATTTATTAGCATCTCCTGCATGCTCATTAAAACTCCACCTCGCGGGGACTGAGATAACCGCCCCTCCCCCCTCACCCAGTGCCCATGGGGGCTAGGGGGCGAAGGACTGGGTTAGTGCTGTCAATGCTGGGGTCCAGGGGGTGAACTCAGGATACTGGTGACAGGAGAGAACACTCACAGTCAGGGGAGGAGTGAGATGCGTTCGGGTGGTGAGTCCAGGCTAAGAGTTTGACAGCTGAAGGTCCCAGAGTCGGGGGAGGTGTCACAGGGGGAGGCGAGACAGATGGTTCAGGTAACAGGGGCAGCCTGGGTTAGGGTGGGCCTGGTGATGGCGACATGCCAGCTAAAGGGGGGGGAGGCAGGTGAAGTGGATCATGATAGGGATGAGGGTAACGGAGGGAGGTTGGAGGGGAGAGGAATGATGATATTGGTTGGGTGACACAGGGAGATCTGGAGGTGGTGCTGTGAGCCAGGAAGGTAACACGCATCAGTTTTAAAATCTGTCCTGAACCATGTAGTTAGTCAGTGAGCTAGGTCCCTCGGAGCAGGAGAGATCCTCTCTGGGTGGGTAACATTCACACTCAGAATATGGCCAAATAAAGGGAATCAAAGAATCACACAGTGCAAAGAGGCCCTTCAGCCCATCAGCCCATCCAGTCTGCAGAACAGTCGAATATTTGTGAGGATGAATGCAAAAGATGCTGAGGTGTGTTTTCCTCCATGGTGAAGCCCACACAGCAACAGATTTGTTCCCAACTCGTGAATCTCAGAACATCGAGATCCCAGCAAGGTGTGAATCTACTGTTGACTCTGCACCATGTGCTGTCTGCTGCTGTCAGAGGCAGAGATGAAGGGAGGAGAGAGGGAATGGGGAAGGGAGGGAAGTGGCTGCCTCTAAGCTACATGGCTGTTGGAGGGCTACCAACATGTAACTCCAATCCTACATTTTCCTGAGTGAATGGTCATGGCTGATCAGTAATCATGGATAGGTTTTGGCCAAGACAAGGGTCTCTCTATAGAATCTTAAGCACAGTGGAGGCAAGTGATGTACTGTCCAAGGGAGGCTTCTCATCATCCTGGTCAAAGAGTGATGTCTCCATATGTACCCATGGGAGGAGCACCCATCTCTGGTTCTCCACGATACCCTTCACCTGGACAGGAGGGAATATCATGATAAGGTGGAGGTCAGGTTTACCATTGGCTGCTGGCTTTGAGCTGGAGGGAAACCTGTAAAGAAAGGAAAGTCTCATTAAATTTATCTTCCCTGAGATTAGGGGGATGGGGGGTGGGGGAGATGTGAGGCTGATCGTCCACTAACTGGAGTGAGCCAGGCAGCCAGTTCGAGATGGGTTTACAGCCTTGGCATCCCATTGATTCCCTGCCGCCTCTGGGAGCCACAAGGTGGTATTGGTCAGTCAGCAGGCTGGGGGTCACTGGAACCAGAAGATCCAATGTCCCAGCAGGAATGGCCACACTCACTTCCTGCAGAGTAGGTTCCTCTCTGCCATACAAAACCTCAGCAGGACTGGGAGATACTCACCGGTAGCCAATGGCAAGGCACCTCCACAGCTGGAACACATATTGCTGGGGGGTGGGGGGATGTCTGGAGAATCCCAGCCTTAGGGTGACATTTTTAACTGCTGTTAGCTGGGGTCATTGACCCATTTCAGTGACCTTTATTCTGCTCACTGAACCACAACACTGGCATTTCCTGCAGCCAAACGGAAAGGTGGATGGGATGACACAACAGATCTGTCAAAGGAAGATTAATTAAAGATCAGGATGGAGGGAATGTACATGGATTCTCGAGACTGTAGCAACCACAGCATTGGAATGAATATGGGAAAGGTTGCTCCCAGCGTCTCTCAGTCTAATCTGGAAGTCTTTCTCTGGGACTTGAGGACTGCACTGAGCCGACAGTTCCACAGGATGTGAGGAAGATGACATTTTTTCCAGTTAAACATGTGTTCATGGGAGTGACCAAGGAAGTGAACAGCAGCAGATGCGTGGTCTCTCTAACCTGCCGACAGTGTCCCAAGACCATTCACCAAAGATCCTTAGGCAGCATCTTCCAAACCCACGACCACTTCCATCTAAAAGGACAAAGGCAGCAGATACATGGGAACACAGCCACCTGCGAGTTCCCCTCCAAGCCATTCACCGTCCTGACTTGGAAATATATTGCCGTTCCTTTATATTCACTGGGTCAAAATCCTGAAATTCCCTCCCGAATAGCATTGTAGATCAACCCACAGCACATGGATTGCAGCGATTCAAGAAGGCAGCTCATCACTACCTTCTCCAGGGCAACTAGGGATGGGCAGTAAATGCTGGCCCAGCCAGTGACACCCACATCCCATGAATGAATAAAAAAATCCGAGATGCAGGAAAGGTGAGTGACAGAAAGTCTTTGGATGCCAAGATCCACTTCCTGACTTTCCCAGCATTCTTTGCACAGCACCCCTTGCGGTTCCAGACACTTCACATCCCCAGCAAACAGCCAACACTCAACGTTATTCCACTGCCCCCTCACACCCATGCCTCGCAGTCACTCTCCATATATGCTGTCCTTCCCTCCTACGCATACAAGCCATTTCCAACATTCATAATTTGTGAGGAAGGACAACACAGAGTGAGGGACAGCTCTGGGTGAGGGGATGGGTATTGGCTCTCCAACTGACAGGCATATTATCTGACATCAGTACAGTATTGCCTCTGGCCCGGAAGGAAAGAAATAAAAACAGAATTAAATACAGTGTATTACAGCACACTGTGTAATCACAATCCATTACAGCCTACTTTGCTTTTATAGTATACGATCGGCCATTGTGTTATTACAGCACATTATAGTAATTGTGTTATTACGGTGTATTGCAGCCCACTGTGCCATTACAGTGTATCACAGGACAGTGTACTGTTGCAGTTTATTACAGGCCAGTGTGTTGTTATAGCGTATTACAGGCCATTGCGTTATTACAGTGTACTACAGGCTAGTGTGCTGTGCAATAGTGATAAAATATAAGCATATCTTGTCTCTGGATGTCAGTGAGTTTGAAAGGCAAGTTGTCCCATAGAAAATGGCCATGTGAACACAGAGGCAACTTGACAGTTAATACATCAGACCTGTTCCAACCGATAGATCTCCATGACACACTTCACTCAGGAGATTCCTACAGCTCGGACACATTTCCCTCTTGATTATGTTCATGAAATAGGGACCGTTGAGATGAAGATTTCACAGTCTGATCAAACACAGTTACTCCTTCAGCCAGAGCATGATCTCTGCTGGAGATCTCATCAGTCCATGTTTTAGAAAAACTACCCATTATATCATAGGCCACACAGCTAATGAGAAGCCGACACTACCAACCTACATACCTGTATCCGTACATTTCCGCAGAGTATGGAGCTGAAAATCTGCTGAGATTTTAGCAAGATAAACAAGTGACTATTTTCCTTTCAGAAAGCTTACCAAGGTTTGGTCCATTTCCTGAGCCAGAAGAAGACAATCAAATCTGTCTAGAGTCAAAACTCAGGGAAAGAAAATGAGTGACTAAATGGAAACACAGCAGAGAGATGTGTTTTTTAAAGTTTATTTATTAGTCACAAGTAGGCTTACATTAACACTGCATTGAAGTTACTGCGAAAATCCACACTCCAGTACCCGTTTGGATACACTGAGGGAGTATTTAGTGTGGCCAATCAACCTAACCCGCACGACTTTGGACTGTGGGAGGAAACCAGAGCTCCCGGAGGAAACCCACGCAGACACGGGGAGAATGTGTAGACTCAGCACAGACAGTGACCTGAGTCAGGAATCAAACCCAGATCTGCTGGTGCTGTGAGGCAGCAGTGCTAACCACTGTACCATAGGAGGTCACTAGCTCCACACTCCAATCACAAATGCATCCTCAGCAAAGTGATCAACCAAAATCCAACGTGGAGATTGCTATCAGTGGCATTGGGGAAGAAAATGATTTGGAAGCGAGTATTGATCACATTCTGAAAGCTTCAAAGCATTGTGAAGCTGTTATCAGCAAATGCTCCTGTCAATAAATAAGCTAATCTATCAAATTGTTCTGACACTTTAAATGTCCAATTTTGAAATAAAATTATTTACATTTTTCATTAATAAACATGAGTTGTATCTGAGCCATCAACAGATTCTACTCTTTAGTGAAAATTAAAATAAATCTTGACTTATTGGATATTCAAATCTTTTCCGTCTGCTGAATACTAATGTTTCCATGTTCCAGCCGTGTCTAACCGTGAACTCACTGCCAGCTGATTAATCAGAAGGATATTGATCCTTTCTGCTTACCTTTACATTGAGAACAACGGCAAGCTTTCCCTTTGGCACCAATGTCACCAAATTGAGTTGATTTTCATTTGATTTGTTATTGTCACGTATTAACATACAATGAAAAGTATTGTTTCTTGCGCACTCTACGGACAAAGCATACCGTTCATAGACAGGGAAAGGGGAGTGTAGAATATAGTGTTACAGCCATAACTAGGGTGTAGAGAAAGATCAGCTTAATGCAAGGTAAGTCCACTCAAAAGCCTGACGGCAGCAGGGAAGAAGCTGTTCTTGAGTCGGTTGGAACGTGACCTCATAATTTTGTATCGTTTTCCTAATGGAAGAAGGTGGAAGAGAGAATGCACGGGGTGCGTGGGGTCCTTAATTTTACTGGCTGAATTACGGGGTAAATAAATCAAATAAGCATTAAATGTAACCGCAAGCAGGGAGCCAATATAAAAAACAGAATCAGCCTTTAGAAAATTTGATTTGATTTATTATTGTCACATGTATGAATATACAGTGAAAAAGTATTGTTTCTTGAGCGCTATACAGACAAAATGATTGTTAATGAGATCATCTAAAGTTAGTACTGTGTTCAGAATTATTTTGCGAGGTTTATTATTACCAATTGATCCGTCTGAAAGTTATTGATGCACAATGACTGTAAGCTGCTGGTTTGAAATAGCCCAGCAGGCATTCCGGTTTGTTTGCTAAACTCCCAGGATTCAGAGTAGATAATTGGTCTGCAAAGTTTGCAGTAAAAGCTGTGTCTGTTGCTTTGTATCCCAGCTGGCTGAGAACAGGTTTACAAACCTCAGCATAAAGACCTCGCCAGCAGCAAAACCTCACAATTCTCTCAAAAAATGTGTTCTGTAATGTTTTTCAGGTGCTGTGTGGAAAACCTATTCTCCAGCAGCTCATTAAAAGGATGAAGTTACAGTATAGGTTTGTCTGAATCATAGCATTTCTGACAACAGTGACATGGCTTAATATATCGCACTGGGTATTGAAAACAGTGTGACTAAATCCCCTGTCAATTTGATCATCTGTTTCTTTCCCTTCACAAGTTTCAATCACCTATTAAACCTTCCAGATCCAGCTGCAAGCAAACGCTGATTGAAACCTTAAAACAATTTCTAAAGAATCAGGAGCACACTAATTGTTCTATTAAACAAGTCAATTATTTTTGGTCAATTTCAAACACTTTTCCAAATTTGCCTTTGCTCTAATGATCTGTGCAGAAGTGAGATCCCCCTCTTTAACAAATGTCATGCTCTGAGGACTGAAATTCCACATTTAAAAATATAATGTGCACACATCACAGCACAACATGGAAAACAATTATTGGAAAGATTTGAAACAAATAATTCAGAGAAATTGTAGACATTGCTACTGATTAGAGAATAGGTAGAAATATTTTTCCTCAGCTGTTTTACATTGCTTGGGAAAATCTTAGAATCCCGACAGTACAAAAAGGAGGCCTTTTGGCCCATCGAGTCTGCCCCAACAACAGGCCCTATTCCCCACATTTTACCCTGCTGATAGCCCTTACACAAAGGGACAATTTAGCATGGCCAATCCACCTAACCTGCACAGCTTTGGACTGCAGGAGGAAACCAAAGCAGACACGAGAAGAATGTGCAAAGTCCATATAGACAGTGACCCAAGGCAGGAATTGAACTTGGATTCCTGGTGCTGAGAGGCAGCAGTGCTAACCACTCTGCCACCAAGAAACAAACAACATTGCTCTCAAACTTCACATTGGCAGGTGAGAAATTGAAACAGTATTGTAGGAAACTAATAACCCTCTTTTGATATATTGATACAATTAGCGATTTTCCAGTTTGTAATCAATTCCTACTGCCTTGTTTGGAACTGTGGCCGGAGTTGGGAAGACTCTGGTTGCTGCAAAGCAGACAGCTCCAGGCAGGAGGGGTTTCTGAACCTTGGCCAAGGGGAAGAAATGCTATTGGCCAAATGGGAAAGTGGTTATCTGCTGACAGCTCAGGAGAACCCAGCTGATTGGATGTGGAAAGGGCAGGTGACACTCTTCAGTTTAGCCAGGAGATGGGCAGCTCCAATATTAAAACCTGTGTCCTTTCAGCTGCTGCACCAGTGGAACATGTTGCACCAGTGTGACATTAGCTGCCTTGGAGAAGAGCATGTGAGAAGCTTTGTACAAACCTCTCCCTCTTGAATGTGCACAATGAGCAGGTTGCCCAGAAAATCTAATCAATTGACATAATGGATGTAGCAACCTCTGTGGCAAGAGAAAGTGGCAATGCAGACAGGGAGAGGATACTATTGGAAGTCTGCAGTTTTAAACCTGCACACAGGTGATGGTCACTCTGCACTGAGCAGGTCAGACGTGGAGTTTGCACTCTCCTAAGGAGACAGAACTTCCCCCTCAGGTACAGTCCAGGTAAAGGGCATCCTGTACACAGCCTGCCCTCCCAGGTCACTGCTCCTAACTGGTCACCAATACAATCAGTAAAAACACAAAGGAAACTCAAAGTCAAAGGTAGACTAATGATCAGATGACACCCAGATCATCAAATGTCAGAACACATCCAGACAACAATACATGACCAGTGTATAGGCCAATCCTCATAGTCAGAACACTGCAGATACAGTATTGACAGAGAAATCAGAGTGAAACAAGGTTTGCAAAGGAATCTCATCTTGAGGAAGTTTACACAAGTTATTCATTCCACTTGATTGGTAACTCCACCAGCTCAACACTCAGGTGTGGCTTTGCCATTTGAAATGAATTGGCGCACAAGCTCGACTCACTTCCCAGGGTAACAAATACCAACTCATGATAATTGAACAAGTCCTGTTGAAAACCAGTCTGCTCCACTCCTCAGAAACAATACACCAACAATGACCCAGATAGACTGGATCAGAGAAACATTCCATGACAATCTCAGCAAGATCATCAAAGGAATGCCACACTAGGTCCAGCTCATCATCCTTGGTGATTCCAATGCCCTTGGTGGTCCAGACATGGAATGGGGACTGGGACACTGTTTTTAAGGCAAGGATAGATAAATTTTTGAACAGTAAAGGAAATTAGGTTATGGTGAGCGGGCGGGTAAGTGGAGCTGAGATCACAAAAAGATCAGCCATGATCTTATTGAATGGCGGGGCAGGCTAGAGAGGCCAGATGGCTTACTCCTGTTCCTAGTTCTTATATTCTTATGTTCTTATGAAACCATGGCATTGGTAGACATTGCATTTGTATTGCACTGGTAGACTAAACTCCAATGACCAGTACCTTCTCTCTCAATGCAGCAAGTTCAACCTCACCAACACAAACGCAATCTTCCGATAAGCTGATAAAGTGAACATAACATGAATACATCCCAAATCTAAACACTGGCACATGTTGGATGATAGTATTATACCACAGAGAGACCTCAAGTATGTATATTCTCACCTGCTGCCTTTAAGGTGCTGGACACTGGTCAAACCATCAGTTTGTCCTTGATAATGTCTAAGTAGATATTACATAGAGTTAAAGCACAAATGAAACTTGACCTATCTATTCAAAGAGACTTGGCCAACAGACAGGAACTGAGGCAAGAGTTAACCGTGGAGCTTTCTGGAATCTCAGAAGATAACATAGACATTGAAGATTCTAGGACGAAATTAAAGGATGTCTCTCAGAGCAACTTAGGTTCATCAAACCAGAAGCACTAAGATCACATAGATAAAAAGAACTCAGATCTAGCTACACTACTAGATAATGCAACACAATGCTGTCAGGTCTTACATATTGGACAAAAAAAAATCACAGCAAACATAGCACACGCTGCAAGCCAAACTAAGTGAGATGAAGAATCACTGATAGGAGAACAAGATTGGAGAGCTTCAGAAAGATGCCAATAAACACAACCTGGAGTCTCTCCCTAATTTATCTGCAGCTCCAAAACCAGTGGTACAAAACCTATCCTCTGAGCAAATAATAATTAGCACCTCGCAATGGGCATGAGGTTCTCTCAATGGACAATCTCCTGGAGCAAGAATCCATAGTGTGGCAACGTCATTGAATCACTTTGAAAGCACTGCATTCACGATAAACTTGTCCTTGATGCATCTCAAACTGAATTCACAGGCTCAGAAAGCAACAGTTTGCAAGTATGTTTGAGATCCAATGTCATTCAATGAACTGAAATATTCCAGTACAGAGCAACTCACATAGTTAAAAAACTCAACAGCCCCTTCTGCTTAATTTGGAACCAGGGCATTATGCCCCAAGATTACAAAGATGCCTCCATAACTTGTCTGTACAAACTGGCGGGAAGCAAATCAATCTGTGACAAACATTGTGATATTTCACATCTCTCTACGGTGGCCAACTTCCTGCACGAGTTATTATCAATGGGATTGACACTGATCTTACTGATTCAGTGCACGAGAGGCACAGTGCAGCTTTTGTGATCTTTGTGATGCATCAAATTCAAGAAAAATCCTGTAAAGAAGCTTTTCCCCAGCCAGCTGAGGACACAAAACCTCAAACTCAGATACAAGAGTATGCTGAAAACCAGTCTGACCTTGTAAACTGAGCCCCACTGCATGGGAGCAAGACATCCAAATGGACAACTCTATGCCTTCAATCAATCAAGTATGGACTCAGGTCCCTATAGAACAAGCAAGTACCACACAAAACTAGTGACTCCACCTGCTCTTCAATTTGAAGTTTAGATACATAAACTGGAAAAGTTTATAAATCTGAGATGTGAGCAATAAGTCACAAGATTCATAGGTTTGAAATATGGCAATCTGAAACATCTCACACATACTTCACCTCTTTATATTCCAGGTTTAATAATACAAAAGAAATACAACAAAATAATAATAAATTGAAAGGTCAGTAAAATCCTGTTATTTCCGTTGCAAGGTTTATCAGATTACAGTTTATTTGGACTGAGAATTTTTTAGGGTTTAACCAACCAAATAAAAACCCAGCAATACTGAGAAACTCTTTGAAGTACAACATCTACTGAACAATGTCATCACAATGAAATGGCAGTAACAGAGTAGCAAGTTAAGTAGTTTGTCTGTTCACTAATAAGGAGATAATAAATAATTTTAATTTTCATGTAATTCCCAGTGGCCGATACTCTTAGCTTCTAAAGGCGGGAAAGATCTACTTAGATGACACTCACTGGAGATCGCATTAGTAGGACCATAAATTTGATAACAATCTGCATTCTGCTCATGCCTGAATTTTAATTTGAAAAGTACCAATTTACTTAAAACATCAATTCATCTAACCTCCACAGAATCATTGAATCCTTACAATGCAGAAAGAGACCACTCAGCCTGCACCATCAATCCTGTCTAGGCTCCATTCCCATAACCCTCCATATTTACCCTGCTAATCACCCTGACACTAAGGGGAAATTTAGCATGGCCAATTAACCTAACTTGCGCATCTTTGGACTGTTGGAGGAAACTAGAGCACTCAGAGAAAACCCATGCAGGCACATGGAGAATGTGCCAAAGTGACCCAAAACCAGAATCGAACCTGGGTCCCTGACACTGTGAGACAACAGTGCTAACCACTATGCCACCAAATCTTTGACTGACAAACCTTCATGCTATCAGTGGAATATCCTTTATCCTCAATCCAGTTATCTCCCTTCCCAGTTATCAAGCAGGGTTTTTGAGGGGACAAGACCTTCTATAACATCATTACAATGCATAATCCATTCTGTTTCTCGTATTCTTTATTTCTAAACTCTTTCTCTCAATAAATAAACTCCAGCCCGGGGCCTGAACTTTTCGTCTGTTGGGCACGCACCCTTTGGCAGACCCAGAAACATGTCGAATTGGCTCCTTAATGGGCAAAATTGCCAGCTTAACTTTTGGTGGGCAGACTTTTGATTCTTGTGCCCGCTCACCGAAATATTGCACAAATGTGCCATTATGTCGGGAGAGGTGCTCAACGACTTTTCACTTACTTTCTGATCTGACACATGCCTGTCTGAACAACATAAGATTCTGGTTCAGGACGTGTAGGTACTATGCTCTGTTCAGTTTTCATTGCCACCTGAGAGGTAAGACGTTGATCTATTGGAGGGGGTCCAGAGAAGGGTGGCAAAGCTGGTTCTTAAACTGGAAAGGGAATTGGTGCACATTAGGGAAACAACAGAGGTCTTTACAATTTTCATTTATGGAGAATTAGAATCCAGAAGAGTTATCTTGTCAGAAACAATATTAATATCTTAAGGGACATTTTCCTAAATGAGGGCTGTGGATGAAGTGAAGGAAATATTGTAAAAGGGGTACCGGAATGCTGCAATGATAGATCAGCAGGGAGAGAACAAACTTTAAAAATAACGGATGGATGGATTTCCATTTGGAAAAGCAGTGAGGAACAATTCAATATGAGGGATTGATGGGAAGTTTGGAAATGAAGGAGTGATGGACCCAGCACCTCTGCCAAAAAGATTGCTGTTTCACTCTGTTAAAATTCAATAAAAACATAATTAAAATAAATATTGCAACAATTTGCATCAGATTCTTCCCCAAAGAATTCCACTGAAAAGTTTAAGCTTGAGAGAGAATAGAACGAAATGTTTTCAAGTAATAACCCATGGGGTACCTTCTCTGATTATACAAATCAGAATGTCAATTAACATGGTAAATCCTTAAATTAGTTCCATTATCATCCTCAGGTGAATATGTTTGCTATAGATTGCTCAATATTGTTCAGTTTATCTCCTTATTGTTGTTTTTCTCAAATGGCGTCTTAAATGTGTTTTCAAGAGAGCTCTAAATTAATAATTAGTGCTGTGAAAGCATCGCTAGCAAAAATGATTAAAGATGTAGCCTCCTTTTCTAATTCTCTAATAAATATTGTTCAGAGCTAAATTTACTCTTGCCACACTTAGCATTACACAAATAGTTAAGATCATAAAGCACCCCAAATATAAGACTGAAATAAAAAGGGCTAAATCTTTCTTCTGGCAATGTGCCAAAAGCCAATTTAATCCAAACAGGCCAGAATTTCAGTGGGATCTTCTGCTCCTGCCAATGGTCTGCCCCTGCCGCTAGTTTCCTCAACGGCAAGGAGAGCATTCAATCGAAAAACCCAGCCTCTATCCTTTCAAAGGACAACAGCAGCAGATACAGGGGAACACCACCACCTGCGAGTCTCTCTTCAAGTCACAAACCATCCAGACTTTGAGGTATATCACTGTTCCTTCGCTGTCACTGTGTCAAATTCCTGGAACTTCCTCCCAAACAGCGCTGTGAGTGTACCTACACCATATGGACTGCTGTGGTTCAAGAAGGCAGCTTACCACCACGACTATCACTACACAGGGATTTTCACAGTAACTTCATTGCCGTATTAATATAAGCTTACTTGTGACATGAGCAAATAAACTAAAACTTTAAACCTTTTCAAAGGCAATGAGCTTGGACAATAAGAATGCTCCCCTACCCTGTGGTGCTCATGTTCCATAAAAAAATAATGTTTTCAAAGTGTGCAAGGCCTTGATTGAACTGCATTAGGAATGACCAGCAGGCAGACTACTGGGGCACTCACTGTGAGCACCGCACAGCAATATTGAGCAATCTATAGCAAACATGTTCACCTGAGGATGATAATGGAACTAATTTAAGGATTTACCATGTTAATTGACATTCTGATTTGCAGGTAGAGACAAGGACATTGCAGGGATCTGGCACTCAGAGAGATGTTAGTGGCCGGGACTCTGCTGGGGGCTCCTGGCTAATGACATGCCCCTGGGCCTGGTCATACTTAAGCTGATGGAGTTAGAAAGGCAGAGTGGTGAGTATTAGGAAGAGATGTCAGGAGTATAGATTGGCACCCTAACCCAGGAGACCCTGGAGTCTCCAGCCCACCTGACACATCTCTCCCTGTGAATGACACACCTGGAGCCCAATACACTGAGGAAGGCAGTACTGCAGCATCCATGCTGCCCAAAAGTAGTCCCAGACCTTCAATGTCCAGGCCCATCTAGGTGATGCCCGCTAAGATCATCTCAGGCAACAGGGCATGGAAGTCAGCAGGCCACCTCAATCTCAACTGAGGATCCTGGGGATACACCTAAACATAGTGAGAAAGTGAAGGAAATTAAGGGATTATAGGCACTGAGTGGAAACGGGTGAACCCAGGCACAATAATAAGAGGGGTCCCCGCTGTAATATAGTTCAAGTACTAAATAACACTTTTTTGACCCACAGATCTGCCATTGCTGTCATTTCAAACCCCACCGCCTCCCCCCGCTGCCCCCCCGCCCCGGAAGCTGAGCCCTGGCCTATCCCTTGCCATCCCACCCCCAACATCAATGCTCAGGCCTCTCATGTCTGCCACTTTTTACCAGTGATGAGGAGGCGAGGGGCTGATAAAATGCTGAGGGTTTGCCCACCTGGGATGTAAGCTGGATCCCTGACCTCGGAGGGGGCTGTATTAGCTCAGGTGATTAATCCAGTGTCTCTGAACTCCGTGATTAGCCCATTGGGTGGCAGGTGCCAACGTTCAACTGTGTCAGGCAGGAGTCAGACATATTCCTGTACATTACTATCAATTCGCCTCTTAAATATCTCTGCTCTAAAGAGAACAACAACAGATACTTTTCACATAACTGGAGTCCCTCGTTCCTGCTATATTTTTAGTGAATATGCCCCACAACCCTCCCAAGGCTTTGGCATTTTGCCGAAACTATAGGGTTGGATTTAGCAGAAGATGACGGTGTGTTGGGAATGTTATCTGACTCATAATCCAGAGGCCTGTGATGATGTTCTTTAGGGAAGGAAATCTGCGGTCCTTACCTAGTCTGGCCTACATGTGACTCTACAGCCACAGCAATGTGGTTGGCTCTTAACTCTCCTCTGAAGTGGCCGAATGAGACACTCAGATAAGGGGCAATGAACAAATACTGGGCCAGCCAGCAATGCCCATGTCCACTGAAAGAATAAATTTAAAAAAATAAAGGCCCAGGAGGAGAAAGCAGTTTGGATTGGTGTTATTTCCCAGTTGATAATGGTGTTCCAGTTTAAGATATACAGACCAGCCTGGACTAGTATTCTCATTTTACTGTTTTTTCCCTTCTGGAGGGATGTTGGTCCCAGCCTCCCCTGATCTAAAGTCAATGAGAAAACAACCCCTTGCTCTGGCTACACAACCAATCATCGGCCAATTAGCTGAAAATTGACTTGAGCTGGGACTTTCACCCTTCATCAACAGAAAGTCCAACCTCAGAGAAAGCGGCCAATCAAAGACCTGTCGTTATGACAGTAAGACCAGTGTGAAGGAGCTGTAATGTGAGGAGAGTCTGGACGTCTCACTGGCGACAGGGTAGCAGATCCCGGCAAGAAGCGAAAAGGGCCCCAGTAAGAAGAAAACCCCCCCACTTTGCTTGTGTCCTGGAGTGAGTGTTGGTTAATGACATGCTGATTTAAATGAGGTTTGTGTTATTCCGCCACTGAACATTCTCTCTACAGAAAATCCCACCAAATTTCCCACCTCCATTCTCACTGTCGGTTAACACAGGCTGAAAATTGTCCCGTGTTAGTGACGTGGTCAGCCTCAGAATCAGCCCCGAGGTAACAATTCTCCAAAACTCTCACCGTTCTTTCATTCCTGCCTCACTCGGGAAAGTAGCTCTCATTCTCTCCAGGACACTTCGCTTTTCTTCAGTGCAATTTACATAATCAGTCTCTGCTGCATCTTCCCAGACAGATTTTAATCACAACCTCTCTAGTACAATTTACATAAATCAGATTCTGCAGAATATTTACTCTGAAAGTTTGAAGTACTTACACACAACTGGGTGCCAAATCATCAAGAGGAAGCACAAAAGTCACCTGATTGCACAGAAGCAGGAGATTTGCTGCCGTTTTCTGGGACAACCCTTCACACAGACACAGAAAACCCACACTCGGTGCTCTTCTCTCTGTCTCACAAGTCGACAATGTGAAAAATGTGCATTTGTTACCTGGAACTTAATTTCCAGCATTCTGCTTTTAATGTTCTCATACTCACCGACCAAACATGAATCCGCTGGCAGTATTAGCTGATGATGTGGGTATGCCGGCGTTGGACTGGCGTAAACACAGTAAAAAGTCTGACAACACCAGGTTTTAGTCCAACCGATTTATTTGATAATAGACTCACAAGCTTTCGGGGTTAGGCCCTTCACCTGACGAAGGGGCTAACCCTGAAAGCTTGTGAGTCTATTATCAAATAAATCGGTTGGACTAAAACCTGGTGTTGTCAGACTTTTTACAGTATTAGCTGAACCTTTGCTGAAAAAGTGCAGGTTAATCACTGTATTGGGTCTGGAGTTCGAAAACAACCGTGCAGGAACCAATCAGCATGAAATTATCTCTCGACCATCTTGAGGTACATTGTTTCATGAGTTTTGGGTAACAGTAACTTTCTGAAATAAATTATTTCATACACTGAGGAGAAAATCTGATAGTAAAAATAAAACTGTTACTGTATGTATGTTTCTAATACATGAAACAATAATAAATCAAATCAAATCACAGTGCTTCAGGAGACTGGCCTGAAACTGATGTACATCCTGCTGATGGGTGAAAGCCCAGCTGGGAGCTTCCAGCCACACCTGATTCTCTACCATATCAGCACCAAAGTACACCTCTCCAGTACACACCTGGAACAATGTTATATGCCAGAGTTAGGACTCATCTGAACAATACCTGGGGTTGCCCCAGAGTTCAGAATGGAGGCTGCTAGCAACCTCAGGCCTTGGAACACCTCAGCAGTGGATGGGGGGGGGAACCACCTTCAACTGGACTGAGCAGATTCAGTGTCATCGAAGAGGTCCGCCTTCCAGCCTCACAGTGTTCTTAGAGATTCATCTCTTTCTCAGGAGGTCCACCTTCTTCCTTCAACAAGGGGTTAGTGATGCTGGGCACCTTTTCAATATGGTGCCCAGATATGATTCAACTTAGTGCCACCGTGCCCATCTGCCAAAACCCCCGTGCATAGTTAATGAGCTCTCCCGCCAGCAGGTGGAGGAGCATGCAGGCAAACTTTTATGGATGGCCAAAACAAAGGAGGATGCACCATAATCCCTCATGGTTGCTAGTGTCAAAAGTCTTTGTGAAGTCAAAGAAAGCCACGTATAAGGAAGGGTTCGTGCTGGTCCTGTATTTCTCTGGTCATTGCCGCATGGTGAAGATCATGTCCATAGTGCCCCCTAGTGAGCCAAATCCACATTGTGACTCGGATAGGAACTCTACGGCAATTACTTTCCCTGTGGCTATCAGTAGGGAAATTCCTCTACAGTTACTGCAGTCACACTTTCTTCTACCCATACTACTGTAGAGAATACATGGCCTTATTTCTCTTATCTGAAGGGAGGAGAACTTGCCCTGAGATCTCAGAGGAGCCCATAATCATGACCATCTTTAAGAGAGGTTGGGACTGTTCTCCTTGGAGAGAAGATTTGGGAGAGATGTTCAAAATCATGAGGGAGTGGACAGAGTAGATAGGGGGAAACTGTTCCCACTCATAAAAGGATCAGGGACAAGAGAGCATAGATTTAAAGTGACTTGCAAAAGAAGCAAATTGATATGAGAGAAAGCTTTTTCACACAGCGAGTGGTTGGGGTCTGGAATGCACAGCCTGGGAGTGTGATGGAGGCAGGTTCAATCAAGGTGTTCGAGAGGGCATTAGATGATCATTTGAATAGAAACAACGTGCAGGGACACAGGGAAATGGCACTAAGTCATGATGCTCTTTTGGAGAGCTAGTACAGATAAGAGGGCCAAATGGCCTTCTCCATGCCATAAAAATTCTGTAATTGGTTAACTCACGTACATCAGGTGGTAGACATACATGGGTCATTTTTTGGGTTGGAAGGTGTAGTGAGTGAAGTGTCACAGATCTGGAACTTCAACTTTTTACAATGTAAATCATTGTGTAATGGAATCCACAGATACATGGCTGTAAAAGTTGCTGATGACACAGTGGTAATTAGCAGAGTTGGTTGTGAGGTGGACGTATGAGGTGGGATTTTCTGTTCCCTCTGTTGTGTGTTTTGTCACTGGCAGGTGACAGGATCTTTTGGTCCTGTTGTTTTTAACAGGAATTCCCATTGTTTGCACCGTTGGCTGTGAGTTCACTGTTGGCGGGATGGCAAGATCCCACTGGCAGGAACAGCCAGAGAATTCCTGTTATGGAGTCTGCAAAGGTATATAAACAGGTTAAATGAGTGGACATAAATTTAGCACATAGAGCATAATGCGGAAAACGTGAACTTGTCCACTTTGGCAGCAAGAATAGTAAAGCAGGATATTATTTAAATGGAAGGAGATTGGAGAACTCTGAGGTACAGAGGGATCTGGGTTCTGATACATGAATCGTTAGTATGCAGACATAGCAAATGATTAGGAAGGCAGAGAGAATGTTGGTGTCTATTGTAAATGGAATGGAATGTAAAAGTTGGGATTTTTTTTACAGTTGTACAGAACTTTGGTGAGACCACACCTGGAGTACTGTGTACAGTTTTGGTCTCCTTATTTAAGAAAGAATATAATTGCTTTTTGGAGCAGTTCACAGAAGCACTTGGCTGATACCTGGAATGGGGACAGATATCTTATCAGGATTGTTTAGTGTTGAGAAGAATGGGAGGGAATCTGAATTGAAGCAGATATTATCCAGAGAGGATTTGACAGGGTGGATACTGAAAGGGTGTTTCCCTTTGTGGGAAAATCTGGAACTACAAGATACAGGTTAGAAATTAGGGGTTTCCTATTTAAGATGAAGATGAGGAGAAAGTATTTTCTGTCAAAGGGTGGTGAAATTTGTGGAAAATGTTCCCAGTGACTAGTGCAGGTAGGCTCAGTGAATATCAGTAAGGCAGAGGTGGTTAGATCCTTGACAACGAGGGAGTTAAAGGTTACTGGAGAGAGGGGAAATGAAGCCAAAGTCAGATCAGCCATGATCTTATCGAATGGCAGAGCCAACACTAGAAAAGCCTAAAAATCAATTAGAGCCCCAAAGTGTATTTTTCCTCAATTCTTCATTTGAAGGTGAAGGTGTTCTGGAAGATTCCTGTTGCTGTTTCCAGCAGCGATGTCTTCCATCCCCCTCAAAATAACTCATCATCAGGTATTGTCATCAATCTCTTGGAAGAAATAACCGTGTTATTACCAATCAATTAAAATTTAATTTGATTTGATTTTTGTCACATGTATGAACATGCAATGAAAAGTATCGTTTCTTGCACACTATACAGACAAAGCATACCATTCATAGAGAAGGAAAGGAGAGGGTAGTGTTACATTCACAGCGAGGGTGGAGAGAAAGATCAACTTAATTGTAAAATTAAAATTGTAGGAAAGTCGGGAATAAGTTCTCAATGATCATTGATGGAATGAGTAACATTAACATTGTTCTCTCCAATCTTCCAGCTATGGGAAAATCTGAGTCTTGTGTTCTGTTTCAAGAATTCACATTTAAATGTTGCATTCAGACCATCGCACAGAAATACATTTACAAATACAGAAGCACAAACCTTGTCCTCTACAATTATATTAATGTATGCTTCTTCAAACGGTTGGATTTTACTGTCGACAGTGATGGACTCAGAGGCAGAGGGTGCTGTAATATCAGGTCAAAGGCACTGGTGGGAAAGCGTGTGACTTTTTGTTGCCATTGGACATTCTGAAGACTGCAGTGCTGTGGGCAGGACGTTGCACTGAGATGCATTGGGGAAGTAATGTAACTTCTCTAACCGCCACTCAATTCCTATTTTACCAGGGATTTCTAATTTTATGAAGCATGCACATTAACAAAGAGTTTCAGAGCCTCAGCTCGTACTGGTGGGTCAGTGCTAACCCGACAGCAGGCAGTGTGAATGATAGTGTAGTTTGGAAGGGAGGTTGGAACAGCATTGGCATTGACAATATCAGTCAGGAGCCGGGAGCATTGTGCTTGTGTGTCATTTTGGACATGTCACGTGCATGAACAGAGCAGAGGGGAGGTGAATAGGCTTGGAATCTGAGGGCAGCATAGTGGTTAGCATTGCTGCCTCATTGCACCATGGACCGGGTTCAATTCTGGCCTCAGGTCACTGTCTGAGTGGAGTTTGCACATTCTCCCGTGTCTGCATGGGTTTCCTCCGGGTACTTCGATTTCCTCCAAAGATGTGTGGGTTAGGTAGATTGGCCATGCTAAAATTGTCCCTTAGTATCCTGAAATGTTTAGGTCAAAGGGATTAGCGGGTAAATATGTAGGGATATGGGGGTAGGGCCTGGGTGGGATTGTGGTCGGTGCAGACTCAATGGGCCCAATGGCCTCTCTGTACTGTAGAGTTTGTATGATTCTTTCTATGATTCTAGAGAGGACAGAATGTCAGAGGCTCCACTTTGTGCCAATGTCAGATTAGCAGTGTGCCTGAAGACTGCACCACACAGCGGGCAGTCACAGTGTCAGAATCGAGGACAGCTGAACCCTGTGGGTGAGGGGAAGGCCTGTGGAGCTGCATGTCACTATGCTGCTGAATTCCAACATTTCAGGATCATTCCAGGGATCCACTGGAGATAAACGTGGGATGGCCAAGTCTGTGACTCATTTCACATCAAGTTGATCACTAATAAAATGTTCGAGAAGACTATCCAGGACATAGACATTCACACTGACCAGGGGAGCAGAAGGGTCAGATGATTCAGGGCCCTTTGATGCATTTCCCTGCTGTAGGGTATCATTGACTACACACATGGTCATCAAGGCTCCCATTGACCAACTAGTGGCCTTCAAATCAAAGGGTTTCCACTCACTCAATGTTCAACTGATCTGTGAGCAACTCCAGTGCTTCCTTCAGGTACTGCGCTGTTCCTGAGGGGCAGACAAGACATCTACAGCCTAAGACAATCCAGGATGTCAGACCTTTCCAGACTCACCTCACTCCTACCCTCAACACAACTTCAAAGATAGATACTTTGTGACAAAGGCTACTGGAAGTGTGGCTACTAAAATCTGTGAGGGACTCCAGGCCAGCTACTGACTTAGGTAATCCCTGGAGTTTGATGACTTTGGCAGTTCTACTCTAGCTGTTTGAGGCTTGGAGAGCCCAGGTGTAATAGAGTCACTTAACCCAGTGCCTCGTCCATCACTGAAACCAGGTGAGGCACTGGTATCACTGATAGAGGAGCCCAGGAGAAGCTGTCCACTTCAGGGGCACCTGTAAGGAGGGTCAGATGCTGCAGGAATCACTCCTCTCTCCTTTCAGGAATACCAGCTCCCCCCTACTCAGTTGAGAAGTCCGAGGACATTGACTTTGAACTGGCAGTTTGCCCAGCCCTGTCCAGAGCACAGGGAGTGGACACTGCACCCTCTGATGACCTCCTTCTCCTCAGAGGCCACCACAGTTATCTGCACTTGTCTTTGACCTGCACGAGAGAACAGATTGATTACAGGGTCCATGTTATCATTCACAGCAATTCTAATCCAGAGTTCCCTGTGCCCAGTGGCAGAATGCCTTGTGTTTGACAGAGGCTCTCACACCCATTCAATTCTGCAGGTCTCCACTCCTGTGTCATCATTAGCCAAGGAGCAGAGCCATGCAGGCCTCCAAGCCTCGATGTCTTGTCTTCTACCTGGGTCAGGATGAACAGGAAAGGTAGGTGGCCCTTTGGCCTCACTCTTTCCTTTGTGTTATGTTCTGTCTCTTCCTATTGGTACTTAAGTGTCCACCAAGCATAGGCTGACTGCCTATGATAGTAGTACAGGAATGCCTCTGAATGTCATTCACAGTAACAGAGGGGTCAACTTAGATGGCCCAGGATTGTTCACAGAGAGGGCGGCCTGTCTCTTACTGCCAATGCTGCTGCCTGGTGTAATGCCAGTGACTGTCAGGGCATTCCCTTTCTACCAATCTCACATCACACCTAGTCCATACGTAAGGCTGGAGGGTGAGCAATGTGGGTTTATTCACCCTGGTGGCACACCCAATTTCATTAAAACACTTGTGGGACTGTAGCCAAGTTTGAGGAAAAACCCCGTGACTGCTGACCTCTCCTGTAATCTCTGAACAGTCGCGCCTTGTCTATCTGGCTGGACTGCTCTTCCTGTCTCTCGGTACACTGACTTTCAAGATTCCCCTTGCGGCAGAGAAGGTTCAGTAAACCATAGAGTTAGCCTGGATTGTCATTCAGCCACTCCATGTGCTGGTTTCTCAGGCATCCAATGACTGCTGCCTTTGAGGATGGATAGAATTGATGGAACCCTGGCAGTGTGATCTCACCCCCACCCACCCTGCCTGAGTGCCCAGTGCTTCCACATCCCAGCAGTCAATTGGCCAACTGCAACAGAATTGGTAACATCTGGCTGCCCACTTGGCAATGACCCCCACATCTGGATAGGGGACTTCAGGCCTGACCAGAAAACCCAGTCCAAGGATTCTCCATGTGGAGTAACGAAAATGTAAAACTTCAATTGTTTTCACAGCTTAACTCATCAAATCAACTTCATTCTGTGTCTGATTCCATCACCAGAAAGCAAATCAATTTAAAAATGAATAGTCACAGCCAGAAAACCTCCCCAATATTTTAAACTGAAATTTTACTGAATTATTAAAACTGGATAAATATAGTTGTTATTGAATAGCTTTGCAACAACTCAATGCAAAATTTTAAATTTAATTTTGTACAACAAACATTATTCATGATCATAACGTTCAGATGTTAAAGCGGCGAAAGCAATAAATATTTGTATATGCAGTTTAGTATCTCAGGAATCATATTCACAGGAGTGGCCATTACAATCATAAATTTCCAAATACTTATTGAGGAAGTATGAAGTATATAAAAGTATTGAAAGCCACTTTAGATAAGGAAGAAATACAAATGACCCACTGCTGCCATGACTATTATATTGCCCATCATTGTTCTGCATAGTCATTTCTCTCGTAAAACACCACTTTTGTTTGTGAATTAACTATTGGCTGTTCATTTTACCTGGTGTAACAGTGCGGCCTCTGTGCCGGGAGAAGGTGGTCTCGAGCCACCAAAAGACTTTAAAAGGAGAATGATGTTCTAGTACAACAGGGTGTTTATGTACTCCCCAAAGTGTATCAAAGCTCAGATCCACAGAAATAAAAGAAAAGCCAAACAAAACAAGCATTAGACGGCAGAAAATAAAATGCGGACAAGGCGAACAGGTGAGGCATTGTTTAGATGCCTAAGGTAGATCAATATCTGTGCTTGCAAGCCAGGAATCCTGCCTACTTTCCTCTGGTGCTGCAAGGATCATCTTACGGACTGCAGACAGACTGTCGCCAATACCCAACTGACAGTCAACCTATTCCGCCTCTGCAAAAATCATATACATCTTCATTCTTTGTGGTTCACTAAGAAAGGTTGAAGAATCTGCACCTAATTTTTCAGTGCTTCTGTGTACTTCCAAATGTTTATTTGATAAACTGCTTTATAGGGTTTATACACTCATTAACAGGGAAACAAAAACTGTAGCTCAGCTCTCTTCACTTGAATACCAGATTTCATGTGTGGTAAGTTATAATTCAGTTGTAATTTCTGTATAATGGCAGTGATTAATTTTGCAGCATGCAGTTGAGAATTGTTGATGCATTGTGAGAACATCTTTCTGAGTTCCCATGGATCGAAAAAAATTTCAGCAAATTGTGTTGGCATTTAACAAATTACTTGGAGCCTGTGAACATGACTTGAATGTATTAACAAAAAAAACACTTTAGTTACTATGTTCTGATAGCCACCTGAGATCTTACAGGTCAGTGAGTGGGCAGAATTGTCTAAATAGGAAACTCTTAACACAGGAAAATAGATAGCCAACATTTCATCTCAACAACACGTGTTTTGTAATTCCTAGAGGTGGCACAAAACTCTGAGCGGATAACTAATTATCTGTTAAATAACATTAAGTGCTTTACAAAAATAAAGACAAATTATTGTATTTAAATGTGCAATTATACAAAACGTAACCTGTGTACAATGACGCATCAGTAGTGTTCAAAATATAAACGACTGCCTCATATAACTTTAGAACATTGAGGAAATTTTCAATTTTCATTACATTCACAAATTTAGCAGTCATTTTGATCGCTTGCTGCTGTGCCTCCCAATCTCCCGAACCACCCATACCCACTGCCATCCCATCAGGATATTTTCTGCTGTTTGGAATTATATGAAGTGTTCTAATTGTCAATCCTAAAGATTGATGCTGGATGCATCCTGAGGCAGATGAACACAAGTGTGGCTTTTCTGCATTTGACAGACCATGTCAAACGAAGATTGTGACCAGCTTTTTCTGCTGATTACCCCTTTGTAATGGCGGAAGCGCAATTTTCCTGTCAGATGCAAATCTTTGACATAATTCCTCTTTTTAAAAAAAAGCAATGTGGAACACAAAAATCAAATTAAAAAAAACCTTCCATCGTAAACACTTTTAAAAAATTTACAAGTGCAAAATTGCCTAATTATTTGAAATGATGATCGGTGAGTTTTATGTACACAGGTAACTTATGTGTTTGCATTCAGTATGTCTCCTATCTTACAGTCAATGACTTTCATAGAGAATTATAAATGTATGGTGTTTTTTATCTATGATTAATGGATGAATTAAAAACTTACCAGTAATCCAATCTTTCAGCCTGCAAGAAATACACAAAGCCGCTGTGAGAAAATGACATGGATTCAATTATTATTGTTCAAATAATGTATTTACTTGCCTAAACAGGGAGTTGTGAAAAAGGAATGATCGACATGCTGGAAGCTGCAATGCTGTTGGTTTACCTTTGAAAGACTACGTGGTTTAAGATTGTATTTTTGTATCTCATTCCCCAGAGATTCTTCATGTTTTCATTATAAAGCAGTAATTGAGGAAACATGCCAGTAGATAAATTCTAAAATCCTCCATAAAGCAGCTGGAATATTTTACCAAATACATCAAGTCACCCCCCTCCTCCATTACTACATAAATCTACACAAGTTTAGTGTTAAAAAATACCCTTTAGGAAAAAAACACATCTTGTCATTATAAGCCTAACTTCATTATGTTAATCGTGTTTTACAAAGGAATCAGCTACCCTACAGTTTGTAAAAGATTATATCAAATCAAAATACACCTACATACACATGATGGTGACATTTCAAAAATTAACACACTGTTTTAACATGTTTTTTTCCCTTTCTCGAGACATGTAAAAGGCAAGTTTGAGTAGAGCTTACTTAGCACTTATAGACTGACTGAGCTAAATATCACTAATATTTAATTTACATTATTATGCTATTTTGTGCTTGTTGGGTTCTGAAGTAGTCCAACCAAGGTTGTAGGCTCTCAAGTTACTTTTAGTGTTAATGAGCTTTGGCAATGTGAAAAAAATGTAGGATTAGATATATAAAATCAGATCTGATTAAAACCTACATCAGTTGGAGGGTGTTAGAAAGTGTCAGTTCACAGAAAACTAATTAGTGCCTGATAAAAGTAAGCATCTACATTGGAAATCTTTGCAAAATGAGAATATTACTTTGAACAAATGAGCAAGTCTTGAATAGGACAATTTCTCCGATCTCTCCAGGCTGTCATGACACATAGTTCACAACTTAAAAATCCAAAAGCCAAATGGAAAACTGTTACTAATTCTAAAACTATTAAAAATGTAGTCCCATGAGTTCTCCAGTTTTCAGCCGCAATGTCATTACCTGGTGCGTGCAAATTGTTACCGAGTGATACCATACTAAAGTAAACCTTTGTCATTTTCATCTCTTATAAAAAAAAGAAATGACTTGCATTTATGAAACACTTTGTGTTGTATGTTGTTGTGATTGTTTAAGGAAGAGGTTGAGGAGCATAGAGTCTGAACTGTAACTACTGTAGAACATAGCTGTGTGCAAGCATACAACCCAAGCCATGAGCTATCTCCATTCAGACTACTGACCACGTGACTCCCATAACATCATCCTGTGGACGATACTGCTTCCCCAGCCCCACATTCATCCTTTTCCAGTCCTTAACACCTTAATACCACACCTCCCCCAACTTTTTATCCTAATGCATTTGCACTCTTATCTACATGCTACCCCTTCTCCAATGCCCCCAAGTCTCTAACTTCTCGGCTTTCATCAGTTTGGAGGTTTGGCAAGTCTTCATGATTGTTTTCTTTTGAAGTTTGGAGGATTAGTAATCTCAGTGTGGATCTCTTTGTTTTGACTTGGTTGTTCTTCAGCAGAATTGGAAATTTCAGTGTTTGCTGCTTCTTTTGTTTGAGGTTCAATACTCGGAGGGAAATTTTCCCATCCCTGCCTGCCATGGGAATCATAACGGGCAGGGCAGACCATGCAAAGGTCTGTTGACCTCGGGCAGGATTTTCCAGTTTTGGGCAAGCGCAGCCAAAGAATTCCTCCCTTGACCCCTTTCTCCCTCTCCTTGTTGTTGTACTTTCCCATGTCAATATTTCCTTGGCATGGCTGGATCCCTTTCTCCATGTTAACTCTGTTCCCTCTCCTGTTCATCACATGGTTCCTGGTTCTTTTTAATGACTTTGCTGTGCCTTGCCCTGAGAACAATCACTCCTGTAGCCCCTGGCTCCTGAAGTCTCGGGAATCCTAGATTGTGGTTTCTGGAGGTGAGGAAGATGTTTATCTTTCAGTCTCTCCAATTGCAGTAACTCCGATGTGGTCAGAAGGTCAATGTCCTCTTACAAACAAGAGGTAGAATTAATCTGATTCACTTTTGTTTCTAGTTCGAAAACCATTTGGTTATTTAAACCCTGGGCCAAGTGTTTTGGTGGATGGATCAGTGTGGATGCACTTACTAAGAGGTCAATATTGACAGATGAATGTGGGATTGTACCCATATCTCTTGTCATCTGGGTTTTAACTACAATTCTCTCCAATGATTGGCCAAATGATGAATAGTCATGGTTTCACTCAGCTACTCATTGATCCAGCTGGTCTGGTTCCTCTTCAGGCCGAAGACATTTACCATCATCAGGTTGGGAAGGAATTGGATTATTTGCCCCTGCAAAGTGTGTTGAAAATTTGGCACTGAGGCGCCAGTTGAGATCATCAGTTTTGTTGGACAGTTTGAGGGTCACTAACTTTATATATTCAATGACGGCCTGTTCCTTGAGAACTTTCACTGTTCCAATGAGGTTGAGGACAACATGAGCGTCTGAGCTCAGGAGGGAATGTTTCTGATTGAGAATCACATATCACATCTCCGTACCTGTATTTCACGTATTGGAGTGGTTTTAGAAACATGTCTATTACTGTTAGTCTGATTCCTGCCTGGACATGTAATAGTATGTGTGTGTGTTGACTGCAGCCAGGAGTTGGTTAGTCATGGTTTGTTGTCAGACAGGGCAGTCACACTTGTTCTTGTGCCGAGTTTAAAATTAACAACATGCTCAATAATGCAGATGCCAGCTTTCCAGAAGGTAAATTTGGGATCTCCAATTTTACCTCAGAATTGTTCTTCATCTAGGTGTGACTTTTCTAACTCGTTGATGGCTTTTTGTCTGAAGATTCACTAGCGATTCCCTATATATTTAGAGGTTTTTGATCTGCACATCTTCCCAAAGTCCCCTACCTTTTGCCATGGAAACACTCTGCCATCCTTGTGCAACATTGCCCATGCCTCTGAGGATTTTTGATGCCACAGCACCTACCTGGTTTACTGCCATCCTGAGTTTTAATCATGAAGTCTTCTTTTTTCCCAAAGTGTCTTTTGCATTTTGTTTTTTAATGAACAGCACTGTGTGGTTTATTTTCCTCTCAGTGTGAATCTATTTTACTGAATAGACATCAAGTTACATGACAATCTGTGCCACCTTCTCTGAAGTTAAATCTTCTTTGGATTGAAGTAGGTCAGAGAAGGTACTGCCAGTTACCCTCAACCATTAATGCGGCCTTGTCTGAGCTCAAACTTAAGATTTCCAGATTAACAGCCTTTAGCCAATTGATACAAATCATTAATGAAAGTTTCCACAGGTTCTCCAGAATTCTTGACCCTTCCATTCAACCTTACTCTTTCCAAAATTTTGATGCTGACAAAGTTAATGTAACTGTCAGGGAATTTAAGACCTCTTCAAATGAGTCAGCTGATTCAATAATGCCTTGTCTGGTTATCACATCATCACCAACTTCACCAATTGAATACAAAAGCGTATTAACCCGCTCAGCCTCTGATTTAATATTTAATCCTGATGCAAAATCTCCTTCTCTGTCGTGTCCAGTCCTGAAACGACTCTGGGACTTCCATCTGGTCAAAGTGTTCTGGCAAAGATTATTTTGAATTCACCATTGTTTTCAGCTCAGGAGAGGTTTGATTTAAATTGGTAAAATGGTGCAGCACTGATCGAGCATTCCTTCACAGTTTGGGATTCTTTGAAACCCAACTGGTTACTAAACTGTTTCAAACCTTCTCCAAATCTCAGGAAAAGTTATTGAAATGAGTCTTAAAGCCAGTTGCTTACATTCCGGTCTCTGGAGGATCAGATTTAGTAGCTGATTTTTGCTTTTTTTTTCGCTTTTTCACTGTGTGACTGCCATGGAGCTGCTTCTGAGTCCAGATTGTGGCATGTTACAAACTGCCATTTAAAATGAACTATCTCCCAGTGCAGCCCAGTTACTGCACTACGTTTAGAAGCCTTGTTAAACTTTTCCAAAAGTTTGCTCACCCTCTTCAATCATTGAGAGATTCTTTGGATGGGATTTTCTGACTCTTTGCATCAGGACGATCTCTGTTCCCACCCCTGGCAAACCCCCGTCCCGCAAAACTGCAACAAGTGATGGATTCACCGGGAAATCCCGTTGACAGCGGTGAGACCAGATGATCTCCCTTCAGCCAATGGTGGGTCACCGAGAAACACGCCGGGGGGGACGCAGGGAGAAACCCCCACTTTGACTTTGCTTTTTGATTGGAATTTTCATGGATATTCAGGTGCTGTGGCAGGGCCATTCTTGAACTGCACACTTGATGTGCTCTATCCCTCTCAGCCTTCATGTTTGTTGTGGAGTTTTTCTGGCAATTTCCAAATGTTTCTTCCACCTCGGTGCTTTTTTTCAGATCAGACTGCAGATTTTTCCAATTTTTTTTGTCGGAACCTTTGGATCCTTCACCTGTTGCCAGCATTTTGTATATTGTTGTGGTTGTCTAAGGAGAAGATCCAGAGGCAGAACTCTAACCTTGTGCAGATATACAATATAGTCCTTCAGTCCAACCCATGAGCTATTTTTATTCAGGCTATACCAGACTGTTACGAAACATGTGACTCCCTTTACTACATCATACGGGCTGTACTGTTTCTCCAGCTCCACATTAACCTTTTCTGACCTGTACACCCTAATACTGCGCTTTGCACCAACACCAGACGTCTCTTTTTGAAGTGTAGTCATTGTTGTAATGTAGAAAATGTGACAGCCAATTTACACAGCAAGCTCTCACAAAGGATAAATGTTGGCCAGGACACTGGGGAGAGCCTGTCTTCTCTGAAATACATCCACCTGACAGGGCAGACATCTCACCTGAAAATCAGCACCTCCAACAGTGCTGAATTCCCCCAGTACTGAAATGGAGTGTCAGTCTTGACTTTTGCATTCAGATACTAGAATAGAACGAGAACCCAGAATCCTATCACTCAGGCCCAATTTAGCCATAGCCGAAATATATTTGCATATATTTACTATCTTATACAGAGATGCAATTTACACAGCATTGTGTATACTTGTGAATAACAACATCCTCCAGTATTTCTCTCAGAAACATTTACAATTTATATCTTGTTCATCCTTTGCAGTGAAGTTGTCCAAATTGATTGATTAGTTGGGATGTTTGGTAGGGTTCCAGTGTTGTTTAAAGCCAATCTGAGCCCAGAGTGCTCTGCTGCAAATAGGACAGGATATCAGTGATGAGTGAATTTTGGACAAGTTACTGGTTCAGGATGTCCTCGCCTTACGTTGTCTCTTTCACTCTGATATGCGCCTGCTTTTGAAGGAGGCTGCATTGTTTGTGATTTTGTTGTGCCAGGGATGGCAACCCCCAGTGCACATGTCCCAGGAATCAAAGTGGAAATCAAAACTCCTAAGAGAAGCTTTCAGAGTGTCCTTGCAGTAATTCCTGTCACTTGAGACAGCATAGCATAAACTCAAACACGCTAAAGAAGATTCACTTTGGTAAGTGAGTGTCAGGCATCCTGGCTGCATGACCAACTCAACACAGCTCGACTATCACAATGTGTCTGCTTGGCACACCAGCTCAGTGTTGGGTATTTCCCTCTGCTACTCGATCTTCAGAAGCTTCCAAAGTCAGCTCATGTTCCCACTCTTATTCTGAGTATTGTTAATCTGTGTAGATTGCCTCAAGCAGACGAAACAAGAAATATAATTTTTAATACACTATCAACAAATGTCAGTCAGTTTAGTGGGTAGAATTAGCCATCTTCAAAGTCTGTTCAAAGTCTGTGGACGGCCACATTTGCTTTGATAATTCTTGCTTATTTCTTGTTATCAATATGGACAGCTCAAGGGGGTGTGCTGCTGAGGCTGTGAGCTTATCCACTGCTGACAAGTTCTGGTCGGAGACTGAAACCTGGGGCTCAGTTTTCATTACGCTGATCAGAAGTTGTTGAATGCATTGGAGAACAAGTCTACTCTACACTGCATCTCAGCTCGTTGACACTAGATTGATGAGTTCCTTTCTGTTCGTCTGGATGGTCAGTGAAGATATTCGTGTACTTGTGTAGGTGGCTCCTTGCTCCCAAATTGAATGACAAGGTTCTGTGAGCTTTTTAATCAGGCATTGACTTCCAGACTTGTAAATCTCAGCTGAGATCGCATTAGTGCTGGAGATTTACCTCCAGACAGGAATTTAATTCCCATTTCCCAGTGTGAGAGAGTCATCAAGAGAAATGGTACCTGGAGGCAGACTGGCCTTTGCTTCTTCATTGATGGATGAAGGCTGAGAGAAGATGTGATGAAAACGCTCTGTCCATCTTTCTAGAATTTGGACTTTTTCTTTGAACAGTCTTGACCCATCCGCATCAGAGATGAACCAGTAAGCTGGGGTCTGCAGACAGATTTCAGAGCAATGCAGAATCTCTTCCAGTCTTTGTGATCTAAATATGATTGAAGCTCTTCTGTTTTCTGGTTCATGGATATTTTATTGTTACAAGTAGTTACATTAACACTGCAACAAAGTTATCGTGAAAATCCCCTAGTCCAAGTGTTGTACCTCTGTCTGAGTGCATTAGATAGTCCTGTGGATGTTTTGGTCAGTATTGAGCTTGGATAGTGATGACTTTGAACTCAATCCTGTGGAGGCAATGTTTCTCCTCTGGAAGTCTTATAACATTACACCCCCAATAATTTATAGACAAAACAAGCATAGCTGCTTCACAACGCCAGGGACCTGTGTTTGATTCCTATCTTGGGTCACTGTCTAGAGTCATAGTCATAGAGGTTTACAGCATGGAAACAGGCCCTTTGGCCCAACTTGTCCATGTCGCCCTTATTTTTTTTAAAATCCCTAAGCTAATCCCATTTCCCGCATTTTGCCCATATCCCTCCATATCCATCATACCCATGTAACTGTCTAAATGCTTTTTAAAAGATAAAATTGTACCCGCCTCTACTACTACCTCTGGCAGTTTGTTCCAGACATTCACCACCCTCTGTGTGAAGGAATTGCCCCGCTAGACACTTTTGTATCTTTCCACTCTCACCTTAAACCTATGCCCTCTAGCTTTAGACTTCCTTACCTTTTGGAAAAGATATTGACTATCTCGCTGATCTGTGCCCCTCATTATTTTATAGATCTCTATAAGATCACCCCTCAGCCTCCTATAGTCCAGAGAAAAAAGTCCCAGTCTATCCAGCCTCTCCTTATAACTCAATCCATCAAGTAAATCTTTTCTGCACTCTTTCTAGTTTAATAATATCCTTTCTATAATAGGGTGACCAGAATTGCGCTCAGTATTTCCAAGTATGGCCTTATCAATGTCTTGTAGAACTTCAACAAGACGTCCCAACTCCTGTATTCAATGTTCTGACCGATGAAACCAAGCATGCCGAATGCCTTCTTCACCACCCTGTCCACCTGTGACTCCATTTTCAAGGCGCTAGGAACATATACCCTGAGATCTCTTTGTTCTGTAACTCTTCTCAACGCCCTACTGTTAACTGATTAAGTTCTGCCCTGGTTCAATCGACCAAAATGCATTACTTCATATTTGTCTAAATTAAACTCCATCTGCCATTCGTCAGCCCACTGGCCCAATTGACCAAGATCCCATTGCAATGGGAGATAACTTTCTTCACTGTCCACTATACCACCAATCTTGGTGTCATCTGCAAACTTACTAACCATGTCCCCTATATTCTCATCCAAATCATTAATATAAATGACAAATAACTTTGGGCCCAGCACTGATCCCTGAGGCACACCGCTGGTCACAGGCCTCCAGTTTAAAAAACAACTCTCTACAACCACCCTCTGGCTTCTGCCAAGAAGTCAATTTTGTATCCATTTAGACACCTACCCCCCGGATCCCGTGAGATTTAACTTTGTGCAACAATCTACCATGTGGTACCTTATCAAACGCCTTGCTAAAGTTCATGTAGACAACATCAGCTGCACTGCCCTCATCTACCTTCTTGGTTACCCCTTCAAAAAACTCAATTAAGTTTGTGAGACATGATTTTCCACTCACAAAGCCATGCTGACTGTCCCTAATCTGTGTGGAGTCTGCACATTCTCCCCTTGTCTGTGTTTCCTCTGGGTATCCGGTTTCTTCCCACAGTGCAGGGTAAGTGCATTGACCATGCTAAATTCTCCCTCAGTGTACCCGAACAGGCGCCGGAGTGTGGTGACTGGGGGATTTTCACAGTAACTTCATTGCAGTGTTAACGTAAACCTACTTGTGACATTAATTAATAAACCTAAAAGTTTATGATTAATTGGATAATGTGATAAGGAGCTGCTACAGCACAATGGGCTGGACAGCCTCCTTCAGTCTGTCCTGTTCTGTGATTCGATGATTACAAAAGTTCAACTCTTTAAAAGCTCTCATCTTAGTGTCAGCTGATAGCTAGATATGCTTGATTTTGAATTCCAACCAGTGCATTTGATGTTGTTCATCTCCTTCAGTGCTGTGACATTGGAATGGGAACTCTCTGCTGATTACAGTCTGTCTCCCACAACCAATTTAATATCTCTCAACCTGTCCTGCTGATTGTGTCAGGTTTAGATCAGTAATGGAAGCTTCAGGTTAGGAATTAGGACATCGATAGGACAGACCAAGTCCACACAATTAAGAGAATTTCATTGGGATAATGCTGCTGTTTCTCTCGGTACTCTGCCTTTGGAAACCGGGGGGATAGATTTGAGCCACATTAAAGGCCCCACAATTCTTAGCACCAATGAGAGATTTAAATACCTGCTTTTATGCACAAACATAAAATAATACACAAGATGGTGCAGGATTAGGAAAAGGAAATGTCATATAATTTGACTTTCTGTTCTGTCCTCATTCAACATTGAACAAGATGGAGGGTATTAAAGATCAGACTATGTAAAGGGAGAGGTATGGAGATGAATTCTGGAAATGCACCGCTGTTAACAAGAGGCAGTGATGAGCAAGTGGCAGAGAATTGAAATGACTCCATGCCCTCACTCTCAGCACTCAGCATTGCAATCACAACTGTGGGGTGAACAGTGTCAGTAGAAGAATCGAGGATAATAGGACGTTCTTGCCTTAGGTACCTTCTAAAATTTCACTTAATGCTGATCCCACAATGTAATATGGTATTCATATTGTAAAAGGTGTAACTGTTAGTTCCTCCATTTTCCAGCTTCCTTCCCAGTCCCTGCCTCCTAGTACATTTCTGATCATGTACACAAGATTTGCCACCTGGACAGCCAGTGATACTTGAGGATGAAAGCCTAGAGGAAGATCAGACCTCTGAAGAAGAAACATCATCACTTGATCTGACACTTGGCCCCAGCAGCTCAGAGGCTGCTGTTGTGGGTACTTTAGTAGGTAGTGTAGAGGTGGAATTTGTAAGTACTGAGTCCCTGAGCTTGTGTGAGCTGCAGCGAGGCTAGGAGGAAAGGAGAGCGTTGTGCCAGCTTTCCAGAGGGTGAGAACCCAGACGTGTTCTTCTGTAAATTATGGAGTTAAGGAATTTGATGGGCCAGTATACGGGAAAAGGCTGAAGGGCTTGTACAGTGAAATTGTGCATTGTCAGGGAGGCCAAACTTGCTGCTGCCAAGGAACGTGAAGGATCTGTCTCCAAATTCACATGGGAATTCTCCCTTCCCCAGTGTCAGAACTTTTTAATTCAACCTCATTGAATCCCCAAATTCCCTTCTGGTGAAATCTTCATTCTGGTAAAATTGCTATGAATCTTGTTATTACTTCTTTGATCCTTTTATTTAACCTGATTGAAATATTTAATTCCCCAGCTCTTCATTTTGGCTAATGTTTTCATTTGGAGAGAATAGAAAGCAAATATTTTAAAAACTCATTAACCAATCATTTCCCTGCTTTCATGATTCCTTTTTTCAAACATTTAATTTGAAAGCAATTTCTCTGCTTGTATTCCAGCACACTTGGTCAGTACCCTGTCCAAAAACATTCATCCCCTCCACAACTGATGCACAGTGGCAGCCGTGAGTACCATCTACAAGATGCACTGCAACAACTCACCAAGGCTCCTGAGGCAGCACCTTCCAAATCCACCACCAGCCACATCTTGAAGGACAAGGCAGCAGATATCTGAGAACCCCACCGCCTGGAGATTCCCTTCCAAGTCACTCACCACTGACTTGGAAATATATCGCCATTCCTTCATTGTCACTGGGTCAGAAACCTGGAAGTTTGTTCCTAACAGCACTGTGGGTGTACCTATGCCACATGGATTGCAGTGGCTCAAGAAGGCAGCTCACCACCACTTTCTCAAGGGATGGACAATGAATGGATGCCTACCCCCAATAAATGAATAATTTGAAAAATAATTTGAAAAGTAAATGATTGAGTGATGATGCCTATAAATAGGCATGATGAGAGATCGCTCGTGCAGCTGCATATGTGTGAACAGGACCAGAGATCTCAGCTGTTATCTCTGGTTTGTTACCCGTGCCATGTGCTAGTGAGGAGAGGAATAGGGAGAGAGAGCAGTTGAACACGTGGCTACAGGGATGGTGCAGGAGGGAGGGATTCAGATACCTGGATAACTGGGGCTCATTCTGGGATAGGTGGGACCTCTACAAATGTGATGGTCTACACCTGAACCAGACGGATACCAATATCTTGGGGGGGGGGGGGGGCAGGGATTTGCTAATGCTCTTTGGGAGGGTTTAAACTAATTCAGCAGGGGGATGGAACCTGAATTGTAGCTTGCGTACAGGAGTTTGAGAGTGGTGAGGTCATGGATAAGGTTTCAAGGTTGCAGGAGTGTACCGGCAGGCAGGAAGGTGGTTTGAGGTGTGTCTACTTCAACGTCAGGAGCATCCAGAATAAGGTGGATGAACTTGCGGCATGGGTTGGTACCTGGGATTACGATGTTGTGGCCATTTCAGAGACATGGATAGAGTGGAGACGGGAATGGCTGTTGCAGTTTAGATGTTTCAGTAAGACCAGGAAAGATGGTAAAAGAGGGGGAGGTGTGGCATTGTTAACAGGGACAGTATTACACTGGCGGAAAGGATGTTTGATGAGGATTTGTCTACTGAGGTAGTATGGGCTGAGGTTAGAAACAGGGAAGGAGAGGTCACCCTGTTGGGAGTTTTCTGTAGGCCTCCGAAAAGTTCCAGAGATGTAGAGGAAAGGATTTCAAAGATGATTCTAGTTAGGAGGAAAAGCAACAGGGTAGTTGTTATGGGGGATTTTAACTGTACAAATATTGGCTGGAAAAGCTACAGTTCGAGTACTTTAGATGAGTCAGTTTTTGTTCAATGTGTGCAGGAAGGTTTCCTGACACAGTATGTAGATAGGCCAACAAGAGGCGAGGCCACATTGGATTTGGTACTGGGTAATGAACCAGGCCGGGTGTTAGACTTGGAGGTAGGTGAGCACTTTGGTGATAGTGACCACAATTCGATTACGTTTACATTAGTGATGGAGAAAGGTATATGCCATAGAGCAAGAGTTATAACTGGGGGAAAGAAAATTATGGTGCAATTAAGCAGGGTTTAAGATGCATAGGATATGGAAGGAAACTGCAGGGGATGGGCACAACTGAAATGTGGGGCTTGTTCAAGTGTCCTTGATAAATATATACCTGTCAGACAGGGAGGAAGTGATCGAGCGAAGAAACTGTGGTTTACTAAAGAAGTTGAATTGCGTGTGAAGAGAAAAAAGGAGACTTTTGTCAAGATGAGACATGACAGCTCAGTTAGGGCACTTGAGAGTTACAAGTTAGCCAGGAAGAAGCTAAAGAGAGAGCTAAGAAGAGCCAGGAGGGGACATGAGAAGTCTTTGGTAGGGAGGATCAAGGAAAACCCTAAAGCTTTCTATAGGTATGTCAGGAATAAAAGAATAGCAATGGTAGAATAAGGGCCAGTCAAGGACAGTAGTAGGAAGCTGTATGGGCAACCAAAGAGATAGGAGAGGCGCTAAATGAATATTTTTCATCAGAATTCACATAGGAAAAAGACAATGTTGTCAAGGAGAATACTGAGATACAGGCTATTAGACTAGACGTGATTGAGGTTCATGAGGAGGATATGTTAGCAATTTTGGAAAGCATGAAAATAGATAAGTCCCCTGGGCCAGATGGGATTTGTCCTAAGATTCTCTGGGAGGCTAGGAAGGAGATTGCAGAGCCTTTGGCTTTGATCTTTAGGTCATCATTGTCTACAGAAATAGTGCCAGAAGACTGGAGGATAGCAAATGTTGTCCCCTTGTTCAAGAAGGGGAGTAGAGACAACCCTGGTAATTATAGACCTGTGAGTCTTATTTCTGTTGTGGGCAAAGTTTTGGAAAGGACAATAAGAGATAGGATTTATAATCATCTAGAGAGGAATAATTTGATTAGGGATAGTCAGCACGGTTTTGTGAAAGGTAGGTCGTGCCTCACAAACCTTATTGAGTTCTTTGAGAAGGTGACCAAAGAGGTGGATGAGGGTAAAGCAGTTGATGTGATGTATATGGATTTCAGTAAAGTGTTTGATAAGGTTCCCCACGGTAAGCTATTGCAGAAGATGCGGAGGCATGGGATTGAGGGTGACTTAGCGGTTTGGATCAGGAATTGGCGAGCTGTAAGAAGACAGAGGGTGGTGGTTGATGGGAAATGTTTATCCTGGAGTTTAGTTACAAGTGGTGTACGGCAAGGATCTGTTTTGGGATCATTGCTGTTTGTCATTTTTATAAATGACCTGGATGAGGGTGTAGAAGGATGGGTTAGTAAATTTGCGGATGACACTGAAGTCGGAGGAGTTGTGGACAGTGCAACAGGATGCTGTAAGTTAAAGAAGGACATAGATAAGCTGTAGAGCTGGGCTGAAAGGTGGCAAGTGGAGTTTAATGCGGAAAAATGTGAGGTGATTCATTTTGGATGGAGTAACAGGAATACAGAGTACTGGGCTAATGGTAAGATACTTGGTAGTGTGGATGAGCAGGGAAATCTTGGCGTCCAAGTGCAAAGATACCTGAAAATTGGCATCCAGGTTGATAGGGTTGTTAAGAAGGCGTACAGTGTGTTAGCTTTTATTGGTAGAGGGATTGAGTTTCGGAGCCATGAGGTCATGTTGCAACCGTACAAAACTCTGGTGTGGCCGCACTTGGAGTATTGCGTACAGTTCTGGTCACCGCATTATAAGAAAGATGTGGAAGCATTGGAAAGGGTGCAGAGGAGGTTTACCAGGATGCAGCCTGGTATGGTGGGAAGGTCTTATGAGGAAAGCTGAGGGACTTGAGGCTGTTTTCATTAGAGAGAAGAAGGTTAAGAGGTGACTTATTAGATGCATAGAAGATGATCAAAGGATTAGATAGGGTGGACAGTGAGAGCCTTTTTCCTCGGATAGAGATGGCTAGCACAAGGGGACATAGCTTTAAATTGAGAGGTGATAGATATAGGACAGATGTCAGAGGTAGGTTCTTTACTCAGAGGATAGTAAGAGCGTGGGATGCCCTGCCTGCAGCAGTAGTGATTCACCAACATTAAGGGCATTTAAATGGTCATTGGATAAACATATGGATGATATTTGAATAATGTAGGTTAGATGGGCTTTAGATTGGTTTCACAGGTTGGCGCAACATCGAGGGCCAAAAGGCCTGTACCACGCTGTAATGTTCTATGTTCTATGAAATGACTAGTCACACATGAAATCTGTATGAGATGTTGTCTGACGTGAAGATCTGCCAACTCTACATTCTTACTGCAAGCCTGTACAATGCCTACAATATCGCCCTTCAAACATAGAGTTAGACTTTTCCTCTCCTCTACAATGGGTGTGTTTTTTTTGGGGGGGGGCATGTAAAATATGTCATGTTGCTAGCCCACTGCCTTCCTCCGCACCCCTGGCCTAGGCCTCGGGCTGAGTGTTGGGGGGAAAGGATATGTGTTGTGAGATATCCACTAAGCCATTGCCCTTAATGCCTATTGAGGACCTTTAGTTGTCAATTATTGCCCTTGCAAAATCCAAAACTTACCTGGTGGCTATATTCTGTCCATCATGGGGACTCTGCAATTCCATCAGTAACCGCCATTCAGCCCTGGAACTGCACTGAGACCTCTGGAGTTTTTGACCAATCATATTAATCAGCAGCTCTTCAGGACAAGATGTCTTCCCACTGACAGGCGGAATTCTGACCCTCAGCTCCGAAAGACAAAATGCTGGAAAATCTCAGCAGGTCTGGCAGCATCTGTAATGAGAGAAAAGAGCTGATGTTTCGAGTCCAGGTGACCCTGTGTCAAAGCTAAAAGGCACAGAAAGTGGGCTTGTCAAAGAAAGTGACCTCAGTGAGATCACCCAGAGCTCCTCGTTTATTGTCAGTCAATTCAGGATTGATGTTACTTCTGGCTGTAGAATAAAAGGTGAACATCAGAAGCCCCTGTCACTGATATAATCATTGACAGAACTGTGACGTCACATGACTAAAACATGGTGACCAGCTGGGAATTACAACCTTGTGTGGAGTTACTGAGATTTATGTCAATCTGTAATTGGTTTCATGGATAAGTCATTAGGGTAACAGGAAAATCCAAAACAAATTCCATCTAGACCCCAAACCTAAAATAAAACACTGGGCTTGAGGGAGGGGTGGGTGCAAGGGAGAGGGGGGGCAAGTATCATGCCCCTGTAAAATTTATCCCATAGATCCAGTGTGAACACCATGGGATGTGTCAGAGTTGATCTGCCATGGACCCCCGTCAATTCTTTTTCCAGACTGACTCTCATATTCTGTGGCTACTGTGACTATGGTGACAAATTTTCCAGCCAAAATGTTTACATCGCACTTATCTACATACAAGCTCTGTGATAAGTGTCCAATATGGTATTGACCCCAGACTAAAAAAAATTAACTCTTTATACTTTGTGCACTCTGTATATACAAATAAATTGAGAAGGTACGGAACCAGAAAGAAGGCTGTGATGCTTCTGTAAATGTGATGGAATCTTTATTTTTTGATTTTTCATTTGTGTCTGTTTGAGTTGTGGAGCAATAACATTTTTCCACCTGTGGGGACTCGCCCTTTGTTGTAATATTTAAGGTACGGACAATACCAAGGATTGATACCATGGATTCTGCCAAGGACCAGGGGTGGAACTCTGTTGAGAGATAGTAAGTAGCAGCTTGCACAGATTAATACAAGGAACAGAGTGAACAATAGCCGGTGGGAAATCAGACACAGAGGATTGCCAACTCCGAGCAGCTAAAATGCTGCCTTTAGCTCCATGCTGCTGAGGCAACTCAGTGATGGGGGCAGTGACAGTCCTGTGCATTTGGTCAATGGGGTAAAGGAAAGCTGTGAGCAGTCGGGTTCTGCTGCGAGTACCTGGAGAGCTGGAATCATGCTGGGAGTTCTTTGCGGGTACATAACCCTCATAAATCCAGTGGGTCGCAATCTCAGAAAAAGAGATTGAACAATCAGGATTCATTGGATTCTGAGTTGTCGTGGCACTTCAAGGAAATCAGTGGTCAGGTCTTTGAAAGAGAGGAACTGGAATTCTTCAGGAAGAAGACAGAGTTGTAAATAGTGTTTGGGACTCAGTGACACTTGGCTGGGTTGTTAAGAAGCTTTGGTGGGGAGGTTCTGTCTTGGATCTGTCAATGAACATGCAGGTTATGGTATATTTGACTACTGTCTGTCAATCAATGTTTACCTCATGATAATCTTGCACATTGGAATGTAAGATAGATCATGTTGATGGTTTGCTTGGCTGAATTTTGTACAGTAAGAGTTATTCTATTTATTTAAAATCATGGAATCTTATAGCTTTATTCTCTCGAGAAGGAACTGGTTGTAAAACAAAAACTCTAGCTCCTTAACTGGATGCTTTGAGACTTACCATAAAACACTGCATGTAGATAAGTGTGGTCTGAATGATTCAGTCAGAAAACTTGGCTCCGTAGCACCAATCATCACCGGGGTGAAAGAGTCGGCGGTTCAGGGAAAAATTCACAGGGGTCCATTCCTGGCCAGTCCTAGCACATCCTGTGTGGTTCGCTCAGGGACGATGGGATCACGTTTAGGGATCCCTAACAAACACTGGGGTCGCATCCCAGTCTGAAAGTAAACTTGGGTTTCTGAACTGAGATTGTAACACAAGAATGGGTAGCGTGATGACATAGTGATTATCACTGCTGCCTCATAGTGCCAGGGACCCAGGTTCAATTCCAGCCTCCGGTCACTGTCTGTGCGAATTCTGCACATTCTCCACATGTCTGCGTGGGATTCCTCCACGTGCTCTGGTTTCTTCCCACAGTCCAAAGTTGTGCAGTTTAGGTTGATTGGCCAAGCTAAATTACCCCTTAGTGTCAGGGGAAGTAGCGGGGTAAATGCGTGGCGTTACGGGAATAGGGCCTGGGTAGGATTGTCAGTGCAGGCTCGATGGGCCAAATGGCCTCCTTCTGCATTGTAGGAATTCTACAAGAAACATTCTCAAAACTTTGTCCCTCAGTAGGAATACAGGAATTTAGGAGAGATAAAAAACATAAAAAATCGAAACTAGAAGCGGAAGGAGGCCATTCAGCCCTTCGAGCCTGCTCCGTCATTCATTGTGATCATGGCTGGTCATCAAATTCAATATCTTATCCCCCCTTTCCTCCCATAATCCCTTGATCCCTTTAGCATCATGTAAATGCAAGACTCTTGTGTATGTACTTACATGTGTTTAGGTTATTGTATTTATACAAAGCATTAACAAGAGGTTATATTTTGTGATATTTCTGTTGTTACATGTTGTGTTTTCACAATTATGTTTCATTTCAATTGCACTGTTTAATTGAATTCTGACATTTACAAAGGGACGCTGAGCCAGTGTTATAATCAGCGGAGAGTTTAGAATTTCAGAGAACACAGTACAGAAAACAATGGTTGAGGTTTCTGTGAGTTTTGATATTAACCCTGCCGCCCCTTACTCCTGGTTGGAACACATAGAAGAAGGGTTGAGAAGATAGAGGGGTCATGCTGTAGTCCCACATCTATTAAAATTCCAGTAATATTAGCATTAGGCAGCAGTGAAGGTAGGTCTCAGGATTTCTCCCTCTCCCTAACTCTTCTGTGGAGAATTCATAGATTTACATCATGGAAACAGGCCCTTCGTCCCAATTTGTCCACGCCATCCTTTTTTTTTAAAAAACCCCTAAGCTAATTCCAATTGCCTGCATTTGGCCAATATTGCTCTATATCCATCGTTCTTACACAGATATAAAGAGCAAGAGGGTAGCCAGGGAGAAGGTTGGCCCACTCAAGGACAAGAGAGAAAATCTATGTGTAGAGCCAGAGGAAATGAGCGAGGTATTAAATGAGTACTTTGCGTCAGTATTCACCAAAGAGAAGGATTTGGTGGATGATAAGTCTGGGAAAGGATGTGTAGATAGTTTGAGTCATGTTGAGCTCAAAAAGGAGGAGGTATTCGGATTCTTGAGAAACATCAAGGTAGCCCAGAATACTGAGAGATGCAAGGCAGGAAATTGCTGGGGCCTCAAGAGAAATCTTTGTATCCTCACTGGCTACAGGGGAAGTCCCAGGCAATTGGAGAATAGCAGTCTGCAGCCCTTTTTAAACAAAGGCACAACATTTGCCACTCTTCAATCTTTAGGCACTGCACCTGTGACTATCGATGATTCCAGTATCTTGGCTGGGGGACCTGCAATTTCTTCCCTAGCCTCCCACAATGTCCTGGGATACACTTCATCAGGTCTTGCAATTCCAGAAACTTTAGATCAAATCTTTGCTTTCTGAAAACAGCAGACACTCTTCTTTGTGGTTGAAGATTGCTTCATTTTTTCACAGGTCTGTCCCAGCAACTCTCATTCAGAGACCTTATATGGCCACACCTAGCACATCTTCCATCCTTTCTTTGGATATATTTTTTCTCTTACATCTTTTCCTATTGCCCTTTCCTCCCTTGACATTTGTGTTTCCCAAAATATTAAAACCTTTAATATTTCCCTTGTGGCCACTACTTCCCGCTAAAATAAAACTTAACATTTTTGCCTAATTTATTATGACTCCTTCTTGCCTCCTTTTGAAATTAAAAATTCAAATCATCCCTTATACCTTCATGCAAATTTCTACCATGATGTGTTTACTTGCAGAAACTCCAACTTGCCCCTATTCATTTCCAGTGTCTGTATTCTCACACTTAAGCCCTTTGATGGTCTCTATTCTATCGATATTTAGTCCCCAACTTAATTAAAAGTCCCCAAAAGGGGTATTCTGGGATTTGCAGAATGACGCAGTTACATTAAACCCATTTTAAGATGAAATCACAGGATGACCAGATGAAGTCAAAGTCATCAGCAACACAGTGCAAGAAACAGTAGAGGCCAAAAATTGTCTTTTATTATCACTGTTCAAATTCCTAATGGACTAATAGGAAAAAGAATGCTTCTGGGAACCTCGCAGGAAACCCATGGATATGCCCAGCCTCAACCTTCACACTCCCTCCCACCAGCAGCAGTTCTTTGCAGACTTCTTGAGCTCCTCCTTTCATCACTACCCCATGCTGGAATTGTTTGCTTGGGTCCCCTGGTGGAATCAACCTCCCACTCTTACCCATTGGCCGCAGCATTTTGGGCAGTGAACAGTGCAGAATAATTCAATTGAAATCAGAATTCTGTTGAAAAGAACCTCATATCAAGGAGCCACAAGGGTTTTATTAACACCCCACATCATGACAGCCTTGAATCACCCAGAGTTAAAAGCAGAATGAAAATCACATCTTAAGTAAACTGATTAAAGATCATTTATCAAAAATTATTAACATTCAACTGCAAACAATCTTGTACATGTGGCGAGTAACACATCACATAACAATGGGATGAAGGAAGGAATGAACGGAGAAGGTATTTCAATTATCTAGACATATTTAATAAAACATCTACCTCGTTTCTCCAACAGTGAATTCCCTGTGCCCATGGTGAATGTTTTTGAAAAGCCAAAGCTCTCATATCATTTCTATTGGAATTTGTTTCTGTGCAGAAAGGCAGTATGTCAGAAAGTTCATAAGAACATAAGACAACTTTTTACAAGTTAGAGATAGTGGCTAAAATCTTGCTGCTGATGGCACACACACCATGGGTTTCTTGGTGATGAGGTGTGTGCTTAATGGGAAACCCCATTGACAATAGCAGGACCATAAGTTCCCACTACCAGCGAACGGAGTGCTACCTCCCACAACCACGAAGCGTGCCGTGGAGAGGGAAAAAAATCCCGCCTAATGCCTCATTGTAACAGAATCCATTTCTCAATAGACTGTACTATTAGAAACATGAGGCAGGATTTTCTAGCCTTTCTCTCAAGCAGGGTCTTCCAGTCCTGCCAAAATTGAACCCTTGAGTCAAAAATGAACCCTGGCAGCAGGATGGGCGAGAAATGTAAACAAATGTAAACTGTAAACATTGATGGACCTGGAAGATCTGACTAATCGCCAGGTAAACCGCCTCTACTGCCAGTAAGCATATGATAGGGGAGCTGGAAAATGCCATGGTAATATAAAATTAGAAAAAATAAACACATTTTGAATTGGTTTGAATTGAACATTTTGGATTGGTTTTCATGGAAAGATATTACAGCAGTGATGAAGGGCTCGTGTGTAAGTGCTACATAATTTTTCCCTAGCTATAACAATAGGGGATTTATGTTACTCAAGCACAAAATGTCATATCTTCTCGATAATATCACTTGATTATTGACTGAGAGTCAGTATTTGAACACAGGCAAATCATCAAAGGAGGCTGTTATACTTGTGACCCAAGTCACTATCTTGACATCCTTCTCAGTATTAATTTTATAACATAAAAAAATGGATTTGACAATGGAAAGTAACACTTTGCTTTATTCATGTATGAGGCATAAACCCAAGTGTTACATTACTGGGTCCTTTAAGCAGCTCCACATTTCTATTCCCTCTTCCCAATGAAAACAGCTGAAGGACATATCCATATCTTACCATAGAAGGGATGCATTTTTCTAGACTTTTGCCTGGTGTACCTCAAATAATTTTATCTATTTTCCAAGAAGAGCACAAAACACCAGGGAATTCTGCAAAAAAATGAAAAGGTAATTTTACTGGCGTAAGCATGACTTAAACACAAGTGTTGGCCACCAGCCTGTTCAAGTAATTGCTGCATGAATGTTTATTAAATTGTGCATTTATATAATGGAAAAGGCAAATATATTGAACTTGGAATTCTTCCATATTTGTACCTATAAATCCAAATGCTAATTATGTGACTAAAAGATTATAGACTTTTGGCAGTGGTATGGTGATTTTGTCACTGAGCTCGTACTCCAGGGATCCAGGGCAAGATCTGGGGACCATGTGTGATCTGACAGTGTTCAATAAATATCTGGAATTTAAAGTCTACTGATGACCATGAAACCGTAGTCGATTGTCGTAAAATCCATCTGTTTCACTAATGTCCTCTAGGGAAGGAAATCCACCATCCTTACCTGGTCTGGTCTACATGTGACTCCTGATTCAAATGTAGTTAATTCTTAAATACCCTCTGAAATGGAGGGCAGTTAAGGATGGGCAATAGATACTGATCCAGCCAGCAATGCACACGTTCTATAAAATCAATTTTTAAATGAATGCAACAGACCAAATCTCCTCGATCTTTTACAGTGATCCATAAAACCTTCCACCCAAATGCACCTCTACACATGGATCTGTTCCCTTCCAACATAAAGCTATGATCTATTGTAATTGCACTTGTCCAAATGCCCCTTCCAAATTTCTAAAGCAACTTGAATGTAATTTTGTATTGTTTTTGAGTTATCCTTAATGCAAAGATCTGGTGATTTTTTTAAACTCTGTTTCTAGGACGAGGACATCACTGGCCTAGTCAGTATAATTACCCAATCCTCATTGTCCCTTCAGAAGCTGATGTTAAGCTATCTTCTTGAACTACTCCAACACGTAGAGTCATGGAGTCATGGAGCCACCGAGGTGTACAGCATAGAATCAGGCCCTTCAGCCCAACTTGTTCATGCCATCATTTTGTTTTAAACCCCTAAGCTAATCCCAATTGCCCACATTTGGCCCATATCCCTCTATACCCATCTTACCCATGTAACTGTCTAAATGCTTTTTAAAAGACAAAATTTTCCCCGTCTCTACTACTGCCTCTGGCAGCTTGTTCCAGACACTCACCACCCCTCTGTGTGAAAAAATTGCCCCTCTAAACGCTTTTGTATTTCTCCCATCTCACCTTAAACCTATGCCCTCTAATTTTAGACTCCCCTATCTTTGGGAAAAGATACTGACTATCTACCTTGTCTGTTTCCCTCGTTATTTTATAGACCTCTACAAGATCACCCCTCAGCCTCCTACGCTCCAGAGAAAAAAGTCCCAGTCTATCCAGCCTCTCCTTATAACTCAATCCAGCAAGTCCTGGTAACATCCTAGTAAATCTTTTCTGCACTCTTTCTAATTTAATAATGTCCTTTCTATAATAGGGTGACCAGAACTGCACACAGTATTCCAAGTGTGGCCTTACCAATGTCTTGTACAACTTCAACAAGACGTCCCAACTCCTGTATTCAACGTTCTGACCAATGAAACCAAGCACGCCAAATGCCTTCTTCACCTATGACTCCACTTTCAAGTAGCTATGAACGTGTACCCCTAGATTGCTTTGTTATGTAACTCTCCCCAACGCCCTACCATTAACTGAGTAAGTCCTGCCCTGGTTCAATCTACCAAAATGCATCACCTCACATTTGTCTAAATTAAACTCCATCTGCCATTCGTCAACCCACTGACCCAATTGATCAAGATAAACTTCATAAACTTCAGATAAACTTACATCCACAGTGCTATCGGCAACGGGGTTCCAAGATTTTGATCCAGTGACAATGAAGGAATGGCTATATAGTTCCAGATCCGGGTGCTGTTTGACTTTGAGAGAAATTTGCAGTTGATGATATTCCCAAGCATCCGCTCGAGGTGGCAGAGGTCATACATTTGGAAGGTGCTGTCGAAGGAGCCCTGCTGAGTTGCTGCTTAAATAATTAAACATTAAATAATTGTGAATGTTTGTTAAATTGTACATTAATACAATGGAAGAGGTAAATATATTGAACTTGAATTTCCTCCATATTTGTATCTATAAATCCAAATTATGCAGCTAAAAGATTGTAGAACTTTGAGCTACCTGTGTAAGAGATGCAGTGGTTGAATTGCTGCAGGGCATCTTTTAGATGGTACATAACGCTGGCACAGTATACCAGTGCTGGAGTGTGTGAATATTTAAGGTGATTGGTGGAGTTCCAATCAAGCCCGAGACTTTGTTCCAGTTGGCATTGAGCTTCTTGGAGGTGCATTATCCAGGCAAATGGAGGGTATGATACCAGACTCCTGACTTGTGCCTTGTGGACAGTGGGGATTCAGGAGGTGAATTCCCAGCCTCTGATCTACTTTTGTAGGCATAGAGCTTTCATGGCTGGTTACGTTTCTGGTTAATGCTAAGCCCCAAGATCTTAATGATGGGGAATTTGGCAATGGTAATTGATAGTCAAGGAGAAATGGTTAGGTTCCCTGTTTTTGGAGTTGGTCATTGAATGACACTTGTGTGACAATGAATATTACCTGCACTTCTCAGCTGGGTTCTGAATGTTATACAGAATTTGCTGCATGTGGACTCAGATTGGAAAAGTGTGAATGGTTCTGCACATTGTGCAATCATCAAATCTGACCTTCTGATGAATGGAAGGTTATTATAGGTTATTAAGCTTGCCATGTTTAACATGCATGAAGGGGGCTGAATAAGTTGAAAATTGAAATGTTGAACCACATTCTTAAAGCTGAGAAATATATGAGTTCAGTAGTTTCCTTGGATTCCAATCCTTCATGCAAATTTAATGGAAGCTTTCCCCCATTTCACATTGAGAATATTCTAATGAAATTCACAGGAAAGTTAAAGCCATTTTAATATCAGTATTTTCATTGGCCGCCAAAGAGGATATTTCTGGTCATTGGTGGAATTTAGAACTCTATTTTACGCGGAAAATACAATTTCAGGAGTTAAGGAAAAATTCAAATAATAAATTTATTGCCATGTTGATTTTGGACAGGGACAAAATGCATGAGTGATATTTTAGCAGGGGGCCATTACACTGTGTTGCATCAAAATCTTCATCAACCAATGACAATCGTCTCACTCACATTGCTACAACTCCTCGCCAAGTATAGTTTAATTACAACTGCTACAAAGGGGAACTTACTTATTTAAGAAGTTCATAACTTGTTATAAGATTTTGTACATGTTCCCCTTGTTTGCTCCAGATAAGATGTGGCTTTCCTCAAAAGGATTAATATGGGTGAAATTATTGACTGGATAAAAAAAAGACCATACAAAGTGCACAATTGTCAATAGATTTTACAAATGCATCCTCACAATTAAATTAGATTTTTGGATAGCATATGGACATCCAAATTTGGAGCAGGGGTAGGCCACTCAGCCCCTCAAATCTTCTCCACCATTCAATAAGATTTAACTGATTCCAACCTTATCCCACATTGCTACCTAATCCCCGATAACCTTTCACCCCCTTGCTAATCAAGGATCTAGCTAGCTCCACCTTAATTCTATTCTAAGTCTCTGGTTTCACTGCCTTTTGAGGAAGAGAATTGCAAAGACTCAGCGCTCTCTGAGAGAAAAAGATTCCTGTGGCAAGGATGTTCCCCCACGTGGGAGGATAGAGAACGAGGAGTCACTGTTTAAAAATAAGGGGTCATTATTTAAGACAGAAATGAGAAAATCTTTTTCTCTCAGAGAGTGCTGAGTCTTTGCAATTCTCTTCCTCAATATCCCTCAGGATCTTGTCCATTTCAGTCAAGTTTCCTTGGGTCTTTTTGACTCTTCTGTAGATTGTCTGATAATTTGATTCAGTGCTGGTTATTGGCACCTGCTGTGTACAAAATAGTAAATGCATTTACCTATATAACAAAAATGGAATTCATCCAAATCACACTGGAAGTTTCTGAAGCGATGTGATAAATTGCTACCTCAATGCAAGTTCATTCTTTTACCCTAATACCTAACCAGTACCTGCCGTTAGAACAAATTTAAGCCAAATATGTAATTTAAAAGTAGTTTATTGGATTATTAGAATCCTTTTCAAAGTTAGCAAAGAGCTTACTGGATAGTTGTTTCCCTTCTGTCATTGGACGATGCAAAATTTCCTCATCAGCTGGAGAGGGTGTAGTATCTGTGCACGTACTTGGAATAAGTATTCAGCGCCACATCACCTAAATTAAAATGCAGATGGGAAATGCAACATGACTTAAAACTGTTCCTCGTACTAGTATTGTAATTGTGTCAAAAGGGTGTTTCAGACAATAAAGTCCCACTATTCATGAAGTGAATGTGCTTGGAAAACCTCCCAAACAGCCAGCAGATTTTATGTTTGGGAGTTAATTGGGTAGGTTCCAAATATCCAAACTTTCGATAGGAATAGAGAATAAAAGGCAATTGAATCGGTGGCCTAAACCTTCCAATTCCTCTGACCACAGAGATCCTCACAAAGGGAGGGATCATTCAACAGCCAAACTAAAGATCTGTGCACTATGGGCAGTATCTTCTGGCCTTAGGGTAGGCGGGACTGGAAAACCCCACCCAATGGATAGAAGTATCTGGGGGGGGGCGGGGGGATGGAGGTTTGTCATGTCAGCATTTTCCCCCACACCATCCCCACAAACTACGCCAGCATGGAACTGACTCAGCTCCAGGATAGACCGAATGGGACCTCTGCCCTCTCATTGAAGCAAATTAGCTGGCAGCCCCACCAGCCTGGGCAGCGCCAGGAAAGCTTTAGTGGCCACTGCTGGCATTGCACAAGGGAAAGAAGAACATGTCCAGTGGCTCTCAGGTCAGCCTGGGGTCTTGGGTCAGGAGGGTTTGGATGGGTCAGGCAGAGTGGGGCAAGAAGGTTTATCAGAGGGGCTAGATAGGAAGGAAGGGTTAGGATTCAACCTTCATCCTGTGATCAACCAAGGGAAACCCCCAAAGAGTGATCCCCCCCCCAATCCACTCATTTAAACATTAAAGTTTGAAAACGATTTCCCACCTCTGCCCTGTCACCCATGGCAACAGTTTTATGGTGTGAGAGTGCATTATGTGGATCAATTGGTAGTCTGGGGGAGAGCTCAGGGATAGGCAGGAAGATATGAGATGGGCACCAATTCCATATGACATGCCCCCACCCCCTCCACTCCCCCACCCCCTCCACTCCCCCACCCACAGGAAATCTGCCCAATAGGTGCACATAAAATACAGACAAATATTTGTACATCCAACAATTTAACACAATAAGAAATATACATTAGTCGCACTTACCCTTATTGTAAGCCTTTCCATCGTTGAAGTGAAGTTTGTCGAGGTTTGGGTAGCATAAGTACTACCCCCATTTGTCATTTTATATTTTTTTGGTACAATTCAACTACTTTATTCCTAGTAATTGGGACGGTAATTGGTATTTTTTTCATGCTGGTGTTCCACATACACATTCCATAACTTCTCCATTTCATCCAAATGTGGATGTATTCTATTTATAAAAGCTTACCTGGCAGTATGATATCCAGAAACATTAATATTGGCCTTTATTTTACCTTCAGACTGCTTAACGTACCTGATTGTAGATTCATTAACATCTTATTCCTTTGCCAAGATGGTTGACAAAGGGTCAACTGGACTCGAAACATCAGCACTTTTCTCACTTTACAGATGCTGCCAGACTTGCTGAGATTTTCCAGCATTTTCTCTTGTGGTAACACTGGCACTGTTTTCCAGTTTTCCAGTTTTCCTAATGTTGACATATTTTCATGTCACAATTTTTCCAAGATGTTTACTATTTAATTCAGATTCATAATTTTCCAATAATAATGATGTAAAGGTTGCCTAGGTATTATATTGTAGACACAAAGGAAATCATAACAAATAAAGTTTATTTAATAGTCACAAATGATTTACAGTAACACAGCAATGAACTTATTGTGAAAATCCCCTAGTCGCCACAGTCTGGCACCTGTTTGGGTACACTGAGGGAGAATTGAGCATGGCCATTGCCCCTAACCAGAACGTCTTTTGGACTGTGTGAGGAAAGCAGAGCGCCTGGAGGAAACCTACACAGACACAAGGAGAATGTGCAAACTCCACACAGTCAGTGACCCAAGCTGGGGATCAAACCTGGGTCCTTGGTGCTGTGAGGCAGCAGTGGTAACCACATTTCCACCATGCCACCCCTTTGAACTATGAATACCCACATGCAAAAACTCTCGTAAGCAACATGGTTAATGACACACATGCAGTGTGTACCTTATAGCTCAGCAAATGCATCATGGACACCTAAGTATTGTATATTTTAATATTCATTTATGCGTTTTCTGTATTTTGTGACATTTCCTCTAACTTTTCTTGTGGATCTCTCCTCTGAAAATGAAGGATAAGAGAACATTTACACCGTAAATCCACTAAATGGTGTTTGTAATACTTTGTGTGAATAAGCAAATTCACAAATGGCAAAGACGCTAACAATGGGACTTTATGGGTTGCATCTTATGGCCTTGCTTATCTGGAAACTGTAAAATTGCACCTGAGATCAATGGATCTTCCCATGCTCCATCCCTTGCCCACTCCAGTTCCCATGTCAGCAGCCCAGTGTGATTCCGGCCAATGTAATCACATGTCTCGAGGCCATTATTCTGGACAGAGGAAGGGTGGAATAACTGAACTCATTCAAACTTCTTCAGATGCAAAGAAATGTGGCCAAAAATGAGAGAAAAGTGAAGGATTTGCACATTTTTTTTTTCTCGTTCAGCCAAACAACGAGAAATATTTTTCTTCTTGAGAAAAAGACAAGTTAGCAGGACTCCTAATTAATCGGGATAAAGTTACAGAAATGAAATAAGGTTAGCTATCTGCCACTTGCCCCTAACTCCCCATTAGCTGTATACTTTTCTTTGATTCTTCATGTGACCAAATAACCAGTTGGAACTCACAGTGAGGGCTATCACATTAACGAAAGTCACTTTGGGGGCTAATACAAGGAGGTGATGATACTCTGACAAGGTGTGAGTGTATTCAAAAATAGAGCAGTGGAGGAGAAAATTGTCAAGAAAAATCGAGAATAAGACAACACTCATTTTCTCACAAAATTTTGAGAGTTTGGATTTTGTTGGTATCAATATTAAGGATTTTTTTTTAGGGGCAACATGTTCAGCAAGACTAAAATAGGCTGTAAACCTAACTGCTCATATAGAAGCTTCTTTATATTATTTCATTTGGTAACTACTGATCTTAAATGAATCGCACCTGCCAATTCTGCAAAGGGATATAGATAATCTAAGTGAGTGGGTGAGGGTCTGACAGATGGCATGAAATGTTGGTAAATGTGAGGTTATCCATTTTGGTAGAAATAACAGCAAAATGGACTATTATTTAAATGGTAAAAAATTGCAGCATGCTGTTGTGCAGGGGGACCTGGGTGTCCTTGTGCAAGAATCACAAGGAGTTGGTTTGCAGATGCAGCAGGTAATTAAGAAGGCTAATGGAATTTTGTCCTTCATCACTAGAAGGATGGAGTTTAAAAACAGTGAGGTTATGTTGCAGCTGTATAAGGTGCTGGTGAGGCCACACCTGGAGTACTGTGTACAAGTTTTGATTTCCTTACTTGAGAAAGGATATACTGGCACTGGAGGGAGTGCAGAGGAGATTCACTAGGTTGATTCCGGAGTTGAGATGGTTGGCTTATCAGGAGAGACTGAGTAGACTGGGGCTATACTCTTTGGAATTCAGAAGAATGAGGGAATCATATGGAAACATATAAAGTTATGAAGGGAATAGATAAGATAAGAAGCAGAGAGATTGTTCACACTGGAGATTGAAAGTAGAACTAGGGGACATGGCCTCAAAATAAGGGGGAGCAGATTTAGGACTGAGTTGAGGGGGAACTTCTTCACACAAAGAGTTGTGAATCTGTGGAATTCTCTGCCCAGTGAAGCAGTTGAGGCTCCCTCATTGAATGTTTTTAAGGCAAGGATAGATAAATTTTTGAACAGTAAAGGAATTAAGGGTTATGGTGAGCGGGCGGGTAAGTGGAGCTGAGTCCACGAAAAGATCAGCCATGATCTTATTGAATGGTAGAGCAGGCTCGAGGGGCCAGATGGCTATTTCTGCTCCTAGTTCTTAGGTTCTCATCTAGCTAGCTTCCCACACACCAACCTCTCAGCTTCAAGCTCATCCGAAGTTCTGCTGCCCATTTCTGATCCTGTGACAAGTTCCACATGGCTCAAATTTAAAATTCTCATTCCTGATTTTAAATTCCTTCTTGGCCTTTCCTATTTCCATTTCCTCCTCTAACTTCTTGTCCAAAAATTCCATTCATCTGACTCTGGTTTCTTGTGCACCTCGCCTGGATCATGCTCCTGTTCTTCAGTCACCTGGACACTATTCCCCTTCCAAAACCACTCTGCACTTCAATCATCACCTCCCCCTTTCTACATCCTTAAAACCGTCTTATTGGGTGAAGCTTCTGTTCACCCCTTTGTTATATCTCATTTTCTGATTCAGCATCATTATAATAAGCACCAGTAAGAAGTCTCACAACACCAGGTTAAAATCCAACAAGTTTATTTGGTATCCTGAGCTTTCAGAGCGCTGTTCCTTCATTAGGTGAGTCACTCATGTTATAAAGGGGCAGCGCTTCAAAAACTCGTGCTACCAAATAGACTGTTGGACTTTAACCTGGTGTTGTGAGACTTCTTACTGTGCCCACCCCAGTTCGACACCGGCATCTCCACGTAACACTAAAATAGATTCTCTTAACCCTTTCACTGGCATTGCAATTGAATTACTCAACCAAATATATGGTGAGCAGCTGCAGAGTTCAGGTTTTTCCACACAATGCGAGCTATCATTTAGCATATCATATATATTCCCAACAATAACATTGAACATTCAGTCCACCATTTGCTCCATCTTTACACCTGCCGAGAATGTCATTTCACTTGATAACACTCCTGCCTTTGCCAGGATTAAGGAATATTACATTCTAGTAATGTCTCATCACAAAAAATTGCCTGTGTACCAGACTATACCACTGCTTTTTTTAATAGGAGGATAGTATAGGGGTTATACTCTAGGGCACGAGGCTATTTTAATTTATTGAATAGTACTATATATAGCTGGATTTACAAAGCTCATGTGTGTGGGTACATGTGCTTCAGCTTTAATATTTTACTGTCTCTCCCTTGTGTAATTTCCATACTTTTTTCTATTTTATGCCCCTGAGATTTAGGTTCTTCCAAAAATACTGTGACTAATTCTGAGAATATTGCAAATTGGGCAGAAGTTGAAATTACTGTGAGTTATAGAAAAGATATTGGGAAGCAATATGTTGCAGATTGTCAATATAATTAAAAGCCTTGCATATTGTACATCACACACTAACTCTGAAAGGTGGCACATTAAACCTGTAACAGGGAGAAAAAATAAGCTTGACACTTTTCTCATTAGCTTAAATAAGCAACTGAAACTCACTAATATTTATTTAAAATATAGATTAACAAAGATCCCACTGAAGAACATCTACCTGAAAGGCTGCAATTACAACCAATCATCACATTGCAATTTCAAACCATTCCACCAATTCTAACATTCAAAATAATAAATAAATGAAAAGTTAATAATTCTCCTTAAGATATGGCAATTATTCATATATTCATCTGTTCCAACATTAGTATTTTATCCCAGATCCTAATTGTGTGTTGAATCTTTCACACTTCTTTGATCTTTGTTACCCACAGTTGAGCTTTGTGCTTTGGCCTGTTCCTTCATGTCTTTACCTTTCAGTTGAGCTCACTTCTGCCTGTATAATCGTAGCTGCCTTTGGATACCTTCCAAACACCCACAATTCAGATTAGTTAAATTATTTACCTTTTAGATTATTTTCTAGGTTCTCCTGTGTTGTGTTTTCTTCTGTTTTCATAAACACATCCCATGTTTCTCTCCGAAGATTGAAAGTAATTTTATTCACAACATTTGCACCTTCAATAACTGCAATTTCCAGCTCTCGTGATCTGAATTAGTGAGCAATGCCTGGGAGATGAATTAGCAAACTCTAAGTTTAATATTGTTGCAACCATTCATTGGATTGCAGGGCTGGAATTTTACCAGCACGCCTGCCCCAGAATCAGGGAGGGCGAAGCTCACAGAGCAGCATTCTCCATTGGCCTCGGGCAGGATGTTACAAGCCTTGGGTGGGTGAGATGGTAAAATTCTGGGTCATTGCTTTAATTTTCCTAAGGCTATCAATATATGTGAGCATAGGAACTAGCAGCAGAAGGAGGCCATTCAGCCCTTCAAGCCTGCTCCACCATTCAATAAGATCATGGCTGATCTGACTGTAACATCCTGCCTGCCCTTGATAACCTCTCGCCCCCCCCTTGTTTATCAAGAATCTATTTACCACTGCCATGAAAACATCCTGTTTCTACTGCCTTTTTGAGAATTCTTCCCATCTCTGTCCTAAATGGGTGGCCCCTTAGTGTAAAATAATGACCCCTAGTTCTAGATTCTATCACAAGAAGAAATATTTTCTCCTGCAGGATCTTATAGATCAGTTAAGTCACCTCTTTTCTAAACCCCAGCAGATACAAGCCTAACCTGTCCAATCTTTCCTCATATGACCATCTGCCCATTCCAGGTGTTAATCTAGTGAACTCTCTCCAAATGGTTGCTGATGCATTTCCAACATTCCTGAAATAAGAAGATATCTACACAATACTCGAGATATGGTCTCACCAATACCCTGCAGAACTGAAGCATAACCTCCCTAATTCCCCTACAATCAATGATACCATTCCATCAGCTTTCCTAACTACTTGCTGTACTAGCCTTTCGTGATTTTAATGCACTAGGACACCCAGATCCCTCTGCACCTCAGAGCTTTGCAATCTCTCACCATTTAGATATTAAGTTTTTTCTTTTCTTTCTGTCAAAATGCACAATGTCACATTTTCCCACTCAGTTAACTGATCCAAATTCCATTATAGCCTCTTTCTGTCCTCTTCACAATTCACTTTTCTATCTATCTGTGTATCATCAGCAAATTTAGCAACCACACCTTCAGTCCCTTCATCTCCTGTTGAGACTTATATCTGTGGGCAGGATGTTCCATCCCAGAGTTAGGTGCAGGTTTTGCAGTGTTTTTCCCGCTGGGCAGCTTGACAAAATATTGTGCTGATGTCACACTCTGAAACTCATTAACGATGCATTGGTAAGTACCTCACCCAATCACATGGCAGAGTGGGCAGTGATTTGTCAGCCTCACCATTACCTAATGGGGTCAAAGATCGGGTGCCATATTTAAACACACCTGAACACACCCATTATTCTCAGCAGGCAAGCTGTGTGCAGAAAGCGTCTTGGAATGGCTCTGTGGAAGACAAAAACTGCTCCCAGCCTCTGCACTGACTCCCTTGAGACCCTCGTTCATAGCACCAGGGTATCTTCTATATAAAGAATTGCTCCAGGAAGCCCACTGTCCTCACCCAACAGCCTAGGGGGTGGTGACAAGGGAGGCCAACTCATCAGGTACCCTAGGAAAGGCCATTCAGTGCAGAAAGAGGGTGAATGATCTCATTGACTCTGCCAGGGTAAGACAACCATCAGCTGATGCCAATCGCATCCTCATTGTGGCACCATTTAGTCAGTGGGTTTCGCTCCTCAGGGATCTCACGCAATATTATTGGGGGGCACATCAGCACTGATTGTCTCACGGACACTTTAACATAACCAGCATCTCGTTTATCATGTTACACAAACAACATCTTCAGCCTTTTATTGGGGAACCATCAGCACACACAGCAGGCACACACGCTTCTCAACCTCTGCTCCATCCCTTCTCATCACAGTCCATCCATTGATCTACATACAGGCCGAGCTTGCTCCCAACAAGAGAGAGTGATCCCAGACAGGAGGAGAGATGGCAGTCTTCCAGGAGTTGCCCCACTTTGAGGAGGATGGCACTTAGCTGGCAGGTGAAGGCAAAGATCAGTCCCATGGCGATGGAGAGACCAGCCTCTCCCAGTGAGCCGGTATGGGTGAGCCCTCCATGAGTTGTTCACATCCTGACGTTGACAGTGAGTGAAACACAACATCAAATTTTGGTTGTTCATGAACTAAATTTATCTTCTCTCTCTTACAAGCACCAACAGGTCCAGACAAAGCTGGAGACAGATCATAAGCCCCAGCCCCCAGTTCACCTCGGCGGAGGATTCTGAGGCTGCTTCTGATGAAAACACATCACTGTGTTACCTGGCCCCTCCATCAACACAGAGACACACACTCCAGTGACTCATGGATCTAGTTTAGACTGGGGATCACCTCATTGGCACACGTCCACAGAGTCAGAGGCAGTGACAGCCCAGTTCTCTGGATTGCTGGAGAACAAGCACCTGCTGAGTCCAATCAGATGATCAGCCTCTGGAAGTGACCATCACTGACATGCTGGAGGTACAAAGGGCAGCAACAGAATATCAGGCAGCAAAGAGGCAGGTAACAGACTAGAGTGAAGGATGGAGGAGTCATGGCTCTGACATGCGAGCTCCTCGAGGTCTCCATGGGAGGGGTGGTAGTCGCCTTGGAGACCTTGTTCCAGCAGTTTCTGCCAGATTGGTGCTCAGATCTGCGCCACATTACTATAGACATTGGTGGAGTCCATCAGTGGTCAGTCATGAGGGGATGGACCACCTTGAATTCCCTCAGGAGACCCTTTTCCTCAAGGAATCAGGGAAGGCGTCTCACTCACAGGGAGCAGGACCAGCAGCTGGAGACTAAGGGCCATCCACCCAAGTGGGTCTGAGAGTGTCCAGCTGATCCCAGGGTCCTCTACCTGTGACCCCATCACCTTCAGTTGGACAGGCCAAGGAGGTGCACTGTCCCATAGCAGGAACCCAAAGTAAACCAGGGCCTTCTAGGTCCACAGGACACCCACCAGAGTCATCAACTTCATCAGTGGGTAACAATCAGCAGGAAGCCTCCACCTCTGCCGTAGATGTCAGGGACGCAGCAAGAAGTAGGGGCAGGGTTAGAAACATTAAAAAACTTTGACAAAACTTCTGGCTCATGGATGTTCAGGATGTAAGTGGATTTTCTGTTCATGAGAATGGTTTCATCATTTAAAAGCACTGTGTGAGTGCATCTATCTGCCTTCTCGTTGCAAGGGTGAGCCATCTTCCCACTCAGTGAGTGGCTCCCTTTGTGAGCCTCACATTGTAGTTTATTTATGAGATTGACCAACCCCAGTGTTATATCAGGGAGATGTTTCAAACTCTTCACTGTAAGTATTTGCAAAATGTGTTTGTAATCTCTACTCCTTCCAGCCAACATGATATTGGGTGTTCTCAATAGCTTTACGGAGTTGCATGGAATTGTTTCTCAAAATGAGAAGGCTGTCTTCATTACAAACATGATGGGCTGTCCAACCATACGAGTATCTCAGTGTCCACTAACGTTTCTTAATAAGGTGGTGATAACTGTGTCAAGTTGTTTGATGTGACGCCTGCGCTGACACTTCCCAGAATGCACCACGAACCTGCCTAACTTGGTAAGCCATGAGGGTCAAAGGTGCAAGTCTGACTTCCTCTCACTATTATTGGTTGTAAGGGCCTTTCAGTGCATTGGCATGGCACAAAGGGACAGAAAGAAAGTATCTGTGTCCCACTGCTGGCACCTTGCCCTGCCTGAAGTCAGGTGGCTATTAGTGTGACGTGGACACATTCTCAACATGGTGCTTCTTCAATGGCATTGCCAAGGAGAAGTTGTGTCTTGTCTCCCTGTTCAGCCTCCTGTCCTTCCTGCTCTTCATTGTCCAACCAGCACTCAGCCTCCTCCGTGTTTCTCTCTGACAAGGATCTCCCCTCTGAAGTGCTGAATTGTGAAGGATAGAACAAACCCTGATTATGCGAGACACACTAAACCCGATTTTACCATTGCATTGTACCCTTTTTCCAGTGGGAAAACATGGTAAAGTCGGGGGTGAAGCGATTAGCACGATCCGCGCCCACATCCACCCAGATGCCCACTTTACCAAGGCCCGAAAATGGCCGCAGTCCGATTTGCGCAATGGCGATTTAAATGTATTTGCATGCATTTAAATTGAATTAATGAACTGCCTGCCCAACTTTACCAGCATTTCCCCCTTTACCACCACATTCACACATCCAGATTCAGTGTGAAACAGATCTGCTTGGCAAAGGTCTGTTTCAGGCGTTCCAGCTGCTGAAGGAGTAAGTTCAGTGTTTCCAGCGGCTCTCTGACTCAGATCGGTGGTGGAGAGGGGGAGGGAGGCGGATCAGGTGTATCTCTGGTGGATGGAAGGGGAGGGGTGGCAGGTCGTTCTCTGGTGGGTGGGGGGAGGGAGGGAGGCCCGATCACTCTCTTTTTGGGGGTGGAGGGGTGAGGGAAGCCAGATTGCTGTCTGGTGGGGTGGAGGGAGGGAGAGGAGGCCGGATCATTGTCTGGCTGGTGAGGAGGTGGGGGAGGGGGGAGGCCCGATCATTCTCTGGTGGGGAGGGTGGATGTTAGGAGGGGTGCGGAGGGGAACGCTGCCCCTCTGTGGGAGGAAAAGGGGGCAGAGGGTCACGATTAGACTGGGTAGCGGGGGCGGGGGAATGGATGGATAAGGGGGACAATTATGTCGTGGGGGTAGAGTGATGTCTGAGGGGGCCACCACTCCCACCTCTTGCTCCCGGGTCACTTTATCCGCTTTTTGCAGCCTTGAGCAAGGTGACAGGGGTGTGATTTTCAAATCTTTCTCCTCACTACACACGCACAGTTCAGAGCTCTGAACATTTCAGGTGTGATAAGCCCCGCCCACAGCGCGATTCCAGATCCGTAATTATTTTTCCGGGTTAAGTGTGTATGGGGGCGCCTGAGAGAAGTTTTCCAAGTCGGATCTGAATTGTGCACTTAGAATGAAAACGGTACAATCAGGCCCACTGCGTGGAGTGAGAACTGTGGAGCCCCACCCGGCCTGTCCAAACATCAGAAATATATATCCCGTGTGCAAATGGTCTGTTTGATGGATAGAGTTGAGTTATTTGCTGCATTGTATCTCTCCTCAGACATACTCTGGGGATAACACGTGTGTGTCAGGAGCCATTGTTGCAGTGGGTCCCCTCACCACCCAGAAGCCAGCCCTGTTACCACGGAGACCTTCTGAATGTGTGAAGTACCCGAGAGTCTGAATGATGGGAACTCTCGGGGTACCTGACACAAACATGCATGATGTTTGTCAGATGATCACACACCAGTTGAACATTTCCAGTTAATGAACATTAGGGGCTGTTGCTGTGGAGATCTTAATTCCACATTTGTTCAATCGATTGTACCCTGTACTTGAGGGAAGGCTGAGATATCTGCAAACCCCAGCAATCTAGCTTCATCAAGTGTGAACTTTTCACAATGATTAGCCTTATCTAGAGGACTCAGTCACCTCCTTGATACATTTATGTGCTGAGGACCATGGGATGATGCATTCATCCCCTGTGGATCCCTGGAATGATCTGCAGACAAAGCAATTGACCTTCAGAGGATACCCTCCCTGTGAAAAGGGCGTTTGATCCTCCTACAGAACGTGGTAGACATGATCACCATGTCTCTGGACAAGCAAAGACATTATCTTTTGCTTATCTCCAGATTGGAAGATCATCTTCAGTGGACTCTGGGTTGTGTGAGTCACCAGCCTGGGAATGGACCTGACCTCTTCATCCTCTTTCTGGGGTTTCCCTAGAGCAGGGCCCTGAGGTCAGGCCACCTTTCCAAGCTGCGTTAGGAGATACCAGATCCACCCCCTCCTCAATCAAGCCACTGCCATGAAGGAGGCAGCATTGAGCACAGGCTGCATTATTCAATCCTCCTCCTCCCTGTGGACTGATAAATACAACAGATTAATGAATATTAGACAAATTCAACCTCCCACCCTCAAACAGGCAGCCATTGACGTGCCCCAGAGCTGTGCCTTCACGATTAGTGTTTTGCTGATACAGCCTTGTAGCTGAGGCACAAACTGACAGGTGACCAAGGTGCCAAGCCGAATACCAGACATCCCAGAGCCACAGAGGCTGGAAGGGGTTTGGACACATTAATGAAATGTGCCATCTTACCAGGGACTCCCATAATCTCTGGTGTGGTACGTACTGATCAGGATTAACCTGAACTAGAGCACTGACTAGATGCCCTTTGGCCTGTTTTCCGATTGGAGAAAGCACATTAGAGGTTTCCATCCATGATCTGGCAGATATACAGCATTGCTGTTTCCGTAATGATTGTGAGTTATTTCCATTCTCGCATTCCTCTCTGTTAATGCTCAAAAGGAGAAACTGTATTGTGAAGCCAATGGCTCCAATAGACCCTTGTTAAAGAGCACAGAAAGGCAGTGGCTCCAATTATACCTTCTCCAGGAAGAATTCCTCATTCCTTTTCCCTCTCAGCTCTGACTCTATTTTCAATCTTGTGATTTTAAGCAGTTTTGGGGGTGCCCGTGAAAGGGCCCCTCAATCTAGCCATGGGCCCCTCCCGCACTGCCTCAGACCTTTCCCATGCAGATTCAGATTGTTCAATAACTTTCAGGGTTTCAGGATGGGGGTGCTGCACATTTACTTTGAGACCACCTTCGACCCTCTCCCTGTCAGTGTGCGACACTCTCCAATTTTCCAATCCATCTCCAGCCTAGCAACAACCTAGACAATCCCCTCACAACTGACAATGAACATGTCATGCACACCAAACTGTGCCTTATCCCAGCTGAACACATAGGTTTTGCACCCCCCCCCACCCCACCCCCTCCTCCCCCCAGGAGTGGGACTATGATGTGGGTTCCATGTGTAGGACTGTGGAATGGCCCACAAAGCCCAAGAAAGTCTTTCATCTTTCTCTCCCATTCCGTGTCCCTGGTGAGGAATTATAGCTCCTTCCAATGATCTCTCCCATTCCCTCATGACTGATCACAACACACACCAGGGACAGCACGGTGCCACAGTGGTTAACCCTGCTGCCTCAGAACAACAGGAACCCAGGTTCAACTCCGGCTTCAGGTGGCAGCCTGTGTAGAGTCTGCACATTCTCCCCGTGTCTGCATGGGTTTCCTCTGGATGCTCCAGTTTCTTCCCACAGTTCAAAGATGTGTGGGTTAGGTTGATTGGCCATGCTAACTTGATCCTTGGTGTCGGGGGAATTAGCAAGGTAAATGAGGGTTGCGGGAACAGGGCCTGGATAGGATTGTGGTCAGTACAAACTTGATGGGCCGACTGGCCTCCTTCTGTACTGTAGGGATTCTATGATTCACTCTCCTTCCACTCCCCCACTATTAGTTTCTGTACAACCCATCCCTCCTGTGCCACACTAACATTAATGTATCCCCCGCATCACTCCCCCCATTCTGAAGTCTGCATCCATTCCATCTCATTTGGAATCCCATCCAGCCTCTTCCATATCTGCATTCCAGTCTTCTCCACCCTCAGTCTTCCAACTGCGTCCTATTATCCACTGTTCTCAATCCCACCATGTCGCTCATGTGTCTGTTATTCCACTCACAATGCTGGCCTCTGTTTCCAGGTGCAGCCCTGTCTGAGGTCTGTAGCACACAATGTCCTCCCTGAGTATGGGGGCACCCATTGTAAACAGACCAACCCAATGCCCACACCAGCCTGGAATGGCTGAGTAAATGGAGAGGCACTACTGCAGGTAGGCTTTCAACATTGCACTCACCTCAAAGCCACAAACATAATGAGGGCAGATAGCTGCGTACCGTTTCTATCTGCTCCTGATTTGGACTGGTTTAATTTCTCATGGGCAGGACACAGGGAGGAGGGCTGTAATTCCGGTGAGTAGCATTTTTAATGAGTACTCACCACTTGTTAATGGCATTCCCAACATGGATCAGTGGGAAATCTGACCCACTACCAAAGTGGTGAGGGGAAATTCTGACAGGATTCTGATTTTGGCTTCTCTTCAGATTTTCTGCTCCTGCCCACCATGAAACCCATCACCGATAGAACTGGAAAATGCTGTACTTAGTTTCTCCCACAAAGGTGTTTCTACCATACTCTGCACCACACATAGACAGCAGGGAAATTATCTTTAGAATATCAATGTCTTTAGCCCTTCACTGTTACTTTTGCTAGAAATCAAAAGTAAAATCCAACTGTTTTAAAGCTCCAACAGTATCATTACAGTGCCACTGCGGCATCAACCCACCAGCTTGGCATTAAAATAGAGGCAGTATTATACATAAGTGTCAACCATAAGCATGTATTTTCATGAAGCATAAAGCTAACAGCACTGACATAAACAAACATGGACTTATTCACTGTTACTTAGCAGAGATGAAGTGCTGAAGGAGTTTTGGTTGATATATTTTTCACATGCAATAATTATCCCAAATAATAATCACAGAGCAATAAGCAATTAATAAAGTCTTTTCAGAAATGTAAACATTCCAAATACTGTTGCTCATTTGAATTTTCTTATAAATTTCAATCAAATACGCTTTGTTTCAGTGACATTAGAAGATCTTAAATCATCAATATCATTCTTTTGTTTACCATTAGAATAACTGAAACTTCAGTTTTCAAACAATTACATATAAACTATACACTGGACATGGTGTAAATCAAATATAGCTTTTGAACTTGTACAAGCTTTCAGAAATAACATGGACAACTCTAATCGACCCCAATTCTCCCAAAGTCCAATAGATAAAAGCAGAAAGACATTGTGCTATCAATGTATTGGAATCAATTCTACGTGTTCGTGAACAATCTGCCACGGGATTGATGTCAATCAGTATATTCTTGCTCAGTGGGTGCTTTCCTGTGATGACCCAATCAAATGGGTATTAAGAAAGGAGGTGGAATTTAATAAAGAGTGCTACTTCTGGATTGTTCTTTCGGAATAGGTGTGTGGGGAGTTAGGTGATTGACCTTGTGAAATTGCCCCTTAGTGCCAGGGAGATTATTGGGGTAAGTGTGTGGGGTCACAGGGAACAGGGCCTGGGTGGGATTGTTGTCGGTGCAGGCTCAATGGGCCAAATGGCTTCCTTCTTCACTGTAGAGTTTCTATGATTCTATGAATACTTCCTAATTGTTTTGGAATGAAATTGGTGAAAGCTTACCAAGATATTGATGAAGCGCCTTTAGGTATTCTATTGTGTTAAAGGAACTATATTAAAGTGTAAGTTGCTGACATGTGGTGTACAGAAATAACAAACAATGCACAGGAAGAATGCACCCTTTCCCCACCTAGGACCCGAACCTTAGTGGATGCTTTCTGTATTAATTTGTGCTAGAAAGCCTCAGTATAAACTGACAAGAAAAGTAACACTGTAACTTAGCCCATAAAATGCACAGAATGCCACTTTCTGATTTCTAATACATACACATTGGCACTGGATTAATTTACTAATACCCTTCTCAATGTGAGTGGTATGTTTGCATTTACTCAGCAGTACCTGAAGTACTTACAGTGCAGCTGATGAGAGACAAATGGACATAACATTAGTCAGTTCAGACATTCTAATATTGTACTATCTGAATGAGCAAATTTAGTCTGTTTCTGTAGTAAATGTGTTTTTTGTGTAAATGCATAGCCTTGAATGTGTGCATGTTCTGAATTAATCACACACTGACTAAATGTTAATAAATCACAATAAAAGCTTAGGCTGTGAGATCTCACACTTTATTCACAAATCAAGGCGAACATGACTGTATATTTTTTAGTAAATACAGATCCAGTGTATTGTTTTGCAGGATGAATGCAAAGGCATGGTGCTAGAAAAAAAGAACAAATTGTTAATTAAAGTATGAGGTAATTGTTGGTTTTAACTAACTCCACGTCCTCTATTCTTCAGTGATGTCTGCACATTCTTGCATAAGTAATTAGCAGACACTGGAGTGTACAGTCCCTGAATTAGCACATGTAGTGTTGCTTTTGAAACTGATATTGGCTTTTTATAATATGTTATTCTGTTTAGGAATTGGTTGTTGCTTGGTGGCTGAGCAATCAAATGGTAAAAGAAGCAAACATGTGACTTGATCAAAAATGAAACTAACCATTACAAAATTAAATGTCCAGTTGATTCTCTTCCTGTTCTTTATTTTCATATATTCATGCATTCCCCCAAATTCACACTATTGTACAAACTGCATACTATGTCTTCAATAGATATTTCAATTACTCCTCAATGATAATTGTCATGTACAGGAGTGAATATAGAATGTTTTGCATTAATCAAATAAACATTGTCTACTTTTGAAATATTATTGTATAAAGAAAGACCACTTTGATAATTGTATTTTAATATATTTTATAATGTGGAAAATTATTTTGTTGCTATCAGAAATCAAAATATAAATCTTAACTTGGTTAATATTGGAAGAAAATGAATGCACCCACCTTATTTTAATATGGAATGCATGGGAGGCACATTACTAATGTTACCAAAAGCACCTTTCTGGTGCTCAGAAAATGTTTTATTTTTATGAACATATTAAAACTGCTTTTTATTGTCATTTAAATAAATTGTTTTTACTATTTCAGCTTTGGTAATACAGAGTATTCTGAATTAGATAAACACATTTAATAATGAACAAAAATATTAAATAAGTAAATGTCAACTTATCTGGTAATTACCTCACATTTGTATGATGAGATATTTACTAATTTCTCTTAGTTTGTTAACCTGTAAACTACTGATTTTTTAAACTAAAAAACAGGACAAGCATATTGCTGGATATCTGATATTTGCTGGAATAGGCAGTGTTGTGTGTTCTGTGTGTTATTCCAAGCATTTCATGCCCTAACTAAAAGATCATGCCCTGATATTTCCATTTACTACACATCAAGTCAGCATTGTGGTCTATCTGAGTGAGACTACCCAATCAGCTGCAATAGCTGCCAAATTACAGACAGATTTTTTTTTTGCTGACACCCATATCCAATGAAAACTGGGTTAATGCAGCACAAACTTGTTTCAGCTAGAGTCCTTAAGAAGCACCACATTGTGGGGATGATTCACCCCATCTGCCTTCGCTTTATTAGACCCAACATCCAGAGATAAATGAAACAAATTAATCTAAATCACCCCAATATTTAGTATACAAAGTAAGAGTTTCTAAGTCATATCAAATGTGAAAGCATTATTTAATGTTATCGAAGAAACTTTTTGTTTTTAAAAGGCTTCGATAGGATCAGCTTTTATCTTCTACTCTGACTCGAGGGTGCAGTTAGATCAAGCTTTCATCATTTCCAAATTGTAAGGCCCCTGTTATCTTGGTCAAATTTATGCCTGCTACCTTAAGTGACTAAGAAAATAAGGAAAAACAAATGGACCCAATTTCTACAATAAACATTCGTCAAATATTTTCACATTTTTAATACAAAATTACCTTATATTTATCCAATTGCTTGTTAACAGTGTAGTTAATAATGAGACTTCAGAAATTGCTCTGTTATTGTTTTATCCACTTAACTGTGTTAACATCAATGTCTGTTAGTACATGTACGGGGTGTCCTGTTTGTTATTGAAGAAAATTCCTCATAACTTAAAAATATGTTTTAAATTCAAGAAGCAGTGATGATTGCAAACATTGATATTCACCGAATGTAACATTCCCGCACCCGGTATATTGTACGAAAGCTTGGCTTTAGGTTTATTTAAGTTAAAACATTAAAGAGGTTTTGGTCTTGTCACTTTGGTTCTTAAAGGGGAACGTGCAATTTCCAGAAGTACATAAAATAAATGGCGTGCTTATGATGGTAACGTTTGAAGAATCAGATTAAAAATATCCCTTGAAAGTATGGCTTACCGCTTCAGAGTGGTGAATATGTTTTCCACCAAGGTGACGTATTTTATAATTTATTGGGTGTTTATGTGAATGGCAACATGAACGGTTCAGGATCTGGATCGCGTCTTTCGTGGCAAACCGAGTGAGACCCGCACGTTACACTTTGCTCGTTCATTCAGGACTATCAGGACAAGTTAATGTCAAAGCTAAAGACCAACATTGTGTTTTGATCAACAAAGTTATAAATCTGAGGGCTGCTAAATGAATTGTGCTCAAGCGTTGGCTTCATCATGTTTGTGTTTGAAAGGATTGAGCTGTTGGCTAAATCTGTTAACCTAAATATACCGAAATGGTAAAGGTCTCATTTTGGCTTCAACCAAATGTCCATAATCAGCTGAGAAATGATTAGAAATTACAATCTGGCTGGTGTGACATCCAGTTTGAGAAATGTTTGGTCAAAGAGCCGCCCTGTAACATAATTTGGACCAAAAAGTTGCAGTATTTCTATAAACCCGTGTTTTTAACATAACAGAGAAGGATGTAAATGATCCCCATCACTTCACAGACAGCAGAATGATGCAAAGGGTAACGGCACAACCTACGCCAAATCTAAAATATTCTACAACATGGTATTTTTATTAAGATGCGTCTGTGTAAAGTGCCAACAAGAATTGTCACTTCTGATTATTATTATTTGAGCAGAAGCCGTGGTATCTCGAAAGAGAATTAAATCATTTCAATCGCCGATAATAAATGTGATATTTATCAGATTATCACGGAGTTTATCATTATACAATATTCAGTGATTTATCAGTTACAATGATTTAGATTGCTACATTTCACTTGTTCTAAACGAAGCAGCAGAACAGTCTGGATGGAATGGTGAAACGCCTGAACAATGCAAGATTCATTGCAGCAAACTTAAATGGTGATGCATTGCATATTTTATCAGGAAATTTGCTGTTTTATTAAATCCGAAATAAAGTACGGTTAATGCAAAATGTGTTCGTTCAACTGTTAGGCAAAGTTGTAAGCAGCCTATGAAGATAAGCAGATTATAGCTACAAGAGGAGTGGGAAATAGATTGTCATTAAAAATCTGAAACCCACAATGACTGGAAATGAAAAATAAAATAAATGCCCATCTTTCCATCGGGGAAACGTGCAAAAAATCGCAATGATCCGTATATTCATGGTGCGAATGTATACGATTCAGATGTGACAATTTCAGGGTAATTTTCTGATCATTTCAATGGATTTTTTTTCCAGAACTGGTCACCTATGCTGCTAATGTTTGATATTACAAAGTTTCAACATATGAAATGCGGCGAGACACCTATCACCGACATAATCTGAAAAATTGATTTTTCACCCCAATGTTTTTATGTTGTTTTGTGCCGAATGAACGCGCAGTGTGTCCAAGGAAGCAGCAAAACATCTGCTTTTGTCAATTTTAGAATGTTTCCTCTGAATACAGTACTTTCCGAAAACTAGTGAACTGTTTCGGGAGGGAATACTTAAAGAAACTCAATCTCAAGAATGCTTTTGCCCTTTCGCCTTTGCATTACACACAGTGGCATTAGCGTGTTTAACAATAGCAATTCCAAGCCCGGCCGAGAACTTGCTATTTACCGAGTACAGGCCGCTCCGGCGCCGAGCTGTGTTTTTATTGTACAAAAGAGCACTTTATGCCAGGGATTGTCTCTGTGGACTGTGACCGGGATTTCATTCATCACATTCACCCTTCTTCCTCGGCGCAATATTTCTGGCTGCCTACACTCGGTTTCTATGACACCTGGTGGGACAGTCGGTTCTATCGTTGGGGAGTTACTCGACAAGCGAGAGCCCCTTGTCCTTTGAGCACCTGTGTGAGTACCGGGGGGAGGGGGGGCAGCTTTATTGATGCTGTAGGGGAGAGTCGCTGAGGAATTCAGTATCGTTCTGATTTAGGGGCAACGCCTTCGAATGATATTATCTTAAACCCGAGTTCCCTGGATCCGTTTACTCCGAGTACCGGAGGAAGCGAACCAATGTTATGTTCAAACTGGCGGCGGATCTCGGCTGCCGCCTCCCGTCTCCAGGGTGGCTGACTGCAGACTGGAGACCATCGCAAACAAGCCAAGGCAACCTTCCTTCCCTTGTAACAGGCTGACATGTGATTCAATACTTTTATATATATATATATAAATAATACATAAATCCACCGACAAGAAAGTGAAATTCTTAAAGTTGCACTTAATGGGGCGTTATTTGCAAATGATTAAATTGTAAGTAATGAATTGATTTGGTCGTAAAGGGAGTTTTGATAGTAATTTGAGAAGTATATCTGTGCAGCCGTGATCTGAGCACCCGCCTGCCCCAATGCTGCAAGCACGCGTGAACCAAATTCTAAACATTACGTTGGATATCGACTTTTAAATTACACAACGTTTGGACAAATGGATAAGTGATAGCAAACTCTGGCAGATCCCCCTTGCCTCCGAAACTGGCGGGTTACTGTTGACGTGTTAAGAATTGTCACCGCCTGCGTCTGACGTTGGAAATGTTTGTGTTTCTGTAGCCTGTTTTCACTGCAGCAAGACAAACGTTTCTTATAGCGCAGCTGTATTGACGTAAACATATGTTAGTGCATTTTACTTACACAGCAAAGCAGAGAAAACAAACAGCTAGAATAAAAAGCAATTTGGGGGTTTATTTTACAGATTATTAGGGTTATTTGGCTCCTGTAGGTACACAACAATTCCCTGTAATGTTGCTGCATGAACTAAAACAATTCCGGAATATCAACACTTACAATTATTTTACTTTACTCGGATCTTCTTTGGGAAACAGGGGACAGACCAATTGTACAACACTTATTGTCTATATCCTGCATATCTTCAATTTCCTATTCCACCGTATAATTACTGTAACTCTGCCTGAACTGTTTACGAGGCAATATTATATTTGTATTATTTTTGAATTATGTATGTCAAAATAAAAATAATTAATAGCAATTAATGGAGATGCAAGAACATACACGCGTGCAGACTGCCACAGGAAGAATATCGTTGAGTAATCAATAGTCTTGATATTTTAATATTGAGGCTTTAAACTAAAATTCTCTTCCAACCCCGTCATGTAGTAATGTTAGCTGTCAGTATTGGTAAGACAATTATCTATCTTAACACTAAGTTGCCAGCAGGTTGTGACATTATTTAGAAATGCTTCGCTTTTCTCCACACAGGACGCATTTTTCCCAAATTGTCGTTCCAAGGATGTCGGAACGGGAGGCCTGTTTCTCTGCAACTCATGTCTGGAAGTGACCCAATCGGTTCCAAATCATTGTTACAATCAACACAAGATGGTGAGAAACCCGTGCAAAGGCATTTGCTTCGGTGCGCCGCTCGCTTTCTTGTGTTTGGATACTACATCGCCCTAATTAATTGAAACTAAGTCTTTATTTCGAACCCATTGTATGAGAAGTGCAATGATCTGCTTCACAGTGTACACTTGGAACTGTACACGTGAACACAATCTTCCTAAATCTGAGATGGTTTCACACGTGGGCCAGCATTTTGGGAACTCGTGATTGTGTGACATTGGAAGATGTTTTAACCGATTTGTGTGTGGCATCTATTAGTCCCGTTTTTGTAATCAGAGTACGCGTGAAAATGCAACTCACTGTGTACTCTGTCTAAATTATCAAATCCTGTAATCAAAGCACTTCCTCGACACTGGAACACCTGAACTGTATCATCCTCATTCACTGTTTTTTTGCTAAAACATATATACGAATTATTTTCAGCGAAGTATTAATTTCTTGCCGTCTGCGGATTGTAAATACATGATGTACTAACTTGGACTTTGATTAAAGAACCGTAGCGCGATCACAAATCACCTTTTTGTCTGACTTGATGCTTGACTAAACCAGACTAACATTAAACAAGATCACACTCAAGTTAAGAAAATATTGTTATTTTTTTTAATTGGGACAATTGGACTCCCGCGTGTTAGAGCTGTGGTTTTAACCAACGGAACGGAAAACTGGAATGACACCACTTTGCACTTTAACAATCGGATTACATCAGGGTACAAGTTGTTTGTTTAACCCGACAGCTCTCTGCACCCCGTCGCATGCTTTACACACTCATTAAAACGATTATTCACGACCTGTCGAGTGTTTTCTACTTCATTCACACGACGCCCTCTGCATTAGCTCAACCTATTGGGTCGGCTAGTCAGAAGAAAGCAAAAATCCGGACTTTCAAACAGCGCTGTCCAAACCGAGCGTTGAGTCGACAGGTTGCAGTGACTCACACGATATCAACATACACACACATAGGGACATATACACACACAGGGGCAGATATACACACAGAGGGCAAATATACACATACAGCGACAGATACATACACACACACCCAGGGACACACACACACAGGAGCACACACACATAGGGACACACACACAGAGCAGATATACACACAGGGACACATTTACACACCCACACATAGTCCACAAACATTGGGAAAGGCAAATACACACACACACAGGGATGGGCATACACACGCACACACACACACACATATATACACACAGCTACACACACACATGGGCAGATATATGCAGGAACAGATATGTACCGAGAAGGCAAATATACACATACCGGGACAGATGCACACACATACAGGTAAATATAAACACACAAACACACCCAGGGACACAACTCACAGGGACAAACACACACAGAGGGACAAGCACACATATACACATAGGAGCAGATATACAGGTAAACACAGGGACAGACACACACACAGGGATAGACATATGCTCACAGAGGCAGATACACACACACAAACACACACGGGGGCAGATATACACAGACACATAGGCACAGATACACAGATACAGGTACAGACACACACAAATATATACAGGGGCAGATACATGCACACACACCCACGGGGGCAGACACACACACACACACACATACAGGAACACACACACAAATGCATACACAAAGAGACAGAACACACCCACACAGGGACAGATACACATACATGCACACACACACAGGAACAGGGGCAGACAGACACAGAGAGGGGCAGATACACACGCATGAGTATCTACACATACTAGAGTGGACACACTCACATAAAAACAGACAGATGTACACATATACACAGTGACAGACACACACATATGGATAGATACACACATGGGGCAGATACGGACCTGTACACATGCAGAGGCAGGAATACATGCAGGAATAGTTCTACGCACATAGGGGCAGGTATGCCCTCACACACAGAGCAAATATACAGAAACACACCTGGAGCAGATACACACAGGGCATATACATGCATACATGGGGTAAATACACACACAGAAGATAGATTCACACACACTATCTACCTTTCCTACTACTGGCGCAAATCTGATTGTGCGAATAAAAAGTATTTCGAGTAACTTACCATAAAATATAACAGAATTATCACAGAAACTGCAATACACTGCAACAGGTTGGCAACCGGATATTCCCAGTGATATATCCAGTTTCATAGTATTCAGTGTTTATACTAACGGAGAAACTGATTAAACATTAAAAATCCCCCAACCTTCTATGAGCCACAGAACGACATCAGAATAATTTAGGAATATTTTTGAGAAAAAAAATTTAGATTGACAATTTATAAATTCATCGTTCAGAGCTGATGAACGAATTGATTGATATTGGTAATTTAAAATAAACACCAAAATATTCAAAATGACGAAAGTGGGATAAAATGATGTAGGTTTCCGATTAGTGTTTAAACAGCAAATACAACACAGGAAACATGGGCCGCCTGTTAACACCAACTCGTTCTCACCCCACACAATGACAAGTAAAACTCTCTTTTTTGAAGTGGAAATACTGCTCATTGCTTGTTACGGGTTTGCAAATGAGCAAATGTACGTTTTTAAGGCGACACTTCTCGTCAATAGCAACAGATTCGAATTAATTTCTTAAAATTTTAACTTCCCTTTGAAAATTGCACATTTGGATTGAAGCGCCAGTGATATTTGCAAGTACTCTTAACAATCTGCTACCGGTATAATAGATTGAAAAATACACATGCCAGCTTCTCTGCGATTATAAGAAATCTGTTCCAAAACAATGCAGTAATATTAACACAAGCCAATGACTATGTAGGTAATTACGTAAAAAGTTTTCACAAATAGATAAGCACACAAATCAATACAAATTAAAGCTTGTATAATTTGTGACCAATTTCTGATGAATGACTCATTGTAAATGTGTGGTTGACATGTTTACGCAATGCTATCAACAGTGGGGGTTTTTTTTAGCACTGTGAACGTATTTTAAACATCAAAGTCGATTTCAGCGTGAATTTATTTTAATCGGGGTGAATGAGTAAGTTACGGTAAAGTTTGAACAGAAAATAAGAATTATTATTCCGTCTCTAAACTATGGCTTCTTACTGAGAATGACGTTTGCTGAGTTTGTTTTTTTTTCCCAGTCACAGATCAGGAGCAATATACCTCGAACAATTCGTTAACAACGCTCCCATTTTGGTAGTTAAATTCGGTAGTTGGTTCATCAGCGGAAATTTATTTTTAATGTTTTTTTTGCCAAGTGTGTGATTTGTACCGTTGCGAGCTACTGGTTGTTTTGTTTCGGTGTTTTATTTTCCCCAACAATACTGTCTGTAATTGTACGCATCAGGCCCTCGCTTTGATCCATATTAGGACCCCATTCCGAATCAAACAATATTTACACGCTTCCGCGAATACATTCCACCGAGTCCCAGATGAGTTCTCCAACGTAATTACAGAGGAGACAATTCCCCATTTCCTAAATATATCAACTAATATCAGAGAGGCCAATTCTTATTTACTCCATGTAAATAATGTTTTAATATTTGACAGCACTCAAAACACGGAATCTTCAATGTGGCCTTGGATATTTCTCTAACTTGCATTTTCTTTATAGTTTGAACCATTTCATATTAAATGAATTAATAAAATGTTGACTTCTCTTCATTCTGTTTGAGAGGTAATGTCTAATATCACGGAACGTGCTTACGTGGAAATCGATTGGAATCTCTTAGGAGGGGACCGGAAAATGACACGTTTCTGAGGAAAAAAAAGGAAAAGGAGGTTTCATTTATGAAATTAATTTTAGCGAGAAGGGGAATTGAAATGAATCATAGGAGATAATTATTGTAAAAATGACAGGGTACATCAACTGCTAATGCACAAAGACAAGGTGTAGTGTAATTGTTAAACCAATTACCGACATTTTATATTAAATATTGAGGTGTGAACTTTGAGTAACTTCAGTCGCTGCCATTGTGTTTTATGAGGAGATCTGACATTTGGACGAGAACGTTCCAGGAAAGTGTTTACGTAACGTGACAAAAGGGCCTTGTCAATGTTTTATTGTCCTTGCTAGATATTTAATTCGGCTGAGAAAAATGTTTTGTTAATTTGGATATTTTGGGATATTTTCACTGCCCAGAATTCTCGATGGTGTTACAAGTACACCAGGACGACTTCTCCATCTGCTAAGCTGCACTTTCTCTCAGTTACTGGTCAAAGTTAGATACTGTAAAATGATGCTTACAGTTACCTGTGCTAAATAAATAAATCATATTTTACTCCACCCTTCTTTATGTATGAAAAACAGGATATCTGTATTTGATGACATCGCACTAATGCGAATGTCTTTATTTTTTTAAAAAAAGATCAATAATTGCGTGTATATGTCTGTTTGACATTTTGAAAATATTTTCTAATAGCCACATGACTTTCTACTTCTACCTCCCTATATCTACATTCCCGCATCTGTAACAAACTCCTATTGTTAATATTTTGAAATCACAGATTTTGTTCTAGAATCTTTACGGTTACTCGAGTGAACAAATAGGCAGTTTTCTGTTTTTAGGTGTTGGGTGGGATAAAGGGGTTGGGTGTGCGATCCTTTTCCTATCTAACATTGATTTTACATTCAATCAGAAACAACACCGGGTTCCATATCAAAGTTTAGGGTCCTCCTGTATATTTCAAGCCGTTTTCTGTTTTAAAGCCAGCCAGGGCACCGAGGTTTGACAAACCCCAGCTTCATTATTTTGCAAATCCCTGGAGTGAGAGTCATTGTTTGCTGTTTCTCGGCATCATTTGTAAAATATGCCTCAATAATCGGTCCAGTTTGTGCACACATAGGCGCCCATCTTAGGGAAGGCGAAATGGAACATTTAAAAGTGGTTAGAAATATAAGGTACAGCGAAATTATATCTTCCAGTTAGGCGACACATAAATAATACTTTCCTAAAGGTCACTTGATTTTTAAAATCTATTTATCCAACATTTAAACTTCCTGTTAATAACATCCGCCTTACTGTTCAGCGGACTACAGAAGTGGGAATAAAAAATAGTTGCTTAATGACAGCCTGATAAAATGTACCAAAATGATGAAAAAATCCAACTGCCTGATAGATACTACAGGTGTCAAAATATTAAGCAACATCAAGATTGCAACGAAAAGGAGTTATTAAATTTAAAGTTATTAAATTTGTGCAGTTTAGTGTTATGTAAATTATACCCCAAATATATTACGGGCCGGGATGATAAAGAATTCATTATTTCTCATAACAAACCAATCAGACATTTAGTTTGAACTGGTTAGAGGAAAACTGCTCAAAAACATCCTTTCCCTAAAGTAAAATAATTATTGTCGACAATTGTTATTCCTTTAATTATTTGCGTTTTACGAACTATCCAAATAAGTCAATGAAGCACTATATTTTGTTGATGTGTATTTTAGGGTAACAAATAGGTTTTTGTTGGTAATTTGGAAAGTGAAGCATTGCTCTTTGAGTGGAACTGCAATGCTTGCTAAATCTGAGGACACCTTCCTAAGCGTTCCCCCTAACCGCCTGGTTATTGAGGCAGAGACTTTGCCAGACGGGCTCCAGACGCTGGCATGTGCCAGCGTAGTTGTGGGACCCGATTCTGCTCCCAGCGAAGTGCAAGTGAAGTCCATTCCTTTCTCTGGGGCCAAGTCAAGCTGCTGTCTTGGGATCGGCACCGACAACGCTGAAGACCGTGAGAAGAGAAGCCGCTTGGTGCCGACAGTGCTGTATTTGCGGAATGTGCAAAAAAGACAATCGAATACATGCATTATGTTTTTGGAAACACAGACACAAGCTGTGAAGAAAAGCGAGAGAGAGAGATGGGGGAAGAAAGAGCGAAATTTAGACAGATATTGAAGGAGATTCTCATTACTTTACCAACAGCGCCCCCACGCTCTCGCCCACTTTCTGAGCAAACTTCTCGTTTTCCTTAGGAAAGGTTAGCGTTTGTCAAAAAAAAATCAAAGCGAAGAAGTTGAACTTATCTGTCTTCTGGCGGCAACACTCGCGTTTTCACTTGCAGGTAATATCAATGATTACCTGTGTTAAATGTACAATGTGAGGATCTACCAGATTTTCACCTGTGCGGAAACTCTTAACCAGACTAGAGAGAGAACACTCGTAATCTTCTCTGAAAATGTCACGAAATTTAAGATGAGTGAACAGAGGAACGTGCTTAGTTCTAGGGTAGGCCGAAATTGAATAAAGTACTGTCTGTAGTGAGTTCACAACAGTTAAAACACCGCAAACATTCTGACCTGTCACTCTCAATAACGTTAAACTACAGGACAAGGTCTGCGACTCCCGCGATGTCCAGTTTGCGAGGACTAATTATATCAACTATTTAACTCTTTAGCCTGTCCGTATGCAAATAAATATATTTTCAAATAGGAGATAACAAAATCACATTTTTAGCAGACGATTAGCTGTTCCATTTATTATATTTGTGTGTATGAATTTTATTATATCAGCGGCATAATGTTCTGTACGCGCGTTGGAAAAAAACATCTATTTTCAAGATGACTAGATCGACCTATCAAATAGATATGTGGATATTAACTTTTATAATCATGTAGAAATGTCTAATTCTAATATTTCTCAGTATAGCTCGTTCAGAAATGAATATATTGCATATTATACATCGGCATAAGTGATAATTTGAAAAACAAACCCTATTTGCAATCTACATATTGAATATGGTATAGGTATTAACAAAATGGAAATATTAAAATCTTTTTAAGGGTCACTAATATTTTACTCTGTACTGTGAAACTGCTGTTAGAAAGGAAAACCAGAATTTACCATTTAACCGAAACTATAGCAGTTACATTTCACACCGAAGCTGTTAAATTTAACTCTTCAATTTAAATAACCTAAAATATGTTTGTAATTTGACCTTCAATATGTTAGAAAATAATATTAAACATAAACTCTACATGTTTAGCACGCAGGATTATATCCCGAAGATACTGAATTATAACATTATTGGCTCAAGGTGCTGCAAATTTACAGGCAGATAAAGAATTTCAGTAACACCCCACGCGATAGAAGCACGATGCTCGCATTTTAATTGCAATTAACACAGGGAAGGGTTTTTATTGCACTAAAATAGTGTTTGAGATTAATTCCAAGTGATGAGTTTTCGCTCACATCTTTCACTAACCGCAGCGGTGCGAGGTACAGACACGCGCCTTCACATCATTCCAAATTGAGAATTAATATTTTAAATAGAGATACTGGACTTTAAAAAATTTCAGCCGCAAACGTCGATGAAGAGGCGGCAAAGACAATTAATCGGTGATGGTATTGTCTGCGAAAGACAACAAAGAACAAAGACTTCCTGTACAGAGATAACATTTTAGAAATCGACATCCTCTCGGTATTCTGTCCCCTCATTTTAATTTCATACTGATCTATCTCAAGATTCAGCACAATTTTTGATATTTGTGCAGTTTTGTATATTTGGTGAATAATTCTATTTTCCTTGTTTGGTTTAGTTTAATATATTCAGTAATTGCCTCACGTGTGATTTTGATGTTCTCTAGAACACATATACATCTAACGTCACTGAACAATTTGTAGATTATTTATCAAGGAATAAATATAAATTAACTCCAGGACGTTCAGCAACAATGCAGAAATATTATTCGAAAATATATGGGTCCTTTTAGCATCTGGTAATTATGTTTCTCTTCCAATTACCATATATCAAATTCATAAAAGATTACACCAAAGTGGCTTGACAAAGGGAATCACCACATCTAAAACTTGCTTAAAACGATAAAATTCAAATAATCAAATAATTAAAACTAATAGCCTCCGTGAAGAAAATCAAACTGTAATGCAAATTAAGCATGCTTTTTTTTGCTTCTATTCAGAAGCTGTTTGCTGAACATTTTAGTTACCGCGAATTAGGGAATATGTAGTGCTTGCTTTTATTAACATTTGCTCTATCCAAGTTATTCCAGCGTTGTTTTTTTACTGATTACCTACCTAACATGAGGTGATTGAGGGTAAACTCTTGGTCCGGTTCTATGTCCTTGCCATCTGTTTCCAGGCGAATGTGGTGAGGTTTGGCCTGAAAGTTTACAGTGCGCAAGAACTCCGCCCTCTGGGCAACCCTGGGCATATCCTAAAACCTCTAATGATATCCACCTTCACCTCTGCCTAACCCAGCAAACACCACGTTTGACCCAGGCGGGTCGAGCCGAAATTTCAATCCCGAGTTATCAAAAACAATGGCCTTCAAACCGGATTAAATAATCAAACAAATATTAGAAATAACACTCATTGCCAAGTAGCCAAAACTATCTCGTTCCCCCCCCCCCCCCCACCTCAAACATGGGTGGAACTCAGAGGAGCAGGTAAATAAAAATCAAAAAGAAATCCCACAACAACAGCAAATAAAAATCAACCCAGGGGGAATATTATCTGCAGTATGGATCAACCTCAACGCTTAAAGAAATCACGGTGCAGTTAAATAAAGATAATTTTCTCGAGTGGTGAGATGATATTTTGCGACGAATCAGATTCCGAATAGAATTATCGGAATTATATTTCCACTGCACCTTGGCGTCTTGTCCCAAGAATGGCCTCGGATTGTCATACATAACATCACACAATAAAGTATAATGTTAGTCCGGGATCCTGCACACTATCTTCCGCACCAGACCACACTGTCTCATTGCACACTATCTCCCCAGTGAAGGTTCCGCTCACCGAAATCCATGCAAAAGTAAACTCTGATTTGTTTCGGACCCAAAGTGAAGCCCCCACATTAAGATTAGAAACATTTCCGCTCCGAAATCCAACACATCAACGGGGACAAAGTACAGATCCTCAGACCCTTTCAACATAAATTCAAGATATTTTAGCCAAGTTATAAAATAGGCCAGTACATTCGGAATTAATTGCTTCGGCACGGAAAACATGCGGTATTTTGAAACTGTTAGTTAAGAAGCATTGTTCTGATCATTCGGGAATGTTTGATTCTCAAACTTCTAACTCTTTAGACGCCACAAAGGCATCAGGTAACCTCCCTGTGTCGCATTTAACAGGGTTGTATTTCCTAAACTTGCTACCAGTGGATTTGGTGTGATCTGGTGGAAAGGTAATTGGAGGTTCAGACTGTACGTCCACTCAATCACTGGCGAATATCATCCTGAACAGAAATACTGTCGCCATCCAATCCCCTCTCCCAATCCAGCTACACACAAAGCAACCTGACAATAGAACAGTAATGCAATTGCCACATTAAATACACCTTTCCTTGTTGCTCGAATCGCTCGCTCTTTCCTAGGTTTTGGGTCAGATTTATACAATATGTATTAAGTCTTCTGAATTTCAATTTGGTTGTAAGTCATCAGAAAAGTAATTAGATGACATTCTTAAGAATACCCTGTGAGAATTTGTGCAGCAAGCACGCAATTTTAATTTGGGAGTTAGCATCAACTCTGCAAATTGTCTAATCTGTAAAATACTGATTTCCTGTTCAGTATGGCGATCATTGTGACTGAACTAACGCCTTAGCCCCAGAGACGAATTAAATCACAGTTCAAGGACAACAGTGCAACAAGAATTGTGCTGCGTAATATAGACATACACAACTTTCAAACAACCTTAGCAAATTAATGCTTAATTACTGAAAGGAGAAGTGGAAAATGTGCACTTACCAAATGCACCTCGGCTCCTGCTCCCAGTTCAGTGAAACTTCCCAGGTGAGAGAAGAGAGTGATTCTCCGTCCTTTCCGCAAAACGGCACCTTGCGAAAAACCGTTCAACTTTTCCCCAATTGAATAATGTTCTTTTGGGAGTTAACATCGAGGTTAATTATGGAACCGAGCCACAGATTGGGGAGGAAAAAGTACGTTTGTGTCTTTAACCTAAATAAAGAAGCTATGTATTTTGTTATTTTTCTAATAGGCTGTACACAGCATATTGCCCACAGATAGATTAACTTTATTTTCTAGTTCCGGAGCGCCGGATTTCAGGGAAGAAGCGGGATATAAATTTCACCGTAACACGTATGGAGAAGCCAGCCGTACCAATGGCAGCCAACGTCACTGCGTACTGTCACTATGTAAATGAACCTTCACGTTTCTTTAGCAGTCAAAAAACATTAATAATAGATCACCTCAACAGCGCCTGGCAAATTCTCCTTTCTTCCACATAAATTTGGTTGCATCTAATTCACCAGACACATTTCCTCCTTCCATATAACCCCGTTTAACATTGCACTGATAACATCTAGAGCAGAGATTGATTTTCCTTCGGGCCTATTGTAAGAGGCACCAGACCTTCTTGCATTACTCGTGGGCATATCCAACATGGGACTAGAAGAATTGTTAAGGGCAGCAGCCTGGCACAGGACTACAGGCGGAGCGGATTTGCAAAAAAATGCAAAGTTTTCTCACAATGTGGGGAGACAGTCTCTACTTATCATTGAGAATGTGAATACTTTTAGTCATAAGCAATAATACCAGGTCTCTGGGTCATTGTATAAATTTAATTAATCTGAAACAAGGCAGTAAGTGTACATACCATTCACTGACACAGGCTATCATTTATACTAAAGGTTTTATTTACAAATCAGGTTCTGTTTCTTAATTGTCAAGATACCGAAAGTACATGCAACCCTTGACAGTTTTCTGCCCTAACACTCGTTTGTTTTCATCGGTCCTCCTCTTTAATGTGACTTTGTAAACAACAGCCCACCGTCAGAATAATTCAGCAAATGAATATTAATATATAAACTTTCAACTAAGTTTTCTGAGGGCTAATTCACTTTTTGAAAACCTTCATATTTGAAATGTTTTATCGGCGGCGGCACTGGGTCGTTAATTCATCTTTGGAAGCTGACCATTGTTTCAAAGAAATGCATTGATGTTTTCTGCCTGTGAAAGGACAAGGCCCCGTGAAACCAGATGTGGGATTCACATCCAAAATATATTATATATCTATTAACTCTGAAAATCTACACCTCAGCGAATACTGGGTGGTTTAGAATTTAAATAAATGACACATGATGGACAAACGATTTAAAGAGTTGTAAGACAGTGAACATAAATGTTATTGGTTGCACTGTTAAAAATCACTTCTGGTCTATATTGTTGATTTTGGAATCTACAATTTGTAATACGCTGAACGCTGAACTAGAAACAGATTGTGCGAATATGGAAGATTTGTTAAGAACTGTAACAATCAGTTCTGAAAATGTTAAATACATTGGAAACCAGCCCCGAGATTGCAGCATGGGTTCGGGTTAAACAGGAGTGGGAGAGGATAAGTTAGGCCTGGATAACGCGCACTGTTCATTGCCTCTGACTGATAGCTTTTTCTCTCTGTCTCTTGTTGATGGGACACAGGGATGCACGAGGCAGGAAAGCCTCCATTTAAAAAAATATTGCTGCAAATCGCTACTGCATTTAGCGGTGGTAAAGAAAAGGACAAGATGTCAACATTTCTGAATGTAACCTATTTTTTTTATTTCGGTGCCTTCTGTATAGTAAACATTTTAAGTGACAACACGGGCATATGATCACAATATCACAATCATGAAATTTAGAGACAACATTAACAATCACTCAAGGAATTTATGAAGCATTTAAGCAACACAAGTTACACGTCCGCAAAATTTATCCTTTAAGTACAATAGGTTTACACATTTCACTACATTTACATAAGGAACTGAAAAGGGAACTGTTAGTGGTCACATACATCGAATTATGCACAACACAAGCTAAAGGCAATCATCAATATTGTCCCCTTCTGATTCTTTGCAGGCAGTGTTGTAAACTGGAAACTAGGAATTATTTTCAAAGTACTTGTTCTTTTAAACAAGGAGTGCATTTCTAGCCCCCGTCTTTGGTCTGAAAGTAAACATGAACCATTTTGTAACCAAATGATAAAATGACCGAAAGGTTAAGCATGTTTTAAGTAAGGTTACGAAATACAAATCAAACTTCAAATTTTGATTATTTTAGTGTAAATTGTCTCCGCCAATATTGAAATCAGGTAACTTCTAATACTGCAAACATGGACATTTGGTGGAACAAAGCTGTCTAATTTTAAACTTAGTTGGAATGTAGTCGTATTAAATACACAGTCTACATTAATTTAACTAGTGGTTTGCTATCTAACCCGCCTCAAATTGCACATTGCTGAAATTGAATAAACAAACAACCCTACGGAATCTGACAAAATGCAGACAACAATGGGGAGTTGAATAAAAATACCTGGGCTTTTTTTTGAGAATTATTTACAACGCAAATGTGTGTAAAATGTTAACTTACAGTCTTTTCGAAGGGATATGTTAGTGTATTAGAGGGTTTGACGAGGGCCCCTGGTTTTGATGTGTGAAGTAATCAGATAGCCCTGCAGAAAGTCCTGTGGAGAAACTTGGCAAAGAAGGTCTTAGAGACTCACAGGGGAGAGTTGAAGGAGCCTGTGGCGACGAGGAGGACGCTGTTCTGGCCGCCATCGAAGTACTGCTTTGAGAAGTCATTGAAGGGTGAGGAACGTGGGGGAAAAAGTAACTTGTCTGCCCTGCCAAGAGGTTCACCGAGCAGGGATTTAACGAATATGTGCCAGAACAGGGCACGGACAAGCCGCAGGGCACCGAGGCGGCCAAGGCGGCCGCGGCCGTTAGGTGGTGGGTGGCATAAGGAATTTCTCCGTTAACCAGTCTGTCTACACTTAAGCCGTTTGATGTTGGAAATGAGTGGTTGTTCGCCAGAGAGTTCTGAGTTAGCACCGAGCTGTAGGACATCGGATGGCTGGGGTAAGGTGAGGTGGTTCCATTATAACTTAAAGTACTGCTGGCTCTGGGATGGTGCAGGGACAGGAATGGGGACACGGGCCAGTATAAGGAACCCGCCCTGTCCATGAAAGTCAGTCCGGTGGAGGTGAGGCGGGCTCCCCGCTTGAAGGCTAACTTTGCCCTCGAAGTGGTGGATCTCCTGCGCAGTTTGCCGGTGGTGCCGCCTATAAAGACATCGTCACTGGATGGGTCCAACATCCAGTAATTGCCCTTCCCCGGGTCATCGTAATGTCTGGGAACTTTGACAAAGCATTTGTTGAGGCTGAGGTTGTGGCGGATGGAGTTTTGCCAGCCTTGCTTGTTCTCCCGGTAATAAGGGAAGTTCTTCATGATGAACTCATAGATGCCATTGAGAGTGAGCCGCTTCTCGGGACTTTGTCGGATGGCCATCATAATCAGAGCGTTATAACTGAACGGGGGCTTCTCGTATTTGCCATTTTTCTTCTCTCCCTCCTTGCCGGAGTCTCCTTCCTTCCCCCCCTCGCTCTTTTTCTCTTCCTGCTTCTCCTTCTCCTCGGAGCAGGGCGGCTCCGCTGAGCTGCTGTCACTTTTGCCTAGAGTATTTTCAGACTTGGACTCCAGTGTTGGCAAGAGGCTTTTCTCCTCCTGTTCGGGGGCAGAGCGGTGTCGGTTGTCACTTTGAACCGCTTCGGGCACCAGGCTGTTTATGCTGAAGGATGATTTCGGAATCATTTTCACTTCTTTCTTATCTCCCATGTCCAACATCACACACAGGTAAAATTGCAGCAGCACAGTTGGACCGCAATCGCAAACGCTGGCAACTCATGTAGTAAAAAAAAAGCGCCACTACTTCATCTTCTTAAAAACACGTCGCGCCGAGCCAGCTTGCTGCAATTCAACCGGCCCCTGGCCCGCTCGCCCCCAACACTCGCTGCAAGCCCCCAAACAGCGGCCAATCAGAGCCCGCCGAGAGCCGGCCCGGCCCTCAGCCAATCAGCAGCCAGGCTGGGCGGAGGGTTACACTGGCAAGGCGGGAGGGACCCAATCACCGCCTCCTCCAGCCCCCAGTCCCTGTGCTGCCACCGCGCAGAGCCGCGGGCCCGGAGAATGGCATTGCGGGAAGGTCAGTGTCTGCTGCAAGTTAGCTCAGGCTGGGCTGAGAGGGGGCTCAGAGAGCAGGAAGCGGCTCCGGACTATTTTCTGCCTCCTTCTCCCTGTCTCTCTCTGTGCGAGGGTGCAATCCCAGTTTACACATGAAGCCACAGTGCTGCAGCGGAGGGCTGAGTATTGATGATTCATTGCATTTGTATTCCCTTCCCAGTCCCCCCTCCCCATTCCCAGCCTTGCTCCTCCTGCACTGTGATGGAATGGGCCTGAGGAGGCAGGGATGTGCTGCTGCCTCATTATGAGAGCACTCGGCCAGGACCTGCGGGCTAGGAGCCGGGGCTGGGGTGGGGGGGGGGGGGGGATGCTGTGGGAGGCTGAGGGCTCTGGGGGAGTCAGTCAGGGAGAGTAGAGGATTGGGGAAGGGGAGCTGGGGAGCAATGGGCTGCTCCGTCCTGCTGCCCTGGGGAAGGTCCCCTTCATTCCACCCAAATCCCGATCACTCCCTCCCTGATCCTTTCCTGTCAGTCATTTTGGATACATGATGGCGGATGGAGCATGTGGAAAACCGGCTGTCGGTCGATTGTGACTTTACATCGGTTCACAAACAATAAAATGCTGCTTTTATAAATCTAATTTTTAATGTTTCTCAAAACTAATGAGCGTTGGAAAAGCGGAACCAAACATTGAAGGGTAGATCAGTGTAAATGTTGTGTAAACGCGTTGTACAGTCTGACTTCTTCATATAACTCCTTTGTTCCATTTCTTAAAGATTAACTATTAATTGATTAAGATGTTTATAGGAATAACGGAACGAACCTATTATTGTTCAAACATTTGGCCTTCTATTTATTTCCAGGCCTGAATGCGAGTTTTCTTGTTTTCTGTTGCAATGTCTTATTAAATGTTGGCGTTTTTATCAAATGCTGCCCCTGCTTTACTCGGGGCGGGGGTATTTTCTTCGACAGGCCAAGTGTAGCCAACTCGCTGCCTTCCCTGAAAACGTTAGACTTGGACTGCAGAAGCGGCTGGATTCATCAAATGGAAGACCTGTGTGTGTGTGTGTGTCTGTGTGTGTGTGTCTGTGTATGTCTATGTGTCTGTGTGAGTCAGTGTGTGTGTATGCGGAACTCCTACACCAACCAGCAAGGCCGTGGATTCCAATTCCATTTTCCTGGTAATATGTATTAAATAAACGACGCCTCTCGTTTACACTTAATTATATAGCCTGAATTAATATAAACCATGCACATACTATTGCTGCTGTATTCCACAGGGCTTTTTTAAAAAATACATAGATACAACCCAAATTGAAATCCATATACATTGATGAGTATTTTAAATTAATATCTACAAAATAATGTTAAAATTCGGCTGCAGAAGAACGAGCACAATGTCAAAATGAGGCTCAGTGTTAACTGTGAGGGATGCATGGATTTGATCACTAAGATCATTTAAAAAAACACTAGACACTGAGCAAAAAAACTCTGCTACATTTTCCAATTATTGATCAAATTTGTAAAATATATTCAAAGGCATCGGATGAATTAAATACTGGCATATTTGCAATGGTACTGTAAAAAATTAGCTTAAGGGAGTTCCCAATTTTAAACAGTGCAATATCTGAGGCCAAAAGGTCACCAGTAAAATCTGTGTAAGGTCATAAATTGTTTCATATGCTGTGTGTGTGGGTGCGCGCACGCCTTTCCAGAAATCAGATTGTAAACCATTCGCTTATTTCATGGGTTTATGTTTAAAGTCTATTCTGACCTGCTCATTTTCTTACCCAGTCTAGCATGAAATGATTTAGCGTAACCGGATTCCCGGGAAAGGACAGGTTACATCAACATTTACTGATGTGGGGTAACTACAGTACTTATACACTGATATGCAGGAAAAAAAAAGTGTTGATTAACACGAAGAGAGAGAGAGATCGAGATTAGCTGATTGCAAACTCATATGTGTAAGCGCTCATTGAATTGTGTTTTTAAATAGACACAGCTGTTGTTTGCACCGAACCACTGTTGTTGCTGTGATTTAGCAATACTTAAATCAACATTTTTGTCTGATAATTTTGAATCGTTTACAAATGTATATTCCAAGCTGATTTTGGAAGACCGAAAGAGGCAGACGTACTGACTGTGGCGTGTTATAATATTCGGAATCTGTTTCACATAATTCCAATTTCATAAATTGGCCGGAAAGGTAAGAGATTTCACGTTGGTTCAGGAAAGCTAACAGACTGATACAGAAGTGAAACATTTGAAATTGGATTTGCATGATTAAATGAAGCTTATCTGAAGTTAGCTTTTGTATATTATAGCATATATAGTTATATAGTGTATGCGTGATATATATAGTGTGTATTCATGTTAACAGGCCACTAAAAAACTGTTTATTCCAATCACTTGATCCCTCACAAAGGGTCAAACTGCCACGATAGAAATTGTTGTCAGGATTAGCAAAGACAGGAAGCCACAACTTTAAAGAAAATGATATTATACTTAAAATGTGAAATAATGTGAATTAACACAGGTGTGATCCAAGAAAGCAAATAAAACCAGAGGCACACGAAATCGCCAGAGAAATTGGGGAATGTATTGCAATGAGTGTTGGTTAAAGGCCCATCTCTCATTTCCCAGCAGATAAAGCGGGAAGGTTTGGCACAGCGATTTTTAATATATGTGTAGAAATTTATCCTGAGGGTGTTGGACGTTTCGTGTTTTGAAATTTTGGGTTTTAGGAAATGCAGTTTATTTTAAATAATGATATTGTTTTTGTGTCTGCTGCAGAATTTTACCTTTGACCTTCAATGAAAAGAAACTCTTGCATACAAGTGGCCTCCTGGGTATTACATATTTCCTCCTATCAGGGCGAAGCAGGAACTATCTATACTAATGTACCATATTAATATGATAATTATCTAGTCGGATTTTTTCTAAATATGTGATGTGATATTGTAGATATTGCAGATTGAAGTTGTCGCCTCTCTGATGTACACAGTTGATGCTGAAATATAACGGAGTTATAATTGTGGTTAAATAAAGTTGGGAAAACAACCCCACAATCTGCACCAAGATTCCCATGTGTTATTGATGAGCTTAATTGGGTTGGTACAGTTCAGCAAAAAAAGAACAAAAATATAAATCGGGACCGAAGCTCTTGAAACGATAACAAAAACGGAGACAGCCATTCTCCCAATGAGGTGTCAGCACGCAATAGAATTGGTAATAGGGAATATATTAATTCCAGAACAATTCTGATTTGTCATTTGGATTCCGGGTTTGTCTAAAATGTCGTCTGTGCTGGTCATTTTATAAAAATAGATAAACTTATTCTGAATTTGAATAAAATTTTCTTGTTGAATTGGCACCGAATAAACAATGTTTTTTTTATCTGTAAGAGATCTGAACAGTCCTGAATTGACAGACAATTGAAGGAATCATCCTTAAATTCTTCTCCAAGTAACTAAGTAAAACACTTCATTGACTGTAGGCGCTAATAATTAGTGATTGAAAGTTTCTGTATTTAGCGGGCTACATGTTTCTGAAGAAGTGGTTTTTGTTACAGGTTGTATTATTAGCTTTGCGAAAACAGTAGTGAACTAAACTTCCCAGTTAGTGGTCTTCGCACCAGGAAAGTGTTACTTGGTGTAGCAGCCCTGCCTCGTCACTCATTAACTCCCTGTAGGTTGTCAGCGGCTGCTCAGCACTCAAACCAGCACCAAACTAAATTAAGAGCCCGATGATTAAGATGAACGTTTACCGGCGCTGTCATTTGCAGCATCTTTCCATCATAACATTGTGTCACTGAGAAATTCTCCTGAAAACTACAGGAAAGAAAACACACACATTCTACCTCTCTCTTATATACACACACTCACTCACTCACTCACTCACACACACACACACTCACTCACTCAGTCACTCACACACACACACTCACTCACTCACACACACACACACACACAGTCACTGTCTCACACACACACACCCACACACATACACACACACTCACACACTCACTCACACTCACTCACTCGTTCATACTCACTCAAATACATGCACACACATACACAGACACACACAGACAGACATACAGACAAACACCCAACTCACGCAGAAACACACACTACTCACACTGTCACACACATACAGACGCACAAGCATACACACAAACTCACACAAAGTCACACATTCTCTCTCCCTCTCTCACGCTCACACACAGACTTACACACAAAGCCAGAAGATAAACGCTGATTCTGGGTAGGCCCCAGTGTAAATAAAATTGCCATGCAAATTGTAAGTGAAGCAGTCTAACAGCACTAAATACATTTGAAAATAGAAATAAAAATAGAAGCAACGTTTACGCAATGCCAGAGGAGTGCCTTAAACAAAGGAAGCATAAGATTGAGATGAGGTATTGATGTATAATCTGATGTCGAAGTACAGTAGGTGACAGAAAGCATTGTTTGCATGACAACATTGCTATCCACAAAAGCTGCGGTATTTTCTTGTTGCTAGCCTTACGGTGCATGTTCTTAAACGCACAGGTCTCGCGGTGCACATGCATGTGCAAACACACACCACATTGAAGGGTGATGAACAATCGATATGAAACACGGGATTGAGAGCACACAGTCCCGAACCCTTGGAAAGGCATCTCAGCAAGCTGAATAATTCACTGAGTGGGTGTTGAGTAAACCTGACTGGGATCAAGATATTCCGCATCATACACCGCAGAAGGCTTTGGCATTGAAATAAAACTTCTCCCAGAATGGGTGCAAGTTAACGATGACACAGAGAAACTTCTTTGCAACATGCTGAACCTGACGGAGTCAAACAGAAATAAAATGGTGCGACTCAAAATAAATAATATGCTGGCGAATGATTCTCTGGGAAGGTTCAAAGATCAACATGATTAATTGCCGATAATGTTTCCGATTTAAGGTTAAAGTGAGGGTGAAATATGCATCCTAGGAAATCTGTGCAGCGAAACTTGCTCTCTAAAGTTCCCTTTATTGCAAAATATCCCGAATGACCAACAGAATTGGATATTGCAACAACTTAGACGACACGATTCAAGTTAAAATCTTCTAATATTTTGAAAACAGCATTTTTAAAGATTCCCATCAATGTTCCCATGCAATATCATAAAAAACACACGATGAGAACTGTATTGTCACTACATTTCATGAGTTGGGTTCACTGGTGATTTCGGGCCATATCCTGGGGTCAGTTTAATCGTTCGGCCCATTGGATAACCGGATGACTGTTTGTGAAGTTTAGCTTCTTAAATATTAAAACATTTGCCTCAACTCATTTCGTTTTTGTTTAAAATGAGGATTCAGTCGCAAACGGCGATTACCGATAATCAATAGTATGATCGATCCGCGATTTGAGCTGGGATTATCCGGTTCAATGGGGGAAACGTGTGTGCAATGTATTGTAAAGCAGCTGGGCCGATTTCTCCAGCGCATTCTAATATTTATCCATCTGTCTTCATTAAATCCACGGCGGGGAATTTTTTTTAACTTGGTGTTAGGAAGTGTTCAAGTAAAGAACTGATAGTATTTTCTTTGTCAATTGCTTGTATCTTTATTTGAATTTCCATTCCCTTCAGGACGGGTCTTCCACACATGCCGGAATGTAATCTGCAATATTCTGCTCCAGTCTACCCAGGCTGACAATGAGAGCCGGCGTTTATTTAATAACATTAACAAAATGATTTCAAATATTGACTTGATTTGCAAATGGTGTGACGCCCTGGATTTAAACAGATAAAAAAATGACGTTTCCCAACAGAAGGCTCTGCCAATGAAAAAAAATCTATTTATAAAACACCCACCGTAACCGTATAAAATATACAATTGTCTTTATTTGTGGCTTTATTTTAACCATTTTATTAAAACGTTGCAACCTTCTAAAGCAGCAATCTGCAGTTTCCAAATAAACGCATTTCCTTGTGAATTGGAACTAGGAGACAAAGCTGTAACACAGTCTGTATAATCCGCTGGTCCCATTCTAATCAGACATTCAATATCACTTGTTTCGCATCTTGTCCGGCCCAGTTTTCCGCGAATTTAAACCGCGCCAGAAAGACACAAAGAAATTCTGCAGAAACCCAATGTAAACAATGGTCTTTTAATTGCGCTGCAGGACCCGGTCCCAACTTTCCCCGGTCCCGCCCGGACTGAACTGATAAATAAATTCGTAAATAACTGTTGTAAAAATCGATTATTTAAAGGGAGAAGAACATCTTTTAATTTTATCCGTGGATTTGACTTCAATATTTGAGCCAATGGGGTGTGAAAATTAATTGTAATGCCGAGCTTGCAGTTTCAGCCTCCAGTAGCTCTTTGTGCCTCTTTGTGGTACCGTTTGGTTTACTCGGTGTTTACCCAGCAGAAGCGGTCGGGAATTGGGGAAAACACAGATTGTCTGGAACAAAAGGAAACATTCCAGTTCCCAGATTGGGTGCCTATCTCTCTAACACCAGTTACGGTTCTAGAAATGGCAACTTCCCTCCTGGACGATACTTTAAGAAATAATTAATATTGTGTGTAAGATTCCGGCCGCGGTGATGTTAGCTCTATCTGATTTGGGAATTTTATTTGTAGGTGATTTCGATCATTATTCTCATTTGTGGATTCGTTCGCGTTGATGTAATTTTCACAAGAACAATCTGAATAATTATAAATATTAAAACCCAGTTGCATCTGCAAAGCCCAGCCAATATTAGGTTGTCGGTGACCGCGCTTTGTGTTGCATCTACCTAGAGCAGCTCTCGCTCAGCACCTAGTCTAAATTAGTTGCTTGTCTCGACACGCTCCTGGAGCTGTGTATGTTGAGAGTACACAACATGCAAAAGCCTTGTAACCACCTCCACATGACTGTCACTCCAGCTATTCCCTAAATCAGGCCATTCCTTTCTTACAAGGCCAGGAATTATAAAGCACTATTTACGGCAAATTCAGACCCTCTCACTCTATTTGGGAAACAAACTTTTGTATCTCCTAATCGACGAACCGGACGCTTCAAGCAGCAGCAAGATTAAATATTGGGACTTGATGAAATACGGTTGCAAGGAGCCTATAAATATTCGAAATGCGAAAAAATCCCCCAAATAAATAGTTGCACAAATGTATATGATAGCAATTTTGAGAAAGTGTATATACCTACACCAGAATTTCAATATTGATCATAAACTTGACTGTAGCAGGGAAACAATTGAGCTTTAGGACGGTTACCCAAACCGCCAGGAAGAGTCTGTGGCTACATTAGGTAATAATGCAATAATAAACCATCTAAACCAATACTTGTTGACGGTTTGGAGCGTTGACAGAAAGCATTACAAGCGTTCTGTAATATTTTACACATGGAGCACAAGGTATGAAGCTTCACAGGCGGGAACAAAAGCCGACTGCGTTGTAAAGTCGGTCCCTACAATATCTGATCCATCTTTCAAAGCAAATCCTCGCCCTCCCAAGTAGTCCAGACACGCCGCCTGGCGGAGACCCTCACACTCATCGGCGCGAGTTGCAGTTTCTGCTGGTTGGCGTCTTCAATATAATGTATTGTACATCAGATAAAGACACAAATACCGCTGATATCTAATAACATTAGCTCAGATGCTTCATAAATATTTACAGGTTGTAAAAGTAGACGGTGCATATAAAACAAAAATATTTAAGCAGTAGTATTGAAATTTGTGACGAGCCAGTTCATTTCTTAGCAACCACAGCGTGAAAATTGTTCATTAAAGCCCACGGAAAATAAATGGTTTCCAAAATCAGCAGGAAAGCACAGGATTTGCCAATACAGTTCCTTTCGCTTTCAGTAACCCAGAAAAAAAACTTCGCGCTGATTGGTAAATATTGGAAAATAAACATTTCCAGAGGGGTTGATATTCGCCTTTCTCTCGCGCCTGTGAAAATTTAAATAGTTGAGGGACACAGTGGTTGGTTTTTAATTTTTAATCTGGACCTGCAATCGAAGCGAGGGTACCATCAAATCGGCGGGAACAAAAAAAAACTCTTGCAGAAGAGAATGGATTAACAAGAGTATCATGTTGATTCCATTTCTGATGTAGAGCGCATTGGTCCAATAACGAGAAAATCACTGGCCATTGATTATTGATGGTCCACTTTCTCAGGGGCCAAGACTTGTTGGGGGTCTGGGGGTGGGGGCAGACATTTCTCCTTCTCCTGTTCTCTCATACTCCGGACATTAAACATCCCCAGTGCTATATTTACTCTGCTAAATAGATCTTTCTCTGTCCTGTCACACACTACTTTGTTCACTGTTGATGTGATCAGTTCGCTCCCTGTCCCCAATGTCTTAACACTGCTGCCTCCCAAACGGTCAGCCGCGTTCATTTAATAATCATTGAATGTTAACGGATCTGTAACAAGCCGGACAAACGCCCTGATCATTCCCCCCCCATCCTTCTGGTCTGCGTATTTCCTTTGGCAAATGGAAAGGGGGCGAGCAGTGACACCGCCAGAAATTAGGGACTCAGGAAATGATCGAATTAATTGAAAATAAAGTTTTGATAATGCGGGCACGGATCCCCGGTGGCTATGTGAATGAATGTGCGGTGCCTGTGCTTACCCGTCTGGGTGAAAGGCGCTATATAAATGGAGATATTTCACCCCCCCCCCCCGACCCCCCGCCAGTTATCTCTATGCCTGTCGGTGTCCCCGGTTGGCTCCGTGTAGATTTGCCGTTGAGACTGGTGACCAGTTTGTGAACAGACTGTGAAAGGCAATCCTTTGTCGGAAGCACTGGGAGGATTTTCAATATTCGTACAATTCAGTGCAGTTCACAAAAAGGGGGGAAAAGTGCCAGATCAGAACATTTAAATAGCTCCATATGTGTTGCTAATATTGCCATTTAGGTTTGTAACATTAATATCATCGCAATCTACAATATTGCAACGTAACTACCACCTAGTTTAAAACAATTTTTTTTGTTCTTTGGGATTTATTACACGCGATTGATATTTTTAGTGCTGAAATATGCATTCTTTGAGTTTCCAATCCAATCCCGAGCTTGAGCTGAAGGGGTGCAAAGAGTTGGAGGTGGGACGGGGATTGGAAGGGGAAACCGATCTGGTTGGTGAGCGCACGGTGTAATGTTTATGGAGAATGTTATTTTCGCTAAGTACCTTTGTCCAGAATGTGTCGCAACCATTGCAACACTGATGTTATTGTACCGACTACTGCTGCCCTGATCCAAACTTCCTCCCGAGACAAATTCCAACTCAGACTGTTCTTTGCAAATTTCATCCGCTGGCAAAATGGGAGTTGGCTGCAATGCTGCAGTTTTAGCTTTGAGATGCAGAGAGTAAATTGTAAGAGGAACATTATCTTAGTGGGATTGCTGCCTTAATCTCTTTCAGAAATTTTTTCAGGAGGAACTCTCGTGATGGTTCAAAATAAGCGAATAATTTCCTTTTACTGCGATAATAAGGCGAAGCAATTCCCCCGAATTTCCTTTAGCTACACCCACCCCCCACCCCCCAGTTTAAGTCGAACACATCATCCAGGTAATTTAGAATAAAACGCCCAGTAAGTGTTTGTTGATATAATGTGGATTTTGTTTCGGATTAACTCATGTCAGAGTCAGCCTTACTGATGGGAATAAAATTCTAAGCACAGAAATGGGTTCGAGAATCAGTGTCCAAACGCTAAAAATAAACTCCTAAATATCTGCTGGTTTCACCGAACCGTCTACCGAATGTTGCCAGTAGTGTATTAAAGCGAAGCTAAAATTCTCTCCGATCCGCGGCGGGGCAACCTCAGCACTTACTGCGTTCTTTTGAGAACTTTATTTTTGTTTGTATTTTGTTTTGTGAGTTTGGGAGGATCACTGGAATAATATATTTTCAATTATTGCCCGCGTTATTCGATGATCTCAGGCAGAACGGCCGGCTCCCGTACAAACCCATCCAAAAATGCTTCTGCAATAAACAACACATCACTTCTCTCGCCTTCAAATAAAGAAAAGTTTATCCGATGGCCGGGAAATTGTTACTCTCATGTTATTGCTTTGGGACAATTGACATGACACTATATTTTAACACGGTCTTTACGGAAACTTAGAGTTAGCCCCGGCGTTGCAGTAATCCGGACTCCCCATCTCAACCCAGCTGATTTACTTGCCAGCTATCTGTGCACAGGTTAATGAATATTACTGCTGTCTACCTTAACCGACTCGATCCCTTTGCAACTGTCCCCAAGTTGAGCAGTTAATGAAGAATTGCCCCCCTCTCTTTTCTTGGAACGGGACAGCTCAGAGCCCAGTGGTCAGGAGCTGACGCCATTTGATTTCAGTCCCATGTGAAATAAACAGGAAGCGGGAACAACTCATTCAATTTACACTTTTCTGGAAAGTCCCAGTTTGTGACAGGATTGTTAACCCCAGTAAAGTCTTTTGTTGTTTAATAATATGCTGGTCCTTTTATTTCTTTCCGAGCAAATGTTTCTTTTATAATTCTACAGGAACAAGTGGAAATGTGACTGGGATCATTGATTCTGGGCTCGGGACCGCGCTCCCATAGAATCATAGAATTCCTACAGTACAGAAAGAGATCATTCGGCCCATCGCGGCTGCACCAACAACAATCCCATCCTATCCCCGTCACCCCACATATTTAGCCCGCGAATCCCCCTGAAACTAAGGTCAATTTAGCACAGCCAATCAACCTAAACTCTGGCCTGCTAAAACGTGGCGGAGACAGAAGGCGTTGATAATTGTTGCAACAGCCGGGTTTGACTGGAATGGTTTTAGTTAGACACTTCTATCAGAAACAGTTCTGTCTGAGCAATGATCTTCGGGAAGATTGCAAAGTGGGCTACACGGTCAAATCCATTGTGCAATTTGTTCCAAGATTGGAAATTCCATTATATGTCTCCAAAATGGCAGATTTTAGAACCCATGAGAGGCATTTCCTGATTGAATGTACCAGCTTACAGATCTATAGCAAGTCGCGAAGTTAAAGGTATTAAACTCGGAGTAAAAGAGCTTTGTGTTGGATTTTGGAACATATCCCCTTTAACCAAAGAGTATCTCTTCAGTCATCGATGAAACATGAAGTCTGCAGTTGCTAGTTTAGAATTGGAGACATTTATCTGACAGATGGAGAGAGTACAGATGTGATACAGGTGCAGGGTGATATCAAACAACTGCCACCCAGATTTTCTGTATATCATTTTCCCAAAGTAAACAAAAGAGGCGAATGAAATTAAACGCAGCGCAAATATCAGCCAAGTTCTAGTTCTAAACCGAAGATCACATTGTATTTTCAAGATATTTTGCAAAATTTGTTAACGGTTAGCACAACACTGGGGGCTCTGAAGATCTTGTGATCTCCATCAATGTGCCAATGTTTAGCCTGGCGCCTCTTCAGCGTCACCAAGTGGCAAAGTGAATCTCTGCACAAAACCGATGTCTGAAATCTCTCCTGTGGCACTTTTCACTGCAAATCGAAACTTCCAGAAATCGAGTTTATCAAGTGACACTTACAGAAGGCGAGCAGGGTGGACATTGCATGGTGCGGCGGGATGCATTTTTAGCGCAAGGTTTGGCCAGACTAACAAGCTCAGGTATTTCATTTTTCAAATGCGAACACAGTCCAAAAAATGAGCAGTTGACCACACTTTTAAAGTTTAAAGTTGATTTATTAGTATCAAAAATATGCTTACATTAACACTGCAATGAAAATACTGTGAAAATCCCCTTTTTATGCTTTGGTAACCTATAACAATAAAACTCTTCACCAAATCCATATCCAATTGATCAATAATCCATTTTAACAATCCAAATTAAAGGTACACGATTCGTTAAAAATCATTTTAATTTCAATTTAACTACATTATTTTCCTTATAGTTTCCTTCCCATATTCGTCTGCGTTTTTGATTCTGTGAAGTTTTTTTTTCTCTTTCTGAATTTCTGTTTTTGCATTTAGCTCTGCAATCTGTCTGCCCGTAACACTCGGAGGGAGAGTGTCATTGCCGGCTGGGTCTGTCGGGACCTGGAAGTATGGAGCTCGGCTACCTCCAGAAATCACTGCTCAATTCCGAGCGTTTCTGCTTGTCGGGGAGAGTGGGAGCCTCAGTATCCAGCGGCACACACAAAATTAGTTAAAATTCAACGTTTCCGTGGGAGAAAAGCAGTGTTTGAGACATCAACCATTTCAGAAAGAGTGACCAGTCTCCCAGACACAAGCCCGCACCGATTTAAATTGCTAACTCCACCGTGACGCAGAGGTGCATTTTGACAGGAGTTTCCGAGAAAGTTTGGAAATAAATCTGCGCATTAACCCAAAGCATGGAGATATCTGTGCGACAGATTTCAGGCTCACTGGGAATAATGCGTGGAAATGCAACTCCAACCTGATTGCAAAGTGTCTGGAAGTTCATTAAGATATCTCCAAATGTGGAATTGAACACAGATTTGCTTTTAATAGGGAGAATGGGTTCAGTCTGCACTCACACTTTCCCCACTTTCGACATTGCAAAGAACTTGCCCAGAAATGAGGTTTTGGACACAGGTGTGGTCCGCCAGACAGAACTCCGAGCTGGGCAGTGCGTGTGTGAGACGCAGCGAGCGAGCAGAGTTAGCAATGTTGGATCTTACACCCCCCACACTATGGTTTCTTGTCATATGATAGCTGCCATCTCGAAGAACTGCCTTTTGACTCGCCTGTAACATTACAAAAAAAGAGATTCTGTTTCCCGTCTTCCAATAACATTCAAAATGAGCTGCGGGAATGTAAACACCCGAAATTCTCCAGTCACCGATTTGCTGCAATCTGTAGTCAGCAGTTTAGCGCTAAATACTGACCGCTGATCACAATGTGTTGAGGTATGTACAGCGTTTCATAGCTGAGCTCAGGGGTCGGTTTAGTCAAGCTGCGTTCAGAGAATCAATATTTACAATCTGTGCAATTAAAAATATATTTTCATGAAAAGCTATTTATTCACATTAAAGGCGCCTTATAAATCCGCTTTGTAGTTGTTGTAATTTGTGACACATCCGGACAAAGTTTGTTGCACCAAGGAGCTTTATATTTACACCGAATTTACTTCTGGATACCGGTAACTTATTAAAGCGCAGTTTGCATGTCGTTAACGTAATGGGTGATTTCAAAATCCCATCTTTGTCCTTCGCTGGAGTCATTAACATTGCGAGGACAACCTTGGTAAATACATTTAAAAACATCCTTTTCATTGGCAATGCCACAAGTGTGATGTGCTCATTCAATGTTGCTTGCTAGCAATAAAACTAAAAACACTCGAGCTCACTTCCACACACATTAACAGACTGCATTATCCGCGTTAGAAGCAAGATCTGAAATAAGGGCTACTGCATTCCGATTCTCAACTACATATTCAAGGTCACCGATTAAACTTGGCGTTGAGAGTTGCAGTTTGTCCCTGTGTGCTGCTCTATCTCAAAGCATTAAATGAGGTTCCAGTATTCACTTGGTTATTTGTTCAATGCTGCTCCTGGTTTTATCAGCATCATTATTCCACAACACGAGTTACAAGCTTGCTTTCGGTATTTTTACACCTTCAGTCATGTTTAGAATGCCCGGAGCAATCTGTAATCCAAATGGAAAAATCTCTGGATTCTAAATCCAGAATTAGTGACGCAAGAATAAAACCAACAAATCTCAAAGAAAATTATAGATCAACAAGAATGGATTCCGAGATAGAACAATTGTCATCTTTAATAGAAAGATACAGATTATCTGGTCAGGAATGGGACTGTGGAGTTCTTGTGGTGCAGTGGGGAGCCTCTGAGCCGGAGTTTCCGGGTGCCAGTGAATTCATAACTTGTTTAGCCAATATGAAGCTGGGCATGCTGCTCCGAATGGAACAGGTTCCTGGTGGGTTAGACTTTACACAGAGTGGGTACCGCCTCCCCTCCCCAGCTACAACTTCAGGTATAAAACAAGACGTCAGCACCCAGGTGTGGAACGTCTTCCAAGTGGAACAGGACTGAAGGTCATCTGGGCAACTAAAGAAGCAACTGTTGTGTAGCCATCATGTTAAAGAAAGGGAGATGCAGGAATTCATGGACATTCTGGAATTTTGACCTGAAAAATCAGCAGAAAGAAAACAGATGAAATCTTCCCTGCAGAAATGGCCTGTATTTGGAGGAGTTCATAATAGAAAGGTTATGAAAGATCCTTTGACAGCACCTTCCAAAACCACCAGCATTTCCATCTAGAAGGACAGAGGCAGCAGATACATGGGAACACCCCTGCGTGCAGGATCCTCTCCAAACCACTCACTGTCCTGATTTGAAACATATCACCGTTGCATCGTGGGTCAACGCACAGTATATGGACTGCAGCAATTCAAGAAGGCAGCTCACCACCACCTTCTCAAGGGCAACTAGGGATGGGCAATAAATGCTGGCCCAGCCAGTGACAGCCATGTCTCATGAATAAATAAAACATACTAATTCTTCATCATCCACTTAGGTTGCACCATATTTGAAAATGAATCCATAAAACAATTATTTGCCCTTGCAGATTAAGGAATTAGTAAACCACTTGTTTGAAACACATTGGTTTCATTATAGCATTCCCAGCTCCATTCCTGAGTTCAAACATCCCTCCAGAGACTTGAGCACAATATTTATTTGATTTATTGAGATATTTGAATCATTGAGTCACAGGTGAGGTGCCTGAAGATTGGAGCGTGGCAAATGTTGAGCCTTTGTTTAAAAAAGGTTGCAGGGAAAAGCCAGGGAACTACAGGCCTGTTAGCCTCACATCTGTGGTAGGTAAATTGTTGGAAGGTATTTTGAAAGACAGGATCTACAGGCATTTAGATGCACAAGGACTGATTAGGGACAGTCAACATGGCTTTGTGAGTGGAAAATCATGTCTCACAAATTTGATTGAGTTTTTTGAAGGGGTAACCAAGAAAGTAGATGAAGGCAGTGCAGTTGATGTTGTCTACATGGACTTTAGCAAGGCCTTTGACAAGGTACCACATGGTAAGTTGTTGCATAAAGTTAAATCTCATGGGATCCAGGGTGAGGTATCTAAATGTATACAAAATTGACTTATTGACAGAAGCCAGAGGGTGGTTGTAGAAAATTGTTTTTCAAACTGGAGGCCTGTGACCAACAGTGTGCCTCAGGGATCAGTGCTGGGTCCACTGTTATTTGTCATTAATAGTAATGATTTGGATGAGAATATAGGGGGCATGGTTAGTAAGTTTGTAGATGACACCAAGGTTGGTGGCATAGTGGACAGTGAAGAAAGTTATCTCCAATTGCAGCAGGATCTTGATCAACTGGGCCAATGGGCTGATGAATGGCAGATGGAGTTTAATTTAGATAAATGCAAGGTGATACATTTTGGTAGATTGAACCAGGGCAGGACTTACTCAGTTAATGGTAGGGCGTTAGGAAGAGTTACAGAACAAAGAGATCTAGAGGTACAGGTTCATAGTTCCTTGAAAGTGAAGTCACAGGTGGACAGAGTGGTGAAGAAGGCATTCAGCATGCTTGGTTTCATTGGTCAGAACATTGAGGAGTTGGGACATTTTGTTGAACAAGACACTGGTGAGGCTACACTTGGAATACTGTGTACAATTCTGGTCACCCTATTATAGAAAGGATATTATTAAACTAGAAAGAGTGCAGAAAAGATTTACTAGGATGCTACTGGGACTTGGATTGAGTTATAAGGAGAGGCTGAATAGACTGGGACCTTTTTCTCTGAAGTATAGGAGGCTGAGGGGTGACCTTATAGAGGTCTATAAAATATTGAGGGACATAGACAAGGTAGATAGTCAGTATCTTTTCCCAAAGATAGGGAAGTCTAAAAATAGAAGGCATAGGTTTAAGGTGAGAGGGGAGAGATACAAAAGTGTCCAGAGGGGCAATTTTTTCACACAGAGGATGGTGAGTGTCTGGAACAAACTGTCAGATATAGTAGTAGAGGTGGGTACAATTTTATCTTTTAAAAAGCATTTAGATAGTTACATGGTTATGATGGGTATAGAGGGATATGGGCCAAATCCAGGCAATTGGGATTAGCTTAGGGGTTTAAAAAAAAGGGCAGCATGGACAAGTTGGGTCGAAGGGCCTGTTTCCATGCTGTAAACTCTATGACTCTATGATGCTATGATTTGATTTGATTTGATTTCTTATTGTTACATGTATTAACATACAGTGAAAAGTATTGTTTCTTGTGTGCTATATAGACAAAGCATACCGTTTATAGAGAAGGAAACAAGAGAGTGCAGAATGTAGTGTTACAGTCATAGCTAGGATGTAGAGAAAGGTCAACTTAATGCAAGGTTGGTCCATTCAAAAGTCTGACAGCAGAAGGGAAGAAGCTGTTCTTGAGTCAGTTGGTATGTTACCTTAGAGTTTTGTACCTTTTTCCTGACGAAAGAAGGTGGAAGAGAGAATATCTGGGGCGCATTGCATCCTTAATTATTGTGACTGCTTTGCCAAACCATCAGGAAGTATAGACAGAGTCAAAGGATGGGAGGCTGGTTAGGGTTTATGTTGGCACTTTGCAGCACTCAGGGTATTGCTGCACTGTCTGAGGTGCCAGCTTCAGAGAAACTTTACTATCAAAACTCACGATGGATGTAAAATAGACTCAAAGAAGAACAAGGAGCTCACCTGATGTCTTGGCCAATATTTATCTCTCAATCACTAACACAGAAACAAATTACATGATCGTTAATCTTATTGATGTTTGTGGAACCTTAATGTGTTTAATTTGGCTGTTTCTTTTTCCCAACATTACACTTCAAAATAAACTTCATTAACAGTGGCAAAAACAAAATACTGCAGATGCTGGAAATTAATAATCAAAGCAGAAATTGTTGGAAACATGCAGCGTATTAGGCAGCATCTGTGCTGAGAGGAAGTGGAGATGTAAACAATTGCTGATATGCCACACAACATTATAAGTTGACAGTCAAGTATTGATCTTACTGCCAAGCACACTGAAGTCAAGTACCAAGTTTCATATCTCTTGGACTTCCAACTATATATAGCATTGCTCTAACCCACTCCCAAGCCATATAATCATAGAATCCCTACAGGGCAGGAGGAGGCCATTTAGCCTATTGAGTTGGCACTAGCCACAAACCCACCCAGACACTATCCCTATAGTCCCATCTACTTACCCTGCTAATCCCCCTAAGGAGCAATTTACCCTGGCCAATCAATCTAACCTGCACACCTTTGGACTGTGGAAGAAAACCAGAGCACCCAGAGGAAACCCACGCAGATACGTGGAGAACATGCAAACTCCACACAGGCAGTGACCCAAGGCCAGAATTGAACCTGTGTCTCTGGTGCTGTGAGGCAGCAGTGCTAACCACTCTGCCACAGGAGCTTTTTAAAAACACTGGATTTTACTGGCTTGGACCTATAATTTTTTCTAGAATTTATAGTAAACATCTGTCCATGCAATTTATTGGACATCCTGCGAAGACTTAAAATTTATTATATAAACCTGTGAGATAATTTATATAAAGATTAGCTATTGAGGCAGTGGCAGATCGATCGTGCTTTTGACTTTGAGAATTTCTGAAGACTTAATGTGGGAACTTAAAATAGTTCCAGTGAGGATTTAATCAGCTGGAGATATTTTCATTTGATTTATTTCAATGTTTCTGAAGTTTTGACTGGCCAGACAATGTACAAGTATTAGCCTGGGAAAGGCCACCCTTAAACTCTCATATACTATCTCAAATAGAAAACCAAAAGATTTCTTTGGCAGAACAAGATAACAAATGAAGTTACAAAATTATCTGAGGGCCATTTTCTTAGTAACTTCATTTCAGAACATAACTTGTAATATTTATAATTCAAGGGGTCGATCAGACATTTTTCAACATCTAACTTCAACGTACTTACTTACTCCAGTCTAATGTCTCCCCTAAATTAAAATAATACATTTAGGAAATGTAAAACCACATTTCGTCTAAATCAAAACAGCTCATCTCATTTTAAATCTTTACTTTTAAAAACTCTAGAACTGGAAGAAAGAGTAGGTCAGTTGACTCTACAATCATGGTTGACTTTCGACCTCAAGTTCACTTTCCTCCTTATCCTGTCTCTCAAAAGTTCCAACAATCTCAGGTTTGGAATAGTCTCCACAAATGAGCATCCACAACTCTGCAATTGAGAATTCCAAAAATCCAGAACCAACTGTAAAATAATTTCATTTCATCTCAGTCCTAGGTCATCAACCCCTTATTTGAAAACTAGAACACCTAGTTCTAGAATTGCCAGTCAGAGAAACAACCTTTCAGTACCAACTTTGACAAGCCATCTAAAGTTCCAATGAGATTACCTCTCAGTATTTTATATTTTCCAAAGAAAGTAGACCTAATCTATTTAACCTCTTTTCATGGAACAGCCCTGTCATCCCAGGCATCAATCTAGTGAAACATTATTGCACTAATTCTCATACAAATGCATCCTTCCTTAGATACTCAAGATATGGTCTTGCCAAGACCCTATGAATTCAGTATTGTTAGTTAACGCATTGACTACCGGAAGTACAAAATATCACAGATTGGAAGAGATCATTTTGACCTTTCTCATCAGTTTGAGAGTTCAAAATAACTTTTTAAAATCTGTTAGTTACAAAGTATTTGCAATCACTACCAAAGACTTTCACAATTGTTAAGTTTCCAAACAATACATCTAACAATGAACTATTTTGCCCCTTCTGAACTGCCCCTTATTTTTTAAATTACATTTTCAGTAAAGTACCTGTTCTTCAAAAATCCTGTTAACCATTCAGTCTATCAAGCAGACAAGAGGACAGTTCATTTCCATTGAAAATGCCAGAAGTGTAGCTGCTTCCAGTCAGATGAGGTTGTAGCATTCTCATTCACTCCTATCATTTTTTTTCTACTGTCCTCTGACTCAAATCCTAACTCACACTGTGCTTTTTAACTGACAGCTTATGTTATACTGGATCACCTGACAGCTTGTATCAGATGTTGTGCTTCATACTCTAAGTAACAGCTCAAGTCACATGTTGTGTTTATGCTCTCACTGACTGCCTATATATTGCCACCCACCTGAGTGTACTACCCTGCATGCATTGGCATAAAGAGTCATAAATCATCAGCTATGCCATTATGTTGCAGCTTTAATGCCCTTCAACAATTTAAGGGCTTTCGTAAGCCAGAGAAATATTTTACGGCTTATCAGTTGCTACCTGTCATGCTGTGGTTTCGACCTTTTGCAGCAATTGGGAAACCTAGTTAGTCAAGCACAAAGAGGAAGAACAAAGCAAACAACAGTTTGGTCTCGACATCTAATCCCTCTGCCCAATTGTCAGATGCCTTCATCTGTCGCAGCATCACATATCTGAGTATTCCAAAAGAGTGACTACAAGAGAAAAAGTGTGTTCCTTTATTTCTAAAACCCGCTTGAAGCAATCAAGAGGAATATGATGTATTGAGGAGAATTAGTAGACATAATTCCATAAGACCATAAGATATAGGAACAGAATTAGGTCATTTGGCCCATTAAGTCTGCTCCACCATTCAATCATGGCTGATAGGTTTCTCAACTCCAATCTCCCACCTTTTCCCAGTAACCTTTGATCCCCGTACCAATCAAAAAACAGTCTATCTCTGCCTTAAGCATTCCTGGCTTCCGTGGACTTCTGTGGCAATAAATTCATTTCTCTGGCTGAAAAAATTCCCCGTCACCTCCCTCCTAAATCGTCATCCCTTTATTCTGAGGCTGTGCCCTTGGATCCTCATCTCACCCACTAACAGAAACATCTTCCCCACGTCCTCTCTGGAATGCTGTTCATTCAATGAAGTTTATTTTTGCTGGGGATAGGAGATGATTGTTAAACCTCCTTTAGGGACTAAGGGCTAGGTGGAAAGGGAGTCACACACTACACTAATCTCATATACATGCCACAGGAGATTTTGAATGAGTGTGTTACTATTCTCCCTTCACCAAATCTCAAAAGTTGCACATATCTGCTGTAATAAATGTAGGGTCTCCATGCTCAGTAGATGTTTCACTGTCTACATTAGCATTGAATTAATCTGAGCATAACCATAGATTTAGTTGTATGTTTCAAATTTGAGGTTGATGTGTATTTTCATCCAATTGCAATTTGATTTGATTTGATTTGGTTTGATTTGATTTATTATTGTCACATGTATTAACATACAGTGAAAAGTATTGTTTCTTGCGAGTTTTACAGACAAAGCATACTGTTCATAGAGAAGGAAATGAGACAGCGCAGGATGTAGTGTTACAGTCATAGTTAGAGTGCAGAGAATGATCAAATTAATGCAAGGTAAGTCCATTCAAATATCTGACAGCAGCAGGGAAGAAGCTGTTCTTGAGTCGGTTGGTACCTGACCTCAGACTTTTGCATCTTCTTCAAAGGAAGAAGATGGAAGAGAGACTGTCCGGGTTGTGTGAGGTCCTTAATTATGCTGGCTGCTTTGCCAAGGCAGCAGGAAGTGTAGATAGAGTCAATGGATGGGAAGCTGGTTTGTGTAATGGTTTGGCCTACTTTCACAATGCTTTGTAGTTCCTTGCAGTCTTAGGTTGAGCAGAAGCCATACTAAGCTGTGATACAACAGAAAGAATGCTTTCTATGGTGCATCTGTAAAAGTTGGTGACAGTCGTAGCTGACATGCCAAATTTCCTTAGTCTTTTGAGAAATTGGAGGCATTGGTGGGACTTTCTTAACTATGGTGTTGGCAGGGGGAATCAGGCCAGGTTGTTGGTGATCTGGACACCTAAAAATTTGAAGCTTTTGACCCTTTCTACTTCGTCCCCACTGGTGTAGATAGGGGCATGTTCTTCATTACACTTCCTGAAGTTGATGACAATCTCCATCATTTTGTTGACATTGAGGAAGAGATTATCGTTGCTGCGCTAGTTCAACAGATTCTCTATTTCACTCCTGTGCTCTGTCTCATCATTGCTTGAGATCTGATCCACTACGGTGGTGTCATCAGCAAACTTGAAAATCAAATTGGAGGGAAATTTGGCCACACAGTAATAGGTGTATACGGAGTATAGTATGGGTTAATGTATGATATTAGGAGTCTACATTTAATGAAAGAGGTTTAAGCATGCAAATATAATCCATCCTAATGGTTTGTTTTTATGTTTTGTTTTATTGACACATATGTAAAAACCTTTAAGTAAGAAATCAAAAATCCTAACTCACATCATTTAGAGGTGGATTATTGTAACACATCGAATTGAAGTACAAGGTTATAGACAAATCTTGAAGTCTTACCCTCTGTTTTGTTCAGAATGACTGACTTCAGCGAGGGATGAGATAATCTGGTACCTTACTCCATCCTCTACAGTGCAATGCCTTTGCATGTGCCTACATTTAGGGAATTAAAAAATCAAGAAAAAATATCAAATAATGGTTGAATTACAAATCACACACAATAGAATAGAGTTTGTTATTACAGTTTGTACTGATTGCCTTGTATCAATTTCACTCCCCTTGCCTCCAGACTGAGAGTTTGGTACACAATTCACTGCCATTGCACAGATAAAAAAAAAACAATATCTGCGATTTCATCTTTATATCACCTCAAACTGAACTTGGCAACAAAGTTGCTTTGATATTTTGGGGGTGATTAAAAATGTTTGTTTCACAGTCTTGTTTATTCTTAGCCCCCACCTCTTTCTGCTGGACAATCCAATCTACCAGCTCTGCAGTTTCTCACTGGGACACTTGCTCACATTGCTGAAGATTGGATCATTAGAACCATTAGAATTTCATGTTATAGAAGAGTCTAATGCAAATATACATGGGCCAGAAAGTTCCACCCATTTCCACGACTCCACCAGTGAGATCTGAGGTGGGAAATTGTGTGGAGGGGACCCCCCTCCCCTCCATCCCTGCCCCCAGCCTCCTAATGCCCCAACCTCACAGCGATTCTGGACTAGGGCAGCTAGGGCCTTGGACAGGAAGCCCAACCTTGCCCCATTAACACCCAGAAGTGAAGGAAGGTCAGTCTTCTGCAGGAAAAGGGAGAGAAGTGTGTTGATCAGCAGTCCCCTTCTCACTGCAACACTTTTCCCTTAAGGCTTGATGACTTCCAGACATCCCTTCCCCTTGCCTATCCCTCAAGATATGGGTTCCACCCCCCCTTGCAGCTCAGGCCTTCCCAACCCTCCTTGCCCTGGGGCCCCGACAGTTACCTGGGCCTTTGATCCTGGGACTTAGGCTCTGACAGCTCCATGCTGTGCCTCTTCCAACCAGTGCTGCACTGTTGCTGGAGTGACTGGAGACCTGCTAGCCACTTTGACTGCTGGGCAGCTTTCCAAAACGGGACTTCCTCCCAACTGAGGGGTACATTCCTGCTTTATACCAATTAATACTAAGGAGTTGTTGGAGTTGATGGGAATGCACTGCCCTAGTTCCTCCCATCCCAAAAAATCAGGCCATGGAAGCATAATATGAGGAACCGTTGAAGATTCTAGTTCTGTATTCATTGGAGTTTAAAAGGATGAGGGAGGGGTCATATTGAAACTTTCAAGACACTGCGAGGCCTGGATAGAGTGGGCGTGGATAGGATGTTTCCACTAGTAGGAAAAACTAGAGCAAGAGGGCACATCCTCAGGCTAAAGGGACAATCCTTTAAAACAGAGATGAGGAATTTCTTCAGGCAGAGACTGGTGAATCTGTGGAACTCTTTGCCGCAAAAGACTATGGAAGCCAGGTCATTGTGTGTCTTTAAGACAGAGATAGATAGGTTCTTGATTAATAAGGGGATCTATTTCAGAAGGCAATTAATATGAAGGGCAATGAGTCAGGAGTTATATGTAGGCCAGATAAGGACAACAGATGATTTTTCCTAAAGAACATTAGTGATCCAGATTTATTTTTAACAACTCAGTCACTTCAATGGAAGTATTACTGACACCAGTCTTTTATATTCCAGGTTTATTTAAATACCTGAATGTAAATTTCCAGTAACCATCATGGGATTTGAAGTCACATCTTTGGATCATTAACCCAGCTTCTGGATTATTAATGTCACAGCCACTATGCTATCATACCCAATGGGGAAAAATGGGAACACGGAGCCACAAGTACAAATAGACAAAAGGACTGTGAAGAAATTCACAGTTCCACTGGTGTAGATGCGGTTCTTTGTGTTCCACACATCACTGCAGCATTTCAAATTGATTCTCCTTGTTCACAGAGACGTGGGTCCACATAAACCAACACTTTGTCGAATTTTAGTGTCACAATTAGCACCTTACAGGGAGCTGTTTAATTTTATTTTTATATCACAGACACCAAATTAAATTTGTTACATTGCAATATGTATGAGTTTATGTATTATATATGTTCAGCATTCATTTAAACCATTGATCCTTTTTGAATGTTAAATCTGCATTATTAAAATTGACCTCTCTGATGATTGCAACTCGTATTTGCTTTCGACACTTACACTGTGAAATTCTAATTGTCCTGCTATCTCTGCTAACTAAAATTCCAACTTGAGATGCCAAAATGATTTTTAAAACATTATTTAAATTGCTGGTTTATTTCTGGGACTGTGATACATCTGACTGTTTGGACATTTAAAAAAAATTGGCCAGGTTTTAAATTCTACCTGTGACTGGCAGAGATTAGTCTGCCAATAGCAGATGGCAGGTTGTTATTTCATATCTTGCATTGCAGGATATTTTTAAACCTTTCATTGCCTTCAACAAGCAGGAATTTATCATCTCACAATGATGGTAAGCGTAGGATTAATGAATATATCTGCAAGTAGCCTGGAGAACATCTTTAACCTTTTGGGTGCTGGAGACAAAATTGAGTGGCTATCTATGAATGTCAACATCTCACAATGGAAAATCCATATGTCAACATTTGTAACAGGAACATCCTTTAGCATGGGTATCAACCTCTTTCCGCTAAAACATGTCCTGGTCTTTTTATTATTAACAGCTAAAATCCTGCAGCGTTGTTCATGACAAATTACAGGATGGGGGATTTGAGAGAGAGAATGGCAGAGATAACCACAATTTTCATTTTCACTCTTTGCACAGACAATATTGGATTGCTCATCTATTGCAGAATCTACCCATCGATTCTCATTTCCATTGATTTAAATTGAAATCAAACTCTTGCAGATTCTGCTGTAGTTTACAGCCCAAGTAGTGAAGTTGGTAACTACCCTCAGGGTGTTTTATTTGGAGGTGACTGTGTTGCTACGGTGATTGCAATGGGTGAGGTGTGTGGCAGTGGGAATGGGAATAGAGTAGTGTAGAAGGAGAGAGGGATACTGAGCAGGTGAAGCAGTGGAAGAAGTAATAAGTTTCTGAGGGAGATCGATGCAGTGCGCAAAATGAATACTTAGAGATTGAATTGTTAAGTGGAGAAGAAAAAATGGTAGAAATGTAAAAATATTATGAGAAGTGGTGAAAAATAAGGAGCAAGAAAACAGGTAGAGGAATCCAGCGGGAATAACCATTCCAAAACAATGGTGGAGAGGTCTTTGAAAAAAAGACCGTATAATGGGCAAGCAAAAGAAACCAAAATACGCAACGTTTAAAATAAAGCATATTAAAATTCATATAATAGCATTGAACTGTGAAAAAAAGGGAGTTAGCAAAAGGTACGCCGTATGAAGGGTGATTGAAAACATATAGGTTAATAAGGCTATTAGAAGGAGAACGGGAAATTAAAGGACAAATCACATTCTAGCCCTATTCAAAAATAATAATGGAAATCGAGTGAAAAATGAAATAAATATATACTCAACAATGAGGTAATTCCAATTAAAAATACATCATGCAATGGGGCAGTAATATAAGAGAACTTACCATTCAAGGGAGCTTTAAAAATAGATTGAAAAGAACGCACTGTCTAACAGGAGCAATATAAAAATACACTGAGAATACATTGTCGAGTCAACAGGATTGAAGAAAGGAGCAAAACCTTGTAAAAACAATAAAAGAAAACAAAAATAGAAATGAAAAAGGATGTAGGGCTAGGGAGAAGTTGAGAAGGCATGTTTGGAAGGAGCATTTGTCCATTGAGCTATGATGGTACAAAGAGGGCCAGGACTGAAGTGCATCTATCCAGTCAGTCAGGCAACGAGTGAATAGAGTCACAATGCCACCTAAAAACTGGACTCAATTCGGGGAACTCAATCACAGTTTAGTGTGATAAATTGAAATTAAAACATGACATGGAAATAAAATGGCAGGCAAAGCCTTTCAGGAAGTGTGCAGTATGCCCAAAACTCCAGATGAATTAGCAGCCGAACCCCTCTGGTGCTGAGACTTTACAATAACACAAATTTTATGCTACGTATTATTACCAGAAATGCTGATATATCAATATTTGTGTCTCCACAGCAACATGAGTGGGATTATGCACTATTGGGTTCTCTGCTGGTGGGAAGGTAAACCCCTGTTCAGGAAAATGGGTAAAGAATGGCAGAGATCTCGAATAGCATCTGCAAAGTTCATCCGATCTGAATTTTGCTCCAATAAGGAGAAACCTAACATGGATATCACACTGACTTTAAAAAAGGCAACTTTTTGTATTCAGTGCATTTTGAATGATCCGACATAGTGTGACAAAAAATCTTACAGTGAAATGTTGACATGTTTAAGTAGGAATTTTCCAGTATAAATGTTTATATATTTACATATGGATTTTCTATTGTGATGTGCTGAAATCCAGGTTTCCATGACAAAAGCTTGATACAGGAAGTAACTTTAATATCTACACGACCTGCACTTCATAATGACACACAAGATTAATGGTTCTTGATATATGAATTTCACTGGGATCTGCGTTTATATGTATATATATCTTTGATGGTAGCGGGACAGGTGGAGAGAGCAGTTAATAAAGCATATCATATTCTGTGCTTTATTAATGGGGGCATAATGTACAAGAGCAAGGAGGTTAAACTGAACATATACTAGACACTAGTTAGATCTCAGCTGGAGTATTGTGTATAGTTTTGGGAGCCACATTATAAGAAGGATGTGAACACATTGGAGGGAGCACAGAAGAGGTTTATAAGGATGGTTCCAGGGATGAGAAATGTCAGTGATGAGGAAAGATTGGAGAAGTTGGGACTGTTTGCCTTGGAGAGAAGAAAGCTAAGAGGACACCTGAGAGAGGTGTTCAAAGTCATGAGGGTGGCTGGACAGAGGAGTGTTATAAGGGGAAGGTTGATTTCTTCTCTGAGAACTAACACTGAACCACTCAAAAAGAAGTACCTAGCCTCATCGTCTGTTAAAGAGTGTACGAGAAAGGGTAATATCCACACTTCAGCAACTTCTAGTGGTTAAATCAAAATAATTACCTGAGCTTTTCTTGATGCAAGAGGTCTTGCATCAAGAATTCAGGGAATTAGGCAGTAGATTAAAAAGCAAGACCCCTCAGGTTGTCATCTCCAGATTACTCCCAGTGCCACATGCTAGTGAGTACAGAAGTAGGAGAATAGTGAAGATAAATTCTTGGCTTAAGAGTTGGTGCAGCAGGGAGGGTTTTAGATTCCTGGATCATTGAGACGCTGGGGAAGATGGGAGCTAAGCAAGTGGGACAGTCTACATCTGAAACAGAATTGGACTAACATCCTACGGTACGTTTTGCTAGTGCAGTTGGGAGGAGTTTAAACTAATTTGGCAGGGGGAGGGGGACACAGACTGTTCGCAAAGTAAGGACAGGGAATCATACAGTGAAACAAACCAGTCAGAGGGAGTGCAGCTGTATTAGGTTTCACGGGAGTAAGGTCAGGCTGGGTGGCCTCTGATCTAATGCCAGGAGTATTGCAGGTGAAACAGTTGAGTGCGATAATTGACATTGGAAGTATGATATAGTGGGCATTCCAGTGACATGGTTAAAGGAAGGACGCAATCAGCAACTCAACATTCCGGGATATAGGATCTTCAGGCGAGACAGGGGAGGGGGTAAAAGAGGAGGAGGTGTTGCATTATTAGTTAAGGAGTCAGTTACTGCAGTAAGGAGAGATGATATATTGGAGGGGACATCAAATGAAGCTTTGTGGGCAGAGTTTAGGAATAAAAAAAGGACAGACACATTGCTAGGTATTTATTATAGACCCCTAGAGAGTCAGAGGGATATTGAGGAGCAAATTTGTGCTCAGTTTGTGGAAGTGTATAAAAACAATAACAATAAGGTTATTATGTTCGACGATTTCAATTTTCCCAATGTTAACTGGGATATACATAGTGTCGAGGGCTTGGATGGAATCCATTTCTTGAAATGTGTACAGGAGAACTTTTTAAGTCAATATGTGGAGGGTCAAACAAGAGAGGGAGCTGTGCTGGATATACACCTCTTTAACTTATGCTTAATGCTATCTCCACTCACATTGTCTGCACCTTTAAGACTTGACTGGGTGCAAAGACTCACATTCTAATCAGTATTCTGTAAACTGTGTGTGCCTTTATATGCCCTGTTTGTGAGCAGAACTCCTCACTCACCTGACGAAGCAGCAGCGCTCCGAAAGTTAGTGGTGTTTACCACCAAATAAACCTGTTGGACTTTAACCTGGTGTTGTGAGACTTCTTACACGGGGGAGGTGCCAGACATCTGGAGAACAGCTAATGTGGTTCCACTATTTACAAAGGGTTGCAGAGATAAACCAGGGAACTACGGACCAGTGAGTCTCATGTCAGTGGTAGGGAAACATTTAGAGAAATTTCTGAAGGAGAGCATCCATCTGAACTGGAAGAGGCAAAGCTTGATCAGGGATAGTCAGCATGGCTTTGTCAGAGAGAGATCATGTCTAACGAATTTGATTGAATTTTTTGAGGGGTGACCAGGTGTGTAGACAAGGGTAGTGCAGTCAATTGAGTTTATATGGATTTCAGCAAAGCCTTTGACAAGGTCCCACGTGGGAGAATTGTAAATAAGGTAAATACACATGGAATACAGGGTAATTTGCTAAAATAGATTCAAAATGGGCTCAGCTGCAGGGGACAGAGGGTGATGACACAAGGCTGTTTTAATAACTGGAAGGCAGTATCCACTGACGTACTGTGTTGGGCCCCCTTTTATTCATCATCTGTATAAATGACATTGATGACTGGGTGAGGGGTAGGATTAGTAAGTTTGCGGATGACACAAAGATTGGACGGTAGTTAACACTGAGGCGGAGTGTCTTGTGCTACAAGAAGATAGAGACAGAATGGTCAAATGGGCAGATAAGTGGCAGATGGAATTTAACCCTGAAAAGTGTGAGGTGACACATTTTGGAAGAAGTAATTTGACAAGGAAGTATTCAATGAATGGTAGGACACTAAGAAGTTCTGTGGAACAAAGGGACTTGGTGTGTTTGTCCACAGATCTCTGAAAACGGAAGGGCATGTTAGCAAGGTGGTGAAAAAGACATATGGGACACTTGCCTTTATCAATTAAGCAGAGATTACAAAAGCAGGGAAATCATGTTGGAGTTGTATTGAACTTTGGTGAGGCCACATCTGGAGTACTGTGTGCAGTTCTGATTGCCTCATTATCAGAAGGATGTGATTGCACTGGAGGGGGTGCAGAGGAGATTCACCAGGATGCTGTCTGGGATGGAACATTTAAGTTATGAAGAGAGGTTGGAAAGGCTTAGGTTGTTTTTGTTGGAGCAAAGACTGAGGGGTGACCTGATCTAGGTGTACAAGATTATGAAGGACATGGAAAGAGTGGATAAGGAGCAACTATTCTCCTTAGTTGAAGGGGAGTAGGATTAAGGTTGAGGGGCAGGAAGTTCGGGGGGTTTGTGGGAAAACTATTTTACCCAGAGGATGGTGAGGGTCTGGAATGCGCTGCCTGGGAGAGTGGTGGAGGTGGGATGCCTCACATCCTTTAAAAAGTATCTGGATGAGCACTTGGCACATGATAACATTCAGGGCTATGGGCCAAATGCTGGCAGATGAGATAAGATGGGAGTTCAGGTGTTTCTAATGTGTCAGTGCAGACTCGATCAGCTGAAGTGCCTCTTCTGCACTGTGTGATTCTGTGATTCTATGCCTATGTTTACTAACTATTTACTTAAAAGTGGATTTGATGTAAGCATGATGGGTCCAATTTGGAACTGGAATGGTCATAAGCTAAAAAGTAAATTTGTATCCTTTCACTTTTAAATATTGTTCAACATTTAATGGTTAAGCTGCTGCATTTGTTAGAGTTAGATATAAACTGTTATTAAATTTTTTTTTCATATAAAAGATCCATAATTTGCCAGTGGTATCATTCCTGGAGAAATATTCTATCCTTACACTTACATCAAAGAGAAAAATTATTGGGATTTAGTCTGGCTTCCTGATGTAAGTTGAGGTTCTGGTCCAGGACCTGAACAATGCAGATGATGTTTATTTGTGTACTCATTGTGTCATTGTCTACTCCTTCCCTGAGAGAATGGCATTTCTCTAAATGCCCAGAACTCTAAGTTTGTATCCAACAGCACACCTTCCTGTCAATCAAGATCACAGGTGAGATCCTGGAAAATGTGGACCATTTTTTACATCTTGGGTTGACATTGTTGACAAAATTCATCACCGTTTCCAACGTGTCAGATCAGCCTTCAGCTGACTGAGGAAAAGAGTATTTGGGGGCAAGGATCTCAAACTTAAGACAAAGTTCATGATCTACCTGGAAACAGTGACCCTCACACTGCTGTCTGCTTTGATGCTTTGGACAGCCTATCTCAGGCACCTTAAAGCACTGAAGAAATACCAACTGCAGCGTCTTTGCAAGATCCTTCAAATCTGGCGGTAAGAAAAGTAGTCCAACAGCAGCATCCACTCCCAAGGCAACTTGCCCAGCAATGAAGCACTAATCACTCCAAACCAGCCTGACTGTGTGGGATATGTTGCTTGTGTGGCCAGTGGGCTGATAAATGGCAGATGGAGTTTAATTTAGATAAATGCGAGGTGATGTATTGTGGTCGATTGAACCAGGGCAGGACTTACTCAGGTAATGGTAGGGCACTGGGTAGAGTTACAGAACAAAGAGATCAAGGGGTACATGTTCATAGCTCCTTGAAAGTGGAGTCACAGGTGGACAGAGTGGTGAAGAAGGCATTCGGCATGCTTGATTTCACCGGTCAGAACATTGAATACAGGAGTTGGAACATCTTGTTGAAATTGTACAAGACATTGGTAAGACCACACTTGGAATACTGTGTGCAATTCTGATCACCTTATTGTAAAAAGGATATCATTAAACTAGAAAGAGTGCAGAAAAAAATTTACTGTATAATCCCTGGAAGAGTAAGGGGCTTTAGTTCAGTTGGACAGTATGGTCGGTGCAGGCTTGGAGGGCTGAAATGCCTGTTCTTATGCTGTAATTTTCTTTGTTCTTTAACACATCGAGAGGCTTTGTTGGGAACATGCAGGGGTGAGGTGTCACAGAGAGCGCACAAACCTCCAAACAACCCATCTACCTGTCCCTTCAACACCATGGTTGCAGATTGTACACTGGATTACCCACCATCAAGAACCAATTGAACTGGAATGCAATCAACTCACCCTGGATTTCCAGGGACAGTCTAAGAGGAGGATAGTCAGCGCAGACTTGGTGGGCTGAATGGTCTCCTTGTGCACTGCAGGGATTGTATGCATGATTATATGAGGTATATTGTTCTACATGCACCATGTGATATTTGATAAATGGAATCTAGTAAAAGGGTTTTTTTAATGTTGATTGACCCTTTCTTCTGTTTCAATTTTCTGGAATTCAAAAATTTCCAGGTTTTCTGCTTATCCGTGTTTTTTAGTAAATTTCCTTATAAGTTGCGTAACCAAGGATGTAAATGTTCTTCATTTAATGCACCCTTTATACAGTTACAAAAATTAAACTGTACTAAACCTTAAACTCCTAATGTTAAACAGTTTATGCAAAAGTGTAACCTGTTGATAAATGAAAGTGATTTATTTGTACCAAAATAGGATTGTCTTTTTCTTCATAGTTTCATGATGACCTGTTGATTTTGAAGGTACTTGCTTATGTCTGCATCTCTGACCAAGAATATTCTTATTTACAATAATAATTTAAATACAAAGTTAAAATTCAGCAGGGGTTTAAACCGTCAGACAGGTTCAATTTGTATTCAGTTTCCCCTTGTGTAACTTTTTGGATCGTGACAATGCTGCCTTTCTGGATTCAATAGCTACCATGTTGTTGGTATAGATGATATTCTATTTGGATCATACATATGGAAAATGCAAACAGTCTACGTGCTAAACTTTTGCCTGTATGGTTTTTAGCATGGCTGATTGGAGTATAAAGTATTAACACAAATAAAACAATTGTCTTTGAGTCAGTAGGTGGGGCCAATTATTGTTTTAGTGAAGAATGATATTTAAGGTGCTCAGAGTAATTGTAGCATTCACGTGTTTAATCAGCTAAAATAATTGCTCTTTGATGGTTTGGAATGTTAAGCTAAAACAAACAGCCCTGTTCAGATTCATGCTATTTCATTCCTTGCTTTACACAATTTCTATTCCCTTTTCAAAGTTAGTTCATTTTGCATATCAACCAATACTAATGGAAAGCAGAGAATGTCCAGCTTATTAAAGATTTGACCAATATCTTGTTGGTGACTATCAGATAGACAGTTTATAACAATGCATTACCACATTAATCCCTTATTGCTTTTGATGTATTTTGTAAACAATCACCATAAATGCAGGGAAGTTTACTTTGGTTATTGAATGATATAATCCAGGCCAGAAACTCCAGGGTGTTTTACAAAGTCAGCCTAGACCACAAGTTTAGTACTTTGAACTTAGCATTCGGGTGAGCATATGTTTCACCCCAGGTATGATTCAAGTGACTCACAAGGAAGCTTTTATCAAGCAAAGTTTATTTAAGAACACAGTTAACTTACAGTAAGAAAATCAGCATAATTTTTACCAATTACAGAAAAAGCATGATATTGTATATATTTTAACAGTTAAGTATACTGTTCCAAATCAAACAACCCTCACAATCATACTAAGTTTGGTATAGAAAGCAAGTATGCTCAAGTGACACTGGATTTTCTAGCTTTGTAACACCTGCTATGAATTGGTCCTTTGGATGTTGAATTAACTCTCTGACTTCCCAGTCCTGGATCTTTCAGCACACTTCAATATGGAGAGATAGAGACACTGCTTGCCTCTAACTTCTAACTCGTAACCACAGGTAGCAGAAATTTCAATCCAGAGAGAGACAAGAAACACTGCTTTCAGTCTGCAGTCCAAACAGTTTCTGTCAAAAATGAAGCTAAAACCTTGGATTTTCCTTGTGGGAAAAAAAATTGTCTAAAGGCAACACCTGACCTGACAGTCATGCTCCACCCAGCAATTCCAAAAGGCTCATAAAACTGCAAGACACTGCGTTAGCTCAGATCAAAAGTAAATATGATGCCCCTTATATTGCTTCAGCAACAATTAGAGGAGACCATCCTAATCATTATGGCAACAATAACACCAGGGCCTGAAAAAAGTCAGAGAAACATGATTAAAATAAATTTCTTAAAGGCACAGTATCGTCACATGAGCAAATCTGCTGATTGGATCAAAGCAGTGATAAATACACACACAAAAGGGAGGGTCAAACAATATTACAATTGCAAGGGAACAATATTCATCAGAAATTAGTTTTGGGGACTGAACTTGATCTACTGGATTTGCTTGAATATCTCCTAGATTTTGTTCATTGAAGTGTTCAACAGAACTTTCTTTTATTTTTGTTTTTCTCGCATATGACAGAATGGGCTACAATCAGCCATTTGCTAACCTATCAGAGTGTTTTCCTTATCGTTCTGAATTCACTTGTAACACAAAACCTACCTAATTGACTTTGCAGAATCTCTGCCATTGTCACTCCTGTCGTCTTCTTAGTCTTTAAAATTAGTTTTAAAGCATACACCATTCCTCTGTTCCTCCATCATTAAATTCTGAATTTTAACCATCTCCAGATTCAGTGGCAGGAGTTTAAAATAATATTGAGAAGGAAGATAAAAGTAACAAGAGGAAAGTAAATTAGATAGAAAATATCATTAGTGTGAATTTGGCAACACAAATTCTGTACATGGTCCAAAGTTTTGTTAGTTTTGTTGGCAGTATGGGATTTCTGCTTGTTGCTCTTACACATTGACCTATGGTAAGTTGTGAGGTCTGATAATTTGCTCAGTATGTGGCTTGAAGTCTCCAGAAATCCAGTCTGCAATACCTCAGACTCTTGAAGTGGGTATCTTAGAGGAAAAAGACCATACAGATAGGTTCTGGTGGAGCTGGAGGATGAAAGGCTTGCTGTTAGTTATAGGGAGAAACCAAGAATCTACAAGAGAATAATGGCAGCAGAAGCAAAAAGTAATAAAATTCTGATCATTCTTATTGGAGGTTTCTCCAAATGGAGGTCATGCAGCAGAAGTGATGTTATTTGGGAGCAGGAGATAAACTCAACAGATGGTGCACACCTTGTGAATAGAACTGGCTGTGGTATCAAGTGACAATTCTTTGACCTTGCACCCTCCCTATACCTCAATACAATGCAGAAAGATGTTTGATGACTTGCTCCCCTTACCCTGTCTATATATGTGGCATTCCTTGATCGTACACCTATCCATATTCTTGGACTGTACTTTGAACCACTGATTCCCTGTTATCTTCCTGTTTTACCAACTACCTCAGTGTTTCATACATTATCTAGCTGGTGGCTAAAAAAAAGCACTTGCAGTAAATAAGCAGATGCACTGTAGATGCCAACTTTTTCATATCGCCACCAATCCAACAGCAGCTAAGAAAGATGCAAAAACAGAAAATTAAGGAAAATCTCAGCAGATATAGCAGCATCTTTAGGGAGAGACTAGAGCCAACATTTTGATTCTGGAAGACCTTTCATCAGAGCAGTAACACTAAGAAAGAGAAGAGAGTAAGATTTATTTACTTTGTGTACATATCAAAAGTCTTTTAAGTTTGAACATCTTACTCAGTTCTCTTATCCTTCTAATTAAAAAGAACACTTATTTCCCTAGGCGCTCTACATAATTGAATTTTCCATTTCTGATCATTCTCGTGAGTCTCTTACAACACCTCGCCGTGGTTCATTTTATACTTCTGAATTCACCAAACTGAAAACAATGGGGCAGATATCCTTGTGTCTGCGCCAAGCAATCGCTTTGGGAGGATTAGATACCAGAAAGAGAATGTGTAAGCGCAAAGCTGGAGAATCTGCGAAACACAATGGTGACAGGAATTTGAAGAAAGTGCGAATTTAGTGCGGAAGGAAAGGAAATGCTAAGTACTTTAAATCAGAGAGTGCCAATAAATACCGAAATAACCAGTAATTAATGAGATCAAAGAGGATTATATTAAAATTAAGAAATTGTGGATACCAACATTAAAGACATCCAAACTTCACTAAATAATTGAATATTAAATTAGGAGAAAAAGAGGAACTGAATGAGAAACACACATTCATATAACGTAAATAACAAACGGTTTTTGGATAGGCACATGGAGCACACCAGAATGATAGGGGGTGGGATAGCTTGATCTTGGATTTGGCCATAGCTCAGCACAACATTGAGGGCCGAAGGGCCTGTACTGTGCTGTACTGTTCTATGTTTCAATGTTTCTATAAGTGGGTGGATTTTGATATAAAATAATGGGACAGTTGAGATGTGACGTCAACAGTATTTGGGCAGAGTGGTAACTCCAGGATGTTTCCTGTTTCCAGGATAATTGTTTGTGGAGAAAATGAGTCCCAGTGCTCAAAGTCAAGTTCTCCTTTTCCAAACTTGTGGAGTGACTGGAGTCACTGTAGGGAGGCTGAGAATTTTCTAGAGTGCATGCAGCAATGAGCGTTCACATTGTACTGTTCATTTACACGGTAACTGTGTGACTAACTAGCGAGAAGATCAAGGCAGTGCTGGCACCTTCAGTGCAGCACAGTGACACAGTGGGCAGCACAGTGACACAGTGGGCAGCACAGTGGCATAGTGGTTAGCACTGCTGCCTCACATTTACTAAATAAGTTGAAACATGTGTGAAGAGGAAGAAGGAGACTTATGTCAAGATGAGATGTGAAGGCTCAGTTAGGGTGCTTGAGAGTTACAAGTTAGCCAGAAAGGACCTAAAGAGAGAGCTAAGAAGAGCCAGGAGGGGACATGAGAAGTCTTTGGCAGGTAGGATCAAGGAAAACCCTAAAGCTTTCTATAGGTATGTCAGGAATAAAAGAATGACTAGGATAAGATTAGGGACAGTCAATGACAATAGTGGGAAGCTGTGCATGGAGTCTGAAGTGATAGGAGAGGCACTAAATGAATATTTTTCATCAGTATTCACACAGGGAAAAGACAATGTTGTTGAGGAGAATACTGAGATACAGGCTATTAGACTAAACAGAATTGAAGCTCATAAGGAGGACATATTAGCAATTCTGGAAATATAAAAATAGATAAGTCCCCTGGGCCGGATAGGATTTATCCTAGGATTCTCTGGGAATCTAGGGATGAGATTGCAGAGCCTTTGACTTTGATCTTTACGTCATCATTGTCTACAGGAATAGTGCCAGAAGACTGGAGGATAGCAAATGTTGTCCCCTTGTTCAAGAAGGGGAGTCGAGACAACCCTGGTAATCATAGACCTGTGAGCCTTACTTCACTTGTGGGCAATGTTTTGGAAAGGATTATAAGAGATAGGATTTATCATCATCTGGAAAGGAATAATTTGATTAGGGATAGTCAGCACGGTTTTGTGAAGGGTAGGTCGTACTTCACAAACTTTATTGAGTTTTTGAGAAGGTGACCAAAGAGGTGGATAAGGGTAAAGCTGTTGATGTGATGTATATGGATTTCAGTAAAGAGTTCGATAAGGTTCCCCACCGTAAGCTATTGCAGAAGATGCGGAGGCATGGGATTGAGGGTGATTTAGTGGTTTGGATCAGAAATTGGCTAGCTACAAGAAGACAGAGGGTGGTGTTTGATGGGAAATGTTCATCCTGGAGCTCAGTTACTAGTGGTGTACCGCAAGGATCTGTTTTGGGGCCACTGCTGTTTGTCATTTTTATAAGTGAGCTGGACGAGGGCGTAGAAGGATGGGTTAGTAAATTTGTGAATGACACTAAAGTTGATGGAGTTGTGGACAGTGTGGAAGGATGTTGCAGGTTACAGAGGGACATAGATAAGCTGCAGAGCTGGGCTGAGAGGTGGCAAATGGAGTTCAATGCAGAAAAGTGTGAAGTGATTCACTTTGGAAGGAGTAACAGGAATACAGAGTGCTGGGCTAATGGTAAGATACTTGGTCGTGTGGATGAGCAGAGAGGTCTTGGTGTCCATGTGCATAGATCCCTGAAAGTTGGCACCCAGGCTGATAGGGTTGTTAAGAAGGCGTACGGTATGTTAGCTTTTATTGGTAGAGGGATTGAATTTCGGAGCCGTGAGGTCAAGTTGCAGCTGTACAAAACTCTGGTGTGGCCGCACTTGGAGTATTGTGTACAGTTCTGGTTGCCACATTATAGGAAGGATGTGGAAGCATTGGAAAGGGTGCAGAGGAAATTTACCAGGATGTAGCCTGGTATGGTGGGAAGGTCTTATGAGGAAAGGCTGAGGGATTTGAGACTGTTTTCACTAGAGAGAAGAAGGTTAAGAGGTGACTTAATAGAGGCATACAAGATGATCAGAGGATTAGATAGGGTGGACAGTGAGAGCCTTTTTCCTCGGATGGTGATGGCTAACACAAGGGGATATAGCTTTAAATTGAGGGGTGATAGATATAGGACAGATGTCAGAGGTAGGTTCTTTACTGGGAGAGTAGTAAGAGTGTGGGATGCCCTGCCTGCAACAGTAGTGATTCGCCAACATTAAGGAGATTTAAACGGTCATTGGATAAACATTTGGATGATATTGGAATAGTGTAGGTTAGATGGGCTTTAGATTGGTTTCACAAGCAGCTCAACATCGAGGGCCGAAGGGCCTGTGCTGCACTGTAATGTTCTGTGTTCTATATCACCAGGGACCCAGGTTAAATTCCAGCCTCTGGTCACTGTCTGTGTGGAGCCTGCATGTTCTCCCCATATCTGCATGGGTTTCCTCCGAGTGCTCCGGTTTCCTCCCACTGTCCACGGATGTGCAGGTTAGGTGCCATGCTAAATTGCCCCTTAGTGTCCCAAGATGTCTAGCTTAGATGGATTAGCCATGGTAAATGCCTGGGGTTACAGGGGTAGGGCAGGAGAGCAGTCCTGGGTAAGATGCCCTTTTCAGAGAGCTGGTGCAGATTGGATGGGCCAAATGGTCTCTTCTGCATTGTAGGGACTCTATGATTCACACCAGTTTTGAATACTGGTGAGGATGATGACTTCACAGGGGATACATTCTCAAGACATTCATCACATCATGATGCTAAATAACTGCAGCAGGGAACAGCAAAGTCTAGACATGAAATGGTCATTGGGGATTCAATAATCAGGCAGTTGACTGATGTTTCTGCAACCATCAACATTAACATGTCCTTAATACCAAGTAAAAGACATAATTGAGCAGGTAAAGAACATTCTGATGGGGGAGAAACAACTGAGATGTTTTGGTCCATTTGGCAGCCAATAATGTAGGGAGGTTGCAAAAAAGTTTGAGGGTTTTCACAGCTTCAGCAGTCCAGGTAGAAATTAAAGAGTGGAACTTGTAAAGGTGGCAATCTCTGATTGCTCACTGTGCCATACACCAGCATGATGAAGAGTAACTGGATAAGTCAGGCTGGGGAAATGGTAGACTTCAGGTTTCTGGGACATTGGAACCAACTTTGGAGCCAGAATAACCTGTAACTGGTGATGGTGACACCTTGGCAGAGCTGTGAGCTATGTGTTCACAGGCAGATTAACTCATGCTGCAAGGGAGAATTCAAACTAACCTGCAGAGCCAGGGCACATCGAACAGGATGAAACATTAGGGAGGAGAATCAAGGTAAACAGAGGAGTGGTGGAGATAAATAGCATCAAAGTAAACTGTACTCCAAAAAGAGCAATGATAAGACTAGGGGAAAGTGTGAAGCTGTCTGAGAAGGGATTGTAATGTATAAATGCACATGGCACAGTAAATGAGGCTGTGAGCTGCAGGCATTAGCTGTCAGATGGGAGTTATGTTATTATTACAATAAGAGAGACCTGGTTCAAAGAAGGGAATGACTATAGACATTCAGGAAATGTAGAAAAGGAAAAATGAATAGGGAGTGACATTAATGATCAAATAAACTATCATTGCACTTGAGAGAGTTGACACAGTTAAAAGACCAAAGACAGAACTTATTTGGTTGGAATTAATACAGGATAGCAGAGGAGATATTACACCTCTAGAGATGTGCTATAGACCACCAGATAGAGAAAAGAACGAGGAGTAAATTTGCAAAGTAAAGAAAGATGCAAGAACCACAGCGTAGTGATAAATGGGAGACTTCCATGATCCTAACGGAGAGTATGATAGTATGAGTGTTAACAATGGAAGTATGTGGGGCTGGAGGGATGAGGGGGTGGGGGTTGGGGGGGGTGGATTCATGAAATACGGACAAGAGAACATTCTTGATCACTGTGTTTTCAGACCAATGATGAAGGAAGCAGGGCAAGATCGGGCACTGAAGTGGGGCGAGTGCAGTATGTTCCCCTGATGAGAGGGGGCCTGGGGAACAACTGGGGAGTGATGAACATCCTGATGTCAGGTTTCAAATACTTATGAGAAAGGAAAAGGTGCACTCAAATGTCTAATTTGTTAGCTGCAGGAGGATTAATTCCAGTGAGTCCGAAACAACCTGGACCAGGACAGCTTGGAATCAAGAGTTGGTGGGCAAAGCAATGGGAAGCAGATATGATTCGGGTACCAAATCGATACATTTCCATGAGATGACAAGGAAGGACATCCAAAGCTCGAGTTCCCTGGATATGAGCGAAGATCAGGTTAGAGTTCTTGTTAATTTATGTTGGTTTTATCAGGGCAATCCAGCTGAAACTGGTCAAACTGGCACAAATGATTGCTGAAATTTAAACACAGGTCACAAAGTTACATCACCCAAAACACAGTCTCCATGGTCTATAATGCTGGTCTAAAGAATAGAAGCAGCTCCATCGACAGAACTGGCCACACGTTCAGATCAAATGGATAAATCTGCTAATTTACTACCAATTGTGCAATTCCAGTTTTCACATTGCCTTTGATTCTTCGTACACAAGAATGCTTTCACATTTTTGACATATCAAAAAATATTTACTTTACTAAAATAAACTAAAATTCACCAATGAGTAAAATTTAAAATCTGGGTCGCTCACAGGTGGAAGTTTTATCAAAAACTCTTTTTTGTGATAAACCCTTTTCCAACTACTTTCATTAAGCTGTACAGGGTTATCACTCTCAAATACATCAGTGAATATTTGTGAATTTACAGAAATATAGAAATGATTACATGTTCTCACACCAACTGATTGCATTAGTTCATGGAAGGTCTTATATGTGTGGTTATGCAAATGAGTTTGGGTAGCTACTTGAACCTGATCTTCAGTTTGGAATGGAGCAGGTTTTACACCTCACCTGATTGTGACCCATATTTTTTATTTGTGGAACAAATAAATAGAGGTTTACAGTGTGGAAACAGGCCCTTGGCCCAACTTGTCCATGCCAAATAGTGAATAGTGAAAATAGTGAAAGCAGAGTCAAAGAAAGAGGGTCTGATTTGGGACAATATGAGAGGCAGAGATCTGTCTGAAGTGAATATTTTATATCCTTCTTGACTGGAGAAGTAGATGTTGACAATAAATGAGGAGGAAGTAACATTGCTTTGACTCCACGTTCACTCTTAATTTATTCCCTTTTACAACAGCCACTAATCTATTCTCATACTCTCTCTTGATCTCCTTTCACATTTTTTATCTGTACTTTTAGTATCTAACTTTTATTCCCTGTTGTATGATGACTTTTACTTTTATTGGAAATCTCCTTTGTCTCATCCTAATCTCCAGAGGATATAGTTTCCACCTGGGACACACTCAGGTAGAATCTTTGGTATTGCTGGACAAGGAATCATTTATAAAAGGGATGGCAGCCATCAAAATGGAAATGGGACCCAGCCTGGATGGGATAGATCCTACATTGCTGAGGGAAGTAAAGGTGGAAATGATGAAGGTACAGTTCACAAAACTCACTCAGTAAGAAGTGATACCAGGGGTGAAACGATTGCAACAATTAGAGTCTTGTTTAAAAAAGGGAGGAGGATAATCCTGCTGACCACTGATTGATTGGCCTGATGGGGAGGTTTTTTAGGGACAATAATCCATGGACTAATTATTGAAAGCACAGGTTTGTTGGAGAGAAATTGTGTTTAAGTAATCTGAGTGATGACTCATTGCTGAAGGTTCGATAAGAGGGAAATGTGGTGATATTTTGCACGTGGACATTCAAAGACATTTCACAAAGTATTACATGACAGACTTGTTCAGAAAATAAAAGCCCATGTGATTAAAGGAAGGGTGATCAAACCATCATGAAATTGGCTAAGGGTGCAGGAAGCACTAACTAGTAATGAGTGGTTGTTTGTTCAGACAGTGATATTTCCCAGGGAGTGGCATGAGGACCGCTGCTCTTTTTGATGTATATTCATTAACTGGAATTTTATATAAATGGCATGATTTCAAAATTTATAGATTAAACAAAACCAGGAAACGAAGTGAACAGTGAGGAAGATAGTAATAGATTTCAAGAGGACATAAACAGACTGGTGAAATAGACAAGAAATTACATTTTTATCCTTTGCTAAGATGTGGGCATCACTGGGAAGGCCTGCATTTGTTGCTCATCCCTAATTATCATTGAACTGAATGGCTCACTGGTGCCATTTCAATGGGTATGACATGGAGATGCTGGTATTGCAGTGAGGTGGGCACAATAAGAAGTCTCACACACCAGGTAAAAGACCAACAGGTTTATTTGGAATCACAAGTTTCAGAGGACTGCTCCTTCATTAGGACTCACCTGATGAAGCAGCAAATCTCCAAAAGCTCATGATTCCAAATAAACCTGTTGTATTTTAACCAGATGTTGTGAGACTTCTCTCTATTTCAAAGGATAGTTAAAAGTCAACCACATTGATTGGGTCTGGAATCACATGTAGACCAGACCAGGTAAAGACAGCAGTTTTCCTTCTCTAAATGAACCAGATTTCTTTTACAACAATTGATAATCATTGGTCACCATGAAGCTTTCAATTCCAGATTTATTAACAAATTAAATTTTACATTCCACCATGCCTGCAGATCATTGGCCTGTACCACTGTTAGCCCAATGCCATCACCATTACTAATGCCTCATTGTCTCCCCAGACAGGTGAAATTTGATGCAGAGAAGTATGATGAGATAGATTTTGGGAGAAAAGTTGATGAAAGGCAATGTGGAGTGAATGGTACAATTTCAAAGGAAACATAAAGACCTGGAGATGTGATAGGCAGCACAGTGGCACAGTGGTTAACACTGCTACCTCATAGCCCCAGGGACCTGGGTTCAATCCTGGCCTCAGGACACTGTCTGAGTGGAGTCTGCACATTCTCCTTGTTTCTGTGTGGATTTCCTTCAGGTGTTCCAGTTCCCTACAGCAGTCCAAAGATGTGCAGTCAGGTTGATTGGCCATGCTAAGTTGAACCTTAGTATTGGGGAGGCTAGCAGGGTAAGTATATGGGGTTACAGAGATAGGGGCTGGGTGGGGTTGTTGTCAGTGCAGATTCAATGGGCCAAATGGCCTCCTTCTGCACTGAAGGGATTCTATGGTTTTAGGCATAAATCTTTGAAGGTGGGGTTGGAAAAGTTGAGAAGATTGTCAAAGGAGAATATCTGATCCTTGTTGTTATTAATGATGCAATCGAGTACAAAAGCAAGGAAGCTTTGCTGAACCTTCTGTGCTGTATCCTTGTATGATTATATCCATTTGGGAAAATAGCATTCTCTTTTACAAATGTTTGAAGAGTTGAGGGGCAATTTTAACTTTGTCGTGTAAAAGTGATGTAAAACTGACAACATTATAGTGGATATCAGTGCCCAAAGTCAACAATATGGAGAACCACGGACAGTTTGATATTGTCCATTATGTTATTGCAAAGCTAAACAAAAGTGATTTGAGCCAGTCGGGTAATTAAGAGGCTCATTAAATGATGAAGATGCTGCTGAAAACTACACAATGCAGTGGTTTGTGGCCACAGTTGGTAAAAGCCTCACGTGCATTGTTGTGTTTGAAGGTTTTTGATCTGTGAAGAGTCAGGAATACAGCACGATGTCAGATACCCATCAACAATCTAGCTGAGACAGAAAGGCTACAGAAGAAGTAGTCTCATAAAAGTCAAATGGAGAAGAGTTAAATTGTTCATCAAGATAACACAGTGATGTGGAGGAGCATGCTTACTTCTGTATTTTATGTCGCTAATCATTATACTTTCCTGGACAGATACAGGCTCCTGAGTATTAATGAAGCTGTGTGCAGCTTAAATATGGATAAGCTGATCCTAACTATTGCTGTGTGTGTTCATATTACAGTGGAATAAGACAGCTTTGTGATTCAAAACAAACTGATGTAACCCTAACTCTAACACCAGGAGCATTACAAGCCCACCCCTGGCACAAAATACCACAAGGGTAGAAAGAAATATCCCTTCTCCACAAACACCAGGAATGTTAACGCAAGGAACTGACCGAAAAACTAGAGAATGAAAAGGGGTTCCGCCCTCTAACCCAGAACCATAGATGGAGGGAACACAAAACTGAGAACACATCTCACTGCCTCCCTGTCACTCATTGATGCTAGGAACCTGGGCTGGATTCCCAACTTAGATGACTACCTATGCAGAATCTGCACATTCTCCCCATGTCTGTGAGGGTTTCCCCTGGGTGCTCCGGTTTTCTCCCAGAGTCCAAAGATGCAGGTTATGGCCATGATAAGTTCTCCTTCAATGTATCCTTCCACAGTAACTTCATTACATTGTTAATGTAAGCCCACTTGGGAAACTAATTAATAAATAAAGAAATAAAGAAATTAATGGTCAAATAAGTCAACTTTGTACTGCCAACTAAAGTTCTTGCCTCATGCCAAACCCATAAACCATTCAGGTAAACAAGGATATCCCTACACTCATTCACTCCGCCAACAATGCCCCCACACCAATCCTATACATACCTGAATCCTCCCATTTGACCCAGCACAACATAAACCATTCACAAATAAAAAGTCACCCCTTCCACCAGCTCCAGGAGCTCCCCCACCGCCTCCCTGCCACCACCCCCCAATCCCATGCACACTAACGCACGTACACACAGGAGCAGGAGGCAAAAGTGCCAAGACATGGGAAAGCAACAAACCACCCTTCAACCCACAATCTACCCACCAATATCTCTATCGAGAAGTCCCCAGGACTCCCCCCACCACCACCTGACCTCACCCCCCTCTGCCCCTCCCTCCCCATCCCTGAGAAACCGGAGTCTGATTCAGCAATGGACATAAAACCTCCCCAACAAGGACACCCTCCCCCCCAAAAACTCTCCAGCACACACACCATCCTGACATCCACCCCAACCCCCTAGAAACACATAGATCCCCAACCTAGCAGCCCCCTCCTCCTAACACACCACCTCAACGACCACCTCCCCCCACCCACCTGAAATACACAGAACCAGATCATCATCCTGCTTTCCTCTCCCTCCCCTTCCCACAACCTTTGCTTTTTCTCCCCCCACATGAGGGTACCCTGCACCACCCTGCACAAGAAAAAGCCAACAGGGGTAAGAATATATCAAAAATAGGAAGGCTCAGAGACAGAAAGACAACAAACCACAAGATAAAGGTGAGACATTACAGGGGACAACAAGAGCTGGATGTGAGGCAAAAGAAAAGTGGCAGGGCACAAAGAAAAGGGGACATGTCCTCTCTGTGCCCAACCCCAAAACCAAACTCTGACCCTGACCCTAACCTTAACCCTGACCCTAACCCTAACCCTGACCCTAACTCTGACCTGGAACCTAACCCTGTGCCTGACACTAACCCTGACACGGACCCTATCCCTGACCCTGAACCTGAACCTAACCTTGATCCTGACACTAATCCTGACTCTGACCCGGACCCTAATCCTGTGCCAGACACTAACCCTGACCCTGACCCGAACCTTGACCCTGACCCTGACCCTGACCCTGACCCTGACCTTGACCCTGACCCTGACTCTGACCCTAACCCTGACTCTGACCCTGACTCTGACCCTGACCCCGACTCTGACCCTGACCCTGACCCTGACCCTGACCCTGACCCTGACTCTGACTCTGACCCTGACCCTGGGGGGTGTTGGTGGGTGAGAGAGTTTCAGGGCCATAGATATCAGTTTGGTCATAAGGGAGAGCTTTATTGTTCTATTCTGAAAGGTCTATATTGTAAATTATAAGCAACAAAACTAAGAATATCTCTGCTTGATTATTCATCCTAAAGCCTAGAAAAAAACACACAAAAAGAATGGAAGAAATATCCTTCACTTTACATCTCCACACAGCTAAGGGTTTCATATTTCCCCAATCAGCAAGCCTTGAACTATCTTTAAATGCTCACTTTCTGCCTGCAATGTTAATCCTTCCTGCACAATTAAGGGCAGGATTTTCTGGAATATTGATAAAGTCGCTAGTGGATGGGGACAGTGGCATCAGCAACAAGGGCGGCTCCGCCATGTGTATAGTTTGGGACATAGTGCAGAAAACCTAAAGGGGTGGGCTCCATGATGACAGGGCAGGTTCAGTCTCTGTCCCACCTGAAACCAAAGTTTTCGAAGATCAGAGCGCCATTTTAAAGGCTGCCCAAGTGTACAAAATTTTACATGAAACCATCCCCTCCACACATCTCCCCACACAACACACTCTTCATAGCATTGCCTGCATTCCACCTGCTGTCTCTGCCCAGGCAATGCCTGCAGACAGTGCCAGGGGGCAGTGCTGGGGGCAGTGCCAGGGGGCAGTGTCATGGGAATGCCAAAGCAATGCTGGGTGAAGTGCCAAGGGATGGTGCCAGGAGACAGTAACAGGACAGTGCCGGGGGCAATGCCAGAGCAGTACCAGGGTGTATTACCCTGACAATGCCAGGGGGCAGTGCCAAGGGGCAGTGTTAGGAGGCAGTACCAGGGGTCATGGGAAATGCCAGAATAGTGCCATCACCAATCCCATCTGACAAAAATGAGAATGGAAAATCTTTCCCTAAGTTTATATAGCAAGATTGTTGGTGAGAATCATGCCAGTATTAGTGCATTTATCTGCATGAACATAAGGGCTGAAGATTATTAACACTAATTTTAATATTTTAATGAAGCTTACATTGGTGTGTCAAAAACCTCCTTCATTTATTCCATGCTCACTGTTCTGTGCGAGTACAGCCTGGTTTGAACAGATCAGAAACCTTAGTGGAAACATGTTCTGGGAAAAATCTCACTGTTACTCCGAATAAGACTCAAAACACAAGATGAGAATTATGATGGAAGCAACATTCATTTAAAAGACAATTTCTCAGATTTAGGCTGCAGTCAGAAATGGCTGCTATTAAAGGACAGAAAAAAGTCATTCTGATCAAAAAATACATTCAATCATTGCCAAATCTGCACTCAATCTTTTCCTATAAAATAACGTTTGCTGTGTGATGAAATAAAACATAGTTTATTTAATTCCATTTAAGTTGACGTATAGAAACTAGTGAGTATGGTATTACAGTTGATGTGAAAAGAATAATTAGCTGTTGGGAAGGAAATGGATTGTGACGAACTCTGTACCGTGAGGATTTGATATTTACCAACTCATAAATCATTTTCCGATATGATGTTGCTGTTCAGCACACTATTTGTTAGCTTGAACAACATTCTTATTTATGTATGGAGCAAAGTTGTTAAACCCTCATGACTGCTTTGAGAACCGTTGATATTCAACAACATGGCATCAAAATGCATGTTTTTACTCTGCTCAATGTAGCTGCCTTGTGAAATGTGTCACCGTGTTTGACTGGTGAATGTAAGTGATGAAGATCATTTTTGATCTTATTAAATAGACCAAACAATAAGCATTGTGGGGTAGAGTTTCTGTTCGGGGCTCAAACATGAGATTGGGGTAAATTGTGCTTGAAATCACGCTGGGTTAAGGTTACAGTTCAAGTTTCCTCTGAAATTAATTTGCATAATCACAAATGTACAATCTTCCCTGAACCATTGCAATCAGGAAGTATAATAGAACATAATCGGTTTTCATTCTTTGCGTTAGAAGATTTCCTTAATGTATGGAAGTGCGGTAACATGATGCAGTTTTATTAATTCATTCTCAAAATGGGATTAACACCAAAAATAACCAATTTTAACACGAATCCAGCACCTATTAGTAACCTGATTTTAAATCAATGAAAATAAGCTTTAAAAAACTGCTAAACATTTACTGGTTGATGCCAAAGAAATTAAACTTAATTTGAATATTTTCAAAAGGCAGCAAGTGGGTGCAGTGGGTGGAAGTTGTTTTTCTAGCTGAATGTGTGGCTAGGTTCAGCTAAAATGATCTTTAAACTAGTTTTAAAGTTTGTGGAAACTTAATTTATACTTGACATAACTTGGGCTCTATTCCACTGATTTCACCCTGGCTGCATGAAACTAAGATAAGCAAATGGAACAGGAGGCCTATTTACTAACTAAAAATGGAAATATCAGAATCATCAGGTGCCAGACCTTTTACAATCTTAAATATCAGTTGAATGTTAAACAAATTTTGGATTTTGATTAAAGTTACAGTTTTTTTTACAGTACTCACCTGTTTGTGAATGGATGTAAAATGTCTAAGAAAAATATACAGGACTGCAAAAATATTAAATAGTGATTATTACTAAAAGAAAGATTCCTTTGACAGTCGCTCATGAACTGTTTCAAGTCATCCTGTCCCATGAGAATAATAGAAATAAGGCAGAATCAAAGAATTGTTACAACACAGAGGAGACCATTCGGCCCATTGTGTCTACACGCACTCTCCAAACCAGCACCATGGATAGACTTTGGACTGGATCTGAAGTTACATGGTGCAGCTAAATGAAGAACCATGGGGTCATTGAATCATAAAATCCTTAGATGCAGAAAGAGCCATTTGGCCCATCAAGCCTGTACTAACTCTCTGACTGAGTATCTTTCCCAGGCCCTCTCCTCTACCCTATCCCTGTAACCCTGCTAATCCACCTCAACTGCCCATCTTGGGACAGTAAAGGGCAATTTCACATGACCAATATATCTAACCCGCACATCATTGGACTGTGAGAGGAAACCGGAGCAAACCCACGCAGACACAGGGAGAACATGCAAACGCCACACAGACAGCAACCCAAACTAAGAATCGAACGTGGGTCCCTAGTGGTGTGAGGCAGCGGTGTGCCGCTGCACCACCCTAGATCTGGATTGGTCCTCTCTTATTGTCATTTTCATTTATGAAAAATATATAGTTTGTTCTGTTACATCAGCTTCACATTTAAAAGTGAATATAAAGGGACTGGTAATTCTTGATTACACTGTTGAGATTATACTGACTACTGGGTAGGAATTGAGCCATTGTAGTGTTCTGACACCACCTAGAGGATATGGCAGGTATTGAACTGAGATTTATCATTCTCAGACAGAGCTCACTCAATCCACTCAGTTACACAGAGTTAAAGCTGGAATTTATCAGATAGTTATTAAATACACTAGCTCTTCCTAATGGAAAGGCTGAATCTGCCTGAGCTTTACTGGAACCGTTCAGAAAATCCAATGTAGCAAAGGAGTGGATGGAGAACTTTATTTGACCAACAGTTTGCATTGAAACAACAGAATCTCTGCAGCCCTGCCATCAATCTGCTTATCTTTTCCCAAGCTCCTGGATGATGAAGACTCTCCCTGTTTCACCAGCTTTTCATACTTCCATTCCTAGCTATCTTTGTGTGTTATTCACATATTCCATAGGACCATAAGATTTAGGAGCAGAATTAGGCCATTTGGCCCATTGAGTCTGCTCCACCATTCAACCATAGCTGATATGATTCTCATCTCCATTCTCCCACCTTCTCCCTGTAACCCTTAATGCCCTTATTGATCAAGAACTTATCCACCTCTGTCTTAAAGACACTCAGTGACCTGGCCTGCATAGCTCTCTGTGACAATGAGTTCCACAGATTCACCTCCCTCTGGCTGAAGAAATTCTCCCCCATTTCAGTTTTAGAGGAGCGTCCCTTCACTCTGAGGGTGTGCCCTCGAATTCTAGTCTCTCCCATTAGTGGAAACATTCTCTCCATGTCCACTCTATCCAGGCCTCGCAATGTCCTGTAAGTTTCAATTTAATCCCCCCTAATCCTTCTAAACTCCACTGAGTACAGACCCAGAGTCCTCAACCGCTCCTCATACGACAAACCCTCAATTCCTGGGATCATTCTTGTAAACCTCCTCTGGACCCCTCCAAGGCCAGCACATCCTTCCTTAGGTGTGGGGCCCAAAACTACTCACAATACTCCAAATGGGGTCTGACCAGAGCCTCATACAGCCTCAGCAGTACATCACTGCTCATTCCTGTTCATAAGTCTTTATATTTTCTATCACTGTAGCTCCTCCTGCCTCTTAATAATATGCATTATGATGTTTAGCCATCTTCATTTTCCTCAGTTTCCAGGTCACCCTATTACCCGATTTGTATGTATGTGTTTTTGTTTCGTGGTAAGCTCCCCCCCAATGTGTTTGTGTTTCTGACTGTGTGTGTGACTGTCAGGGTAAATCTGTCTGTGTAGGATATGTAAGTAAGTAGGGAGAAGTTGTGAAAGTAAGTGAAAATGTACCTCTTTCAATGAAGCTGGATTGTATTTGTGTTGAGCTAAGGTTTTAATTGGAGATATAATCCAAGAATCTCCGACCTTACCCACGGCTGGGATTCTCCAGTCCCGCTGCAGAGAATGGAATGCAATTTCTCCGTACCCACGAGCAGTGGTGGCAGGGAGAAGGCGATCAAAGAATTTTGGCCATTATTGGGTTTCAGTGATTGAGAAAAGTGAAATTAACTTTATCTTGTTCAGCAATGATTTCACTAAAGTATAGAATCATAGAATCCTATAGTGTGGAAAGAGGCCATTCGGCCCATCGATTCTGCACTGACCACAATCCCACCCAGGCCCTACCCCCATATCCCTACATATTATACCCACTAATCCCTCTAATCTACGCATCCCTGGACACTAAGGGGCAATTTCTTAGCATGGCCAATCAACCTAACCCGCACATCTTTGGATGAAGTGAGTATGAAGTGTACGAGTGAGGATCGCACTGTACCTTGTGAATAATAATTTGTTCCTATGCTTGATGTTGTTAACTGAAATCTTCACATGGTGTCAGTTGAAGTCACAGAACGCTGTAATATTGATGACCTTTATCAGCCCCTGGCTCCCTGTGCAAGATTTTCACTCAAACACTAACACCATATTTGAGCTGCTGTAACAGGATTGTGCTAAATTTACACTGACACCACGTGAACTTGATGTGAGAGTCCGAGTACAGAACAGTAACATTTCACTCCAGTTTGCCTGCTTTACCTCCAGGAGGGCCACCGAGGGAGGTAGCTCGATGCTGGAGGAGTGCTGTAAACTGAAATGGAACAGCTGAATTTGGCAGAATACCACCAAAGTCAGTGTCATGACACACATTGAGTGAAAATGTCTTACCACAGGACTGACCCTTAACCCCTGAGCCAATAGAGATACAGATTTAAACTTGTGCAGTTAGAAGTGGGCCGTTGGGTACAACTTAACCCTATTTGTCTGTTGTGGATATTCTCATTTGCTGCCTGGATTTTTTTTTCTATAAGCCATTGCCTTATTTTACATACAAATAATTATGTATTCATTAGTTGGGTTGTTTAGCATGTAAGCACAATTTCTGCCTTTGCATTTACTACATCTGCTTTAAGCAGTTGTGTAAATAGCTGAACTGGAAAATTCACTAATACCTGAAAAAGGCGATGGATTAGGGTGCAGGATTTACCCAGGCCTGCTCTTCTGATGAAGGAAACATGAATACTTTGTGCTAACTGCTCATGTAAACAAATCTGCACACAGTCAGTGCTAAGTTTTCTGCTGACTTGGTCCACAACTGAGCAACGCCACAACACTGAGAGAGAGGCTTGAGTCACTTAAAGGTCGCCTACAGTTGTTATAAGGGAGTTAAACTCTGTGCGTGCGGAATCTGCGTGTTCTCCCCGTGTCTGGGTGGGGTTTCCTTCGGGTGCTCCAGTTTCCTCCCACAGTCTGAAAGACTTGCTGGTAAGAGTGCATTGGCCCTCAGTGTATCCAAACAGGTGCCGGAGTGTGGCAACTAGGGGATTTTCACAGTAACTTCATTGCAATGTTAATGTAAGCCAACTTGTGACGTTAAATGCCATAAACTTAAAAATGATAACATTCTATCAGTTTTGCTAATTTCTTGCCGTACTGCAAACTAACCTTTTGTGATTCATGCACTAGGATACCCAGATTCCTCTGCATCTCAGAGTTCGGCAATCTCTCACCATTTAGAAAGTAAGTTTCTTTTTTATTCTTTCTGCCAAAATGGACAATTTAACATTTTCCCAAATTATACTCCATGTGCCAGATCTTTGCCCATTTATTTAACCTGTCAATAGGGGTGAATATCTTCCTCCTTTCCCAGCAGAGGGGGTTGGCAGAGGGGGCGGAGAATCAAGCTGGAATCCAAAAACATCTCAGCAGCGAGCTTTCCCTGCTCGATTGTGTTCCCTGCTGCCAATGATGTAATGGGGATCCCTACTTTAAAAACTGGGATGCGGTTTACATTGGCCAATCAGGCAGTTGCACCTGATTAACCACCATCTCCCCTGCCCCCCCCACTCTCAGCCATGTTGGACGGTCCACTCACACCAAATTGCGACAGATGTCCCCTACAAAATGCATCTGGTGGACAGAACACGTGGGAGGTACACAGGCAAGTACAGCACCACCCCCCCTCAACCGGGGAGGGGGGGGGGTGGTCACACCTGAGCAGTGCCAGAGGGACGATGCAGGGCATGTTCTGTGGTAAGATGCTGGGGGTTCCATGGGGCCAGTGGGAGGGGGGGTTGGTGCGGGGTTGGGGGCGCGGGGGGAATGTGTCCATGTCAGCATTGAGGGTGGGAACCTGCTGTGCTGGGGAAGTGGGGTGGTGGTGGAGGGGATTCTGTGGTGCTTCATGATTGAGGGGGGGAGGGTTGGTTTTTACATTTTTATATTGGGCCCCCTTTCCATTCTTCAGGAGCTTACGTTGCTGGTGAGGCAGGTTCGTTTAGAGAACAGGCCAACACACCCTGGGAACAGACACTGAGCACAATCCCTCAGAACAATCCCTCAGAACAGGCCCTGAGAACGGGCCCTGAGAACACCATTCTGAGCACTGAAAACACAGGAACTGCATATTTATCATTTTACATTCCATTTTCTTCCATTTCTCAGATAATTCTTTCAAATACTGACCCTGGTCAATACATTAGGGACACAGGCTGAAATGTTAGTGACATCAGTTAATAAATATATGGCTTGATATGAAATTTAATGAATAATCTCATAAATTGCTCAATAAAGGCAACGTTGGACAACTTATGAGAATAATTATTTCTCTTCATTTGTTTCAAATGATTGTAACTTCAGTACATGTTGCAGTGATAAATCTTATCAGAATCCATTCTCCTCACTCTGTTATATAACTCTCATCTCTCACACCAGGAATATAGGTATGATCTTGGACCTCATGTATCGTGATAGAAGTTTCAGCTATGATCAAGGTTGTAACTTCATCGAAAGAACATGACAAAATACAGGTTAAATTTATTATCAGCTAATAGTTCTAACTTATTGAAGGTGAAGTAATAAATTTGTGTTAAATTCTGAAAAAATATTTATCCTGTTTGCTTGTACCTCAAAGTTAATTTGGTTCCGTTCCTAACTACAAGGGTTCTTACATTGTTCCAAAAATGCCAATTTGGCAGTAAGATAACTTTACTCCGTGGGTAACAGGAACCTATGGTGAATTTATTTGTGGAGACTGATAAACTTATGGGACAGTTATTAGCAGACTCCTCTGCCTGCCGTATTTATTTCCAGTGGTGTAGGTAATAAGTAATGATTTCTATCCTGTACTTTTACTGCCACAATTTTCTCATTCCTGTCTGAGATATTCCTAACTAGACATGAATTCTGTGGCTACAAGAACAGGTCTGAGGCCAGGAACTCTGTAGGAACTAACTCATCTCCGGACTCTCCAAGACCTGTCCAGTATAAGGCACAGGTCAGCAGTGTGATGCAACACTGTCCACTTGCCTGGACGAGATGCTCAACACCATCGAGGACAAAGCAGCCCACTTGACTACAACAGGAATTCATCAAGGCTCCTGAGACAACCCCTTCCCGACCCACAACCTCTAGGGCAAGAGCAGCAGATACATGGGAACACCACCACCTACAAGTTTCCCCTCCAAGCACTCATCATTCTGACTTGTTAATATATCATCATTCCTTCACTGGGTCAAAATCCTGGAACTCCCTCCCTAACTGCACTGTGGGTGCACCTACACCACACAGACTGCAGCGATTCAAGAAAGCAGCTCACCATCACCTTCTGAGGGGCAATGAGCAACAGAGAATAAATTCTGGTCAAGATAGTGACACCCACGTGCGTTGAATTAAAACATTAAAAAAAGTTTATACCAAGATCAGCGATTGAATTGTTTTCTTTGCCAAATCCTCCTGACCCTCACAACCAATCACTATTGTATTATTAGGAAAAAAAAGGTCTTTACTGTCCATTACTTATAATTTTATGCTGATTAATTGATTAGACAGGCCTAGAAGGAAATGCAATCACCAGAATCAAATAGTAATGGATGCTTTACAAGGAAGAATTTGCGACCTGTGAATAAAGAAATTGTAATCAGTTCATTATTTGCCCAGTTTCAAATAAATGCTTATTTATTCATGAGCTGGGAATAGCTTTCTATTTTCTACCTTGCCAATTTGACAGACTGAGAAACTGCTAACTGTTTTCTTATTCATGATTTGAGAATAGAGAAAGAATTTTTTGATATCTGACATATGAATTTGATTTCTTTGATATTGATGCAGTGACAATGGTTTATTTAAACTGCCCGAAAGAGGAACACGTTACAATGCTTATTTCTGAATGATAAACCTTAAACGATTACTATCAGTGGTTTCAAAATCTCAGAATGTACAATAATAAAGGAAACCAAGCTGTTATTATCATAGAAACATTGAAAATAGGAGCAGGCATAGGCCATTTGGCCCTTCAAGCCTGCTGCACCATTCAACATGATTATGGTTGATTATCCAACTCAGTAAACTGTTCCCACTTTCCCCCAATATCCTTTGATCTCTTTCAATCCCAAATGCTACATCCAACTTCTTCTTGAAAATGTGCAATGTTTTGGCCTAAACTGCTTTCTGTGGAGTGAATTCAGCTCTGTGGATGAAGAAATGTGTCCATATCTCAGTCCCAAATGGTTTACCCTGTATCCTTAGGCTGTGACCTCTAGTTCTAGACTCTCCCACCATTGAGAACATTCTTCCTGCATCCAACCTGTCCAGTTCTGTCAGAATGGTATAAGTTTCCATGAGATCCCCCTCATTCTTCTGAATTCCAGAGAATATAATCCTGACTGACTCAATCTCTCCTCATACATCAGTCCTGCCAAACCAGGAATCAGTCTGGTAAACTTTTGCTGTACTCCGTCTATAGCAAGAACAGCTGTCCTCAGATAAGGAGACCAAAATTGCACAGAATACTCACAATAGTTTTCATATTATCCACAATTACTTATATCACAACAATGTACCAAAAGTGGATTAAAATGTTAAGATGGTTTCAAATAATTTAGTTACTATATTTAAGCAAGTGAAGAAACAAAATGAGTGCATTATCAATGATTACACTGTAAATTAGATCAATGTAGCAGCTATAGTATTTATAACACGATTATAAAGTTTTCATGGAATTTCTCACCAGCATCATGTTATATGCGTCCTTTTCTCTTCCAGTAACTGTAACTTGCCATCCGCTTTTTTCATTTGTTCATCTCTTTCTCTAGCTTACACACACACAGCTAACACTAACAGGATCAAAGTTAAATGATTGACAAGACTTTGATAGCATGATCTCCACGAATATGAATCATTTAAATGATTCTAACTTCCTTCACTGTACACTAATACATGTGACAATTATAAATCAAATTAAATCAAAATAATGGCCACTGAATACTCACTGGTACGTTGGATGAAGATTATGACTAGCTTTTAATTGATGGTCACAGTGTCTGTCTCAGTTCTAACTACATCTCAAATGGTGGTGGGTTGGGGGTGGTATTATCGCTAGACTGTTAATCCAGAAACTCAGCCAATGTTCCGGGGACCCGGGTTCGAATCCCACTACGGCAGATGGTGGAATTTGAATTCAAAGAACAAAGAGCAACACAGCACAGGAATAGCCCCTCCAGGCCTGCACTGATCGTGTATTCCTAACTAGAACATCTGTTTGTATCGCTCTATTCCCAGTCTGTTCATGTGGCTATCTAGATAAGTCTTAAATGATCCCACCTTGCTTGGTAGTATATTCTAGACCCCCACCACCCTCTGTGTAAAAAAACGTCCCCTGCATTTCTGTATTGAACCTTGCCTCCCCGCTTACCTTGAACTTGTGACCCCTTGTGTTTGTCATTTCTGACCTGTTCACCCTATCTATGCCCTTCATAATTTTATAAACTTCTATTAGGCCGCCCCTCAACCTCCAGGGAGAACAACCCTATTTTACTCAATCTCCCCTCATAGCTAATACCCTCCATACCAGGCAACATCCTGGTAAACCTTTTCTGTACTCTCTCCAAAGCCCCCACGTCCTTCTGGTAGTGTGGCGACCAGAACAGCAGCATTCCAAGTGTGGCCTAACCAACGTTCTACATAACTGCAACTTCATAGCCAACTTTTACACTCTATGCCCCGTCTAATAAAGGCAAGCATGCCATATGCCTTCTTCACCACTTTTTCCACCTGTGCTGCCACCTTTCAGGATCTGTCAACTTGCACACCCAGATCCCTCTGTGTGTCTATACTGCTGATGGCTCTGCCATTTATTGTATAGCTCCCCCCTACATTAGATCTACCAAAATGCATCACTTTGCATTTATCTGGATTAAATTCCATCTGCCATTTCTCTATCCAATTTTCCAGCCTATCTATATCCTGCTGTATTCTCTGACAATGTTCATCACTATCTGCAACTCCAGCAATCTTTGTGTTGTCCACAAACTTACTGATCAGACCAGCTTCATCTTCCAAATCATTTATATATATCGCAAACAGCGGAGGTCCCAGTACAGAGCCCTGCGGAACACCACTAGTCACAGACCTCCAGCCGGGAAAAGACCCCTCCACTGCTACCCTCTGCCTTCTATGGCCGAGGGAGTTCTGTACCCATCTAGCTAGCTCACCTTTGATCCCGTGAGATTTAACCTTTTGCACCAGCCTGCCATGAGGGATCTTGTCAAATGCGTTACTAAAATCCAGGTAGATGACATCCACGGCCCTTCCCTTGTCAATCATTTTTGTCACCTCCTCAAAAAACTCAACCAAATTTGTGAGGCATGACCTCCCTCGCACAAAATCATGTTGTCTATCGCTAATGAGACTATTCAGTTCTAAATGTGCACATATCCTATCTCTCAGAATCTTCTCCAACAATTTACCTACCACAGACATCAAGCTCACCAGCCTATAATTACCCAGGTTATCCTTGCTACCCTTCTTAAATAACGGGACGTATTTGCTATCCTCCAATCCTCTGGGACCTCACCTGTGTCCAATGAAGAAACAAAGATTTCTGTCGGAGACCCAGCAATTTCATCTCTTGTCTCTCTCAGTAATCTAGGACAGTTGCCATCTGGCCCTGGGGATTTGTCTACCTTAAAGTTTCCTAAAACACCTAACACTTCCTCCCTTGTAATTGCGATTTGTTCTAATGGGTCAACATATCCCTCTGAGACACTACCAATCAATGTGTCCCTCTCCTTTGTGAATACTGATATAAAGTATTCATTTAGGATCTCACCTACTTCCTTGGGTTCTAAGCATAATTCCCCTCCTTTATCCTTGAGGGGTCCAACTCTTTCTCTGACAACCCTCTTGTTCCTAATGTATGTATAAAATGCCTTAGGATTCTCCTTAATCCTGTCTGCCAAGGACATTTTGTGACCCTTTTTGTCCTTTTAACTCCCTGTTTGAGTTTTTTTCTACTTTGTCTGTTTTCTTCCATTGCTTCATCTGTTTTTAGCTGCCTGGTCCTTATGTATGATTTTTTTCTTCTTTTTGATTAGACCCACAATTTCCCTGGTTATCCACAGCTCTTGAATCCTACCTTTCCTGTCCTTCCTTTTTACAGACACATGCCTGTCCTGTACTCCTAGCTCCTTAAAAGACTCCCAAATGCCAGATGTAGATTTACCCTCGAATAGCCTCTCCCAATCAACAGCCACCAAATCCTGTCTAATCTGGCTGCAGTTAGCCTTCCCCCAATTCAGCATCTTACCCATAGGGCAACACTCATCCTTTTCCATGACTATCCGAAAGTTTACAGAATTGTGGTCACTATTTGCCACATGTTCCCCTACTGAAACTTTGATGACCTGACCGTGCTCATTCCCCAGTACTAGGTCTAGTATAGCCCCCTGTCTAGTTGGACAATCAACATATTGTTCCAAAGAACCTTCCTGGACACATTTTACAAATTCCTCCCCATCCGGATCCCCAGACCTAAGGGATTTCCAGTCTATCTGAGGGAAGTTAAAGTCTCCCACTACAACAACCCTATTTTTTCTACACCTGTCGGAACCTCCTTACATATCCGTTCCTCAACTTCCCGTGGGCTGTTGGGAGGCCTGTGGTATACCCCAGCATAGTGACTGCGCCCTTCCTGTTTCTGAGCTCCACCCACAGTGTCTCGTTACATGATTCTTCCAAATTGTCCACCCTCTGTACCACTGTACTATTCAATAAAAAAACACTTGGAATTAAGAGTCTACTGATGACCATGAAACCATTGCCAATTGTTGGAAAAACCCATCTGATTCACTAATGTCCACAATTAGCTAACTTTCTTTGCAAACTATTGGGTTGGCATCTTTACTCCTGTAAGCGTCCAATTGGAAAATGCCAAGGAAGGTGGTGGAGGCAAGCACGCTAGAGTTGTTTAAGAGTAACTTAGACAGGCACATGAGTGGGTTGGAGATGGGAGGATATAGGAGATTGTTTTAAATAAGGTTCATTAGCATTGGGACGTCCCTGGTAAGGTAAATGGATATGGTATGATAATAATGTTTTTTCTCTTTTCATTCACAGGTTTTAAGTCGGTCTGCCTTGTTGTCCAACGAGGGGCATACACGCAATGGGTCGTACCTGGGCTGCTCTTGATTGTTTGAGATTGGCCTGGTACTTCATGTGGTTAGTGTGTGCTTAGACTGGACCAGCTGCTGGGCAACACGACAGCTCAGTGACTATCACTGATTGCTGTGCAGACACATGGATTTGGGCCGGTGTCTGTGGAAGTTTGCGCATTCTCCCCGTGCTTGCGTGGGTTTTCTCCGGGTGCTCCGGTTTCCTCCCACACCCCAAAGATGTGCTATTAGGCTGATTGGAGGTAATAAATTGTCCCTAAATTAGTTTCCCTCAATGTGGATGGCCATAAAACAATAGATAAGGGTCATGGGTGGAGGGGGGGACTGGTAATGTTAAAATGGCGGCGCGGGCTCGTTGGGCCGAAGGGCCTGTTTCCCGAGCTGTTTTTGTTCTTTTGTTCTTTGTAGTATTTTAACCTGTGCAGAGTGAAGTTTAGTATTAGTAATTTTCTGCTATTTAGAAGGCAGAGGGAGATCTTTCATAAGTTCAAGAACACTAAATATTAATTGACTTATTTTTGTGATTTGTGTCAGGATACAGTGAAATGTATTGTTCCCTGCGAGCTGTTACAGACAAAACATACCATTCATTGAGTACATAGGGGAGAAGGAAAGGAGGGGGTGCAGAATGGAGTGTTGCTGTTACTGATAGGGTGATGTTTAAAACAGTCAGAGCAGTTTTAAGAGCATAGAAGAAGAGTAAAAGAATTTGAAGGTATGCTGGGGACAGCTCACAAGAAGTCATCTCGATCCTGAGCCATCTTCAATTATGTGAGGTTACCGGGATAGGACCTGGGTGGGATTATTGTCAGTGCAGGCTTGAAGGACAGAATGGCCTCCTTCAGTACTGTAGGGATTCTATGAAACTTACTGAAGACAATTTAGTAATTGTTAAACTTTAGTTGTGAGAGCTGAAAATGAGAGAGAATGATGGAAGCCAGTTTCAGATTGTAAATGATGCAGACGACATCTGGGAACATTTTGTCAGGCTGCTACTGGGGAAGATGTTGAACAGAAATGTCTCTCAATTATTCATTTCACCAATATCCCATTGCAGCTGCAGAAAATGATGCTCTTGTCATTATCGGTCTAGATGCAAATAACACTGTTTTCGAGCAATTTTTTCCCAAAGTACTGCACCATGGTGTTTATTTTCAGTGGAATGCAGATGCAAAAACATTGATTAAAAATGTCTCTGTGACAGATTAACCTTGTCATTAAGTTGACCAAAAAGCATCAGCCCATCTGCCACAAATGAGGTTCTTAACCTGAGCTTTTTCTGTTTCCTTCCATTGTTTTTAACTTAGTCATTTTGAGTTTTTAAGTAATATAGCATTGCCTTTGAAATGAACATGGCTCAAGATCCAAACATTGTAACCCAGCAACGAACAACCTTTAGTCAACTGTCTGGGAATGGGTTCAAGTGTAAAGATCCACTCAGTGTCTGAAAATAATGCTCCATCATAATTACCTCCCCACTCTAACTGTCAGCACTTGTAGGGTGCAGTTCCAAAAGCACCAAGCAGTCTCCAGTCCATCACCCAGGTGTTATTTTTCACATCTGAGTTCATGTGCTGACCAGCGCATGGTGATCTCACCAGCGAACGTAACGTCTGGGTGGTGGGACAGGAGGATTCAGCTCATCCTCAGGACAGCCAGGCCGCAGCTGCTCAAGTTTGCAATCAGCCGTGTTAGCAAGTGGGGGCTGGGGTGTGGGGTAGAGCCAGTGATCCACCAGTGTTCAATTAGCTAGCTGTTTCATTCATTAAAGAGCTTGTTAACAAGCTGCAGAGGGACAGGCCCAAATCTTCACCTGATGCGGAGGGGGACCTTCTCGTCAAGCTGCTTTTGGGCCTAATCAAATGTGCAATAAACAGGACGAGGCAGCGGGTGACCGAGGTGAGGGGGGGGGTCCAACCTAACAGTCTGCCCCTCCACTATGGTTACATTTGCAGCCAGGTGTCCCTGGAGAGGGAGAATGTGGTGTCCTTCTGCAGGGGCCTTTCATGCTCGTTGGGCACCGCAGGGACTGGGGTGTATTACTGACCCCGTTAATCAGATTTCGATTTGACGTGCTAAGTTTCCTTTACGCTTTGTGTTTTGTTTTGAGTAGTTCACCCCTTTTCAGAGCCACCCTCTCCGCTTTATCCCTCAGTTTGTTTAATTTAGTTTAATTGGTTTTTTATAAAAGAAAAACAGAACCAAATTTTCGAAGCTAAGAAAGGGAAGAGTGAATGTTGTGGAACGCTTTAGTGCATCACTGACAGGAGAGCAGTGAGAAACCGAGATTGTGACTGCTGACTGAAAATCGAAAAGGAAGTCTAACCGATTGGATCATATAGTCAGACCGAGTTGTCATTATTTAATGGGTGTGGTTTATGATGAGTAACCGTCTGGCAGTTGCTTGTTGAAGATCAGCATTGTGTTCTACAGAGACAGGAAGCAAAGAGCTGTGAGTATGAGAAGCAGATAGTACAGCAAGGAGGGAAGGACAACAACTGTGTGGTGATGGAGTGAGAGGGCATAAATATGAGGGTATGTTGGCTGTTTGCTGGGGATGTGAAGGGTCTGGAGAGAGGGGAATAAGTGGAGTTGCAAGGGCGCTGTGTAAAGAATGCTGGGAAAGTCAGATGTGAGACTTGGCATCCAAAGGCTTTCTGTCACTCACCTTTCCGGCTCTCCTGACATTCTGGATCCTCTTGGGCCAGGTTGTTTCAGGTTGGAGACACTATTTTGCACGTTCTTGGCCACTTCTGGCCATTCCTGCTTTGCTGCTGGCTGTTCTCTTCCTCCCAGCTTTGGCAAATGTCAGCACAGCCCAGTTGTCAGACCCCACAGCAGGAGCACCATGTAACACTATAGCACAAACAGGCACTTCGGCCCACAAGACAGTAACAGTCCAAGATTCGGGGGCAACATTCCCAGGTCTCCTTTCCATTCCTGTGCTTGAGGAAGCCTCAGCAATCGATGTTCATTTTGGTCATTCTAACCCCTTCCAGGGTTCCTTTGACCAGAGATTCTTCCTGTAACAGATTTGGTCTATCATCCTGCCACCCTCTCGCAAGGCCAGGAAATAGGGAAATGGATGGCAGCGATGTGGCTGAGATAACAGCAAAATTGAAGGCATGTTTCAAACATACTATCCACAGGATGGTTTAAATAGCATTTGGCCCAATCTCACTGCCGAGTTCTGCTACCTAAGGTGGACCTTAACCCCTGCACGATGCCAGATGAATTGAACTGGCTTCAGACTGGAGTTTGTTTGATGTTGTTTGTAGAGGTTGACACTATTGTCTTCAGTGCTGTCAAAGTTGTAGGAGTGGGGGATTGGAACATGAAGAGGGGGGTGGCGGTCGTCTGGGAAAGATGACAAGCAAATGATTATGGTATGCATGGGGCATACTGGAAGGAGATTATAAATAGCCACAGTGTATTCTAATCTGCTCTTCTTCCAGCCTCTTTCCAACTCTGCACAGTATCACAGAGCATCAGGAACCATGACGAATCTGACCTGCTTTTTCCACAAGACTATTCACTGAGGCAGCCACAATGCTGAATGTGACATGGACTAGTTTGAATATTCATGAGCGACAACAGGGCGGTGAGCTGTTGGGAAGGAGATGGTCCTGGGATGATGCTCACACTGGGGATTTGCACATAAACATCTCAGCTATTGGCTGGTACAGGCTTCTTCACACACAGTGTGGAAACAATTGGCCATATCAATGTAACAACTTCTCATGCTGCGAGAGATTGGAGTGCAGGGATGTGGTGATTTTGGTCTATTGCGGTTCAGTTGTTGAAAAAATTTCTGGATTGCTTTGTGGAGATTCACCTTCTTCCTGCTGTTAAGCATTAGCGATCTCAGCTCAGTTACCCCCTCAGACAGAATCTTCTGCTTTGACTGGAGGCTTGGGTTCTCATCCTGATAGTGTCTGTGTTTTGTCCACCTGCATAAGCTTCCCTGACGTCACCAATTAACAGCCTGCCCCCACACTCACTGTCTGATTCAGGATGATGGGCAGGTTCCAAGGTGAAAAGCCCAATCAGAGGGCCTGAAGATGTGGATAGCCAGCAGCAGGAGGTGTTGACGCTGTTGAGACATTAAGGAGACAGTGAGGGTTCTTCAAGGTGAAGCCACGTCGAAGAGGTGTGGAAATTTGAAAATGATGAGTGGCTATAGATGTGAAAGTCATCATTGTGAGGCATGATGTGAAGATGCTGGTATTGGACTTTAACCTGTTATCACCATGAAGGACAGAGGTACCTTGTGTTCATGGGGATAGCCTCTGATCTACGTGACTTTGGGATTGGGGTGGATTTGGAGAATGCCATTGTCTCCCTCCCCTATCTTGGGTCTATTGCAGTGTAGCAGCCTCCTGGTGCACTCTGGGCTTTAGCCTCACCAGGGTCTCACCAGCAGGAGAATCCCAGTGACAGTAGCATCTTGTTCACAATCTCTTTGACCAAGTGACTCCAATTGGTTACCTGCTGCTAGGTGGGCAGCCAAAGTGCATCAGCCTTTGGCCAGGTTGCTTGGAGACAGGAACTCACTGGGCTGTTGAGCCAATGTGGAACTTCAGAATTTGTTCACCTCCTGCCTCCTTGTCTCCAAATCCGCCACACTGGGACAATTCCCTTGGCCAAATTTTCCTGGAAAATTCTCACAATGGAAAAGCAGCATCTATGTTGCTGTGTCTGTTTCCAAGTGGAAGAATCTGAGGAAAGTATACTATAAATTAGTAAATAAGATGAAATGATTTCCATTGGCAGGTGGGTGAGTAATCAAGGACATAGATCAAAGATAATTGGGAAAAGGACAATGAGATATTATGGCCTGAATAAATTGCCTGATGAAGCAGCTTCAATATTAACTTCCAAAAAGGAATTGGATAAACATTTGAAAGGGGAATGTATTTGGGACCCTTGTGAATAAACACAGGAGTTTGACCATTGGATAACTCTGTTAAAGAGATGGCACAGACACAAAGAATAACCTCCTTTGGTGCATTAGGATTCTACGAATGGTTTGATGATGGTATTTTACTGACAGTAACAAGCTAATTATAAGGAATCTTGATAATGAATTAATGATAGCTCTGCTGAGCAGTAATCCATTTAGTGTTTTAGTTTGGAGTCTAAAGCAATGCTGGGTGCCTTGTGTCTACCAGTAATGTCAGTGATGGCCTTTTCCATTGGAGTCTCTGTCTGAATTACAGCAAGAACTCCTCTTGGTCTCACTGTCTCTCCCCTGCTGTGTGTCAGTTTCTGTGAGCTAATATCTGCGCTGCCTGAGCACAGTCAACATGGTAGAACATGCTGGAAATACTCAGCAGGCCAGGCAGCATCTGTCGGGTGAAGAATATTTGAGGTCCATGCTCTCTTTGATCAGCACCTTTGTGCTTTGCTCAGTGTGAATGACAGGAGGAACAAACAGCAGGTGGGACCACGAGGGACAAGTAATTTTCAGGCAGAAGAAAGTTTGAAATAAAGAGGCACAGTGAAATATTTCATTCTGAAGTGAAGAAGGAAAGGATTGACAGTGCTGAGATAGAGTCATACGGGTTTACAGCATACAAACAGGCCCTTCGGCCCAACTTGCCCATGCCATCCTTTTTTTTAACCACTAAGCTAATCCCAATTGCCCACATTTGGTCCATATCCCTCTATACCCATCTTACCCACGTAATTGTCTAAAAGCTTCTTAAAAGACAAAGTTGTACTCACCTCTACTATTTCAATATCTGTCTAGATAAAATCAAATGGAGTTTGGGAATACATTTGTAAGTTTCATAATTTAATCCTTTAATATTATACTTTTCTAACAGAGCAACAAAGTACAGGAAGATCCAACAGAAAATGTGGATTCTGTTTTCTACGATACAGTTATGGAGTCATAGGGAAACTTCATTAACCTCAAATAAAATGCACACAACTACAATTTTCAGGATGGTACTTCTTAGTTATTTTCTCTTCAATAATGGAATACATTTAATGAAACAAGTTTTTGTGGTCCTGACTTTCCACAGTGATGCTCTAAAGACTAACCCACCTATACTCAATTAATCAGATCACTGGAACATTTTCTCTCTTTGCCATTTCTCCAGTAGTTACCGCAACAGCTTGGTGACTAGCACTGCTAGCTGTGCAGATACATGGATTTGGGCCTGTGTCTGTGGGAGTTTGTGCATTCTCCCTGTGGATGCGTGGGTTTCCTCCGGGCGCTCCGGTTTCCTCCCACACCCCAAAGATGTGCTCTTAGGCTGATTGGTTTTACCAAATTGACACTATTCTCCCCTGAATCTGGCTAAGTTAGGGGTTCTATTCGTAGACACGCAGGGTAGAATAGGTGTAGGATGATGCGGCGGCGCAGGCTTGTTGGGCCGAAGGGCCTGTTTCCCGTGCTGGGTTGTTCTTTGTTCTTTGTTCTTTGAAAGCTGAAAAGTGGAATTCCAGAGGATTTAGACTGTACGTTGTTAATAAATCGAATAGTCAAGAATAAAGCATGTGCACAACTCCGAAATACATGAGATAAAGAAAGAAAAAGCAGAGAAGACTTTCAGAGTGCAGAGCAGGTGGATGAAAAAAAGACCTTTGTATCGTTTGGATTGAAATCAGTTTCATGCAGTTGGAGATCCTCACTGTTGGTTAGAGAAAGGGGAAGGGCAGACATTGAGGATGGCAAAATATCCAACACAATTCAGACTGGTGCCAATGCTAACAAAATGGCACAGGAGCAGTTTGAGTGCGAAACTGAAGAAAATGATGAAGATGTGATTGTGCTGCCATTAGTGAAGATAAACACAAAAGGAAGAAGAGGCCAAAGATGAAGAAAAAATCAAATATGAACGACCAGGAACTCTTGGAAAAAAGGACAGTGTAGCCACACAAGCCAAGACAATAAAATTGGAGTTGGCTGTTCAAATGGGAATGTGAGATACCTGTCGAGGGAGTGAGGAATGAGTGGAGTGTAAGGCGCGTAATTCTGAGGAGTGCTGTGCAGAAGAATGCTGGGAAAGTCAGGATGTGGGACTTGACACCGGAAAGTGTTCTGCCATTCACCTTTCCCGCTGTCCTGGGATCCTGGATCCTCACGGAACACTGTCTCTAAATTGTTAACTTCCTTGGTCACTTTCCCACATGGCTGCTTGGATGGAGAGATTGTTCCCTTCCCCCCATCTTTGGGAAAGATCACTGCACCACAATCCCTCAGATCCTGCAGCAGGACTGGCAGCTGAGAGTGAGAGACAGCTGGGAACCACCTCCTCATCTGCGCAGAGAATGGAATCCTGCTTACCATCCCTGAATTGTCAGGTAGCCGGCAGGTGGGAGGCGAATGCAGCTCCCCTGAAGAAGAACCTCGCCAAAGCCCACCCAGTAGAAAATCTGATTTCTGATTTGAAAATGGTGCCAGTATTCTGGCTGGAAATAAAGTGTCTAAAATTCCACCCAATATATCTGTTGACACCGTTACAGGAAATAACTATAAGACAGTTCCACAATTAATTCCACACATATTTTCACTTCATTGCATATATTATTATATTTGTGTTTTAGCACTGCAGGAATGATGCATTTTGCCTGGGTAAATTTCAGATTTATACACTAGGTGGAGTTCATTGCACAATGCTTTGCTATTACGGCAAACTGTGCTGTGTTCAAAAATCCTGTCATGTATTCACCGACTGCTTCATGTTTATCTATAATATACATCATTTTTATTTATTTGATAAGCTTCATATTCAATCAGTTGGCAATCTGTAGAATCTAACCTTTCTGATTGGGTAATGATATTTTGAACAAACAAATTCTCTTTTGGTAAGAGTAACTTACCTGATAATTCCAAACTTCTATTCAGCAAACTGCCAAAACGTTCTAAAATAAAATCTAAATTATCTTTCTAAAAATGATAGTGGGGTTACTACATTTTTTAGAGGACATGCCTGGTAGAGTGGATGTTGTGTATCTGAGCTTTCAAAAGGCTTTTGATAAGGTCCCACACAAGAGATTAGTGAGCAAAGTTAAAGCTTATGTCTGGGGATAATATATTGATGTGGATAGAGAACTGGTTGGCAGACAGGAAGAAAAGGGTGGGAATAAACGGATCCTTTCCAGAGTGGCAGGCAGTGACTATTGGGGTACCATATGGTTCAGTGCTGGGCCCCCGCTATCCGCAATATACATTAATGATTTGGATGAAGGAATTGAATGCAATATCCCCAAATTTGCAGACGACACTAAGCTGGGTGGCAGTATGTGCTGTGAGGAGGATGCTAAGAGGCTACAGGGTGAGTTGGACAGGCTGGCTGAGTGCGCAGATAGTAGGCAAATGCAATATAATGTGGATAAATGTGAAGTTATTGACATTAGTGGCAAAAACAGGAAGGAAGATTATTATCTGAATGGTGGCAGTTTAGGAAAAAGGGAAGTGCAACGTGACCTGGGTGTCATGATGGAACAGTCGCTGAAGGTTGGCAGGTACAGCAGGCAGTGAGGAAAGCTAATGGCATGCTGGCCTTCATAGCAAGAGGATGTGAGTATAGGAGTATCAAACATGAACAACCAGGAGCTCTTGGAAAAAAGGACAGTGTGTATCTTGCTGCAGTTATACAGGGCCTTGGTGAGGCCTCAGTTTGAGTATTGTGTGCAGTTTTGGCCTCCTAGCCTGAGGAAGAACATTCTTGCTATTGAGGGAATCCAGTGAAGGTTCACCAGACTGATTCCCAGAATGGCAGGACTGACATATGAAGAGAGACTGGATCGACTGGGCTTGTACTCACTGGGATTTATAAGAATGAGAGGGGATCCCACAAATGTATAAAATCCTGATGGGACTGGACAGACTAGATGTGGGAAGAATGTTGCCAATTTTGGGGAATTCCAGAACTAGCGGTCACAGTCTAAGAATAAGGGATAAGCCGTTCAGGACTGAACATAAAATCATAAGAACATAAGAAATAGGAGCAGGAGTAGGCCATCAAGCCCTTCGAGCCTGCCCCGCCATTCAATAAGATCATGGCTGATCTGAAGTGGCTCAGTTCCACTTTCCCACTTTCTCCCCATAACCCTTAATCCCCTCGCCTTTCAAAAACCTATCTAGCCGCGTCTTAAATATATTTAGCGAGGTAGCCTCAACCACTTCAATGGGCAGAGAATTCCAGAGGTTCACCACCCTTTGAGTGAAGAAGTTCCTCCTCAACTCCTTTCTAAACTGCCCCCCCCCTTATCTTGAGGCTGTGCACCCTAGTCCTGCTATCCTTTCTGAGTGGGAAGAACCTCTCCACCTCCACCCTATCTATCCCTTTCATCATCTTATATGTCTCAATAAGATCTCCTCTCATCCTTCTAAACTCCAACAAGTACAAGCCCAGTCTATTCAGCCTCTCCTCATAGCTCAACCCCCTCAACTCTGGTATCAGCCTAGTGAACCTCCTCTGCACTCCCTCCAAGGCCAAAATATCCTTGTGCAGGTGCGGTGACCAAAACTGCACACAGTACTCCAGCTGCAGCCTCACCAGTGCCCTGTACAGTTGCAGGGTGAGGAAGAACTTCTTCACTCAGAGAGTTGTGAACCTGTGAAATTCTCTACCACAGGAAGTTGTTGGGGCCAGTTTGTTAGATATGTTCAAGAAGGAGCTGGATGTGGCCCTTGTTGCTAAAGGGATCAAGGGGCCTGGAGAGAAACCGGGAATGGGATGCTGGAAGTGCATGATCGGCCATGATCATATTGAATAGTGCTGCAGGCTCAAAGGGCCAAATAGTCTACTCCAGCACTTCTTCTCTATATTTCTATGTGGCACAGAGCAACCAGAGGAAGACTTTCCTCAATGTAATTAAGAATCATTGACAAGGAAGCGAGATAAGTATATGAGGGAGGAAGCAAAGATTTGCTGATAGGCTTTGGTGAAGGAAGGTGGGGAAGGCTTATGTTGGGCACAAGCATTGGCATAGACCAGTGCAGCTGATTGGTTTGTGTTGCTGCTGCAGATTCCACATAATCCAACTTTTTCCCAGATTCCTGACAATGTCATTCTGCAATTATTTGTTGAAGATATGCCAAAATATCCTGAATTAGCCTCAGCAGTTTTCCTTGCCGCTACTTACCTTACCTTCACCCAATGCCTCCTTTCTGAAATTGTTAAATACACCCTTTTGGTTGAATATTGAACCTTACGGATAGAGGTGCATTGCGATGGGGAGGTGCCACTGGATGCTTACACACTGAAGCTTCACAGCTCATTTCAGCTTTGCTGTTGACTATTCAAGGAAACAATCTTCATGTTGACAAATTGTGTTTGTGATAGATGCCAGCAAAGGTGACAGGTGATCTTTATGACGTTGAATTATTGTTAGTAGAAGACCCAATTATGAATCGTGTGTAGACCGATAATTCTATGCTGAGTGCTAATTACAAATGAACAGTGACCTCACCATTTCTCATTTTGAAACTTTGGTGGTGATTTTACGGATTATTTTTTCCTCTGACGGCAATTCATCAAAGTCATAAATTACAAATACTGAGGTGACAATGTATTTACAAAATACTAATTTTAGATTACGTTCAGTTTAATAAAGATGAATCAAATTACGTC